>NW_027465908.1:907876-1210501 GCF_049634645.1 Pelodiscus sinensis
TCTTCAGCCAGCACCTCAGGCTCAGGCTGTCCGGCTGTGACATCCTCCCTCTGCGCTGACCGGTTCTCCCAGCTGGTGTTCTCAGTGTCGGAGGCTGGCCAGGCTAGGTCTTTGACCGCCCGCGGTTCCCGCACGGCGGTCCCAGCCGTTTCCCCGCTGGTCTCCTTGCCCCCCCTTTCCACCTTCCGAGGCCCCCTTAGACTTCCCTGAGTGCGGGGTTGTGGCACCCCGTCACAGTACCCCTTTAAAAAAAATAAAATAAAAATAAGTCCCCCCAGTACCTACAGTGTTCAGACACACCATTTTTTTCCTACCATTGCAACACATTTGTTTAAACAACTTAATGGTAGCCAGGTGGACGATGACATTTTTGGGTGTAAAAAGGACAAAAATAATAAAGCGCTGTAAAACTTAAAACAAAAATTCAGTTTTCTCCAAATTTCAATTGTGCTGATATATCCCCCCGACTTCTCTCGAGTTCCCCTAAGGGTACTTGTCCCACTGGTTGAGAAACACTGGGCTAGTCGACTATCCGATAAGCATTCGCTTATCAGATATTAATGTCAACTAATTGACTAGTCAATCCCCCCCTTGCTGCCTTTGTGAAATAGAGGCAGCAAAGGTGGGATGGGCACTTCAAAGTGGCAGCACTTTGAAACCCTACGGCGGCAGCTGCCCCTTTAGAACATCGCCTCTGTGGATATTCAAAGGGGCAGCTCTGTAGCCCGGCTCAGCTGGGGATTCCTAGCTGATCCTGGGCTCCCCGTTGCATTTCCCCGGTACCCGGGGTCAGCTGAAGCCGGGTTCCCCTCCATCCCCTCTGAATCGCGCAGAGGCGGCAGTTTCAAAGGGCAGCTGCCACGCAGCTGATTAGCTGTGCAGCCGCTGCTCCTTCGAAACTGCCACCTCTGCGCGATTCACAGGGGCAGGGGAGCCTATAGCATGGAGCCTGGGGTCAGCGGGGAACTGTGAGTCCCCTGCTGACCCTGTCCTCCATGGCTTTGAAATACACAAGAGCCCCTACTGGGGACTCTTGTGCATTTCGAAGCAGGCACCCATGTGTAGCCCGCTGTAGGCAGTGTTCCGCATTCCTCCTTTGAAATGTACACGAGCCACGGCAGGGGCTCGTGTACATTTCAAAGGAAGAATGCGGAAGTGCCTATTTCAAAGGAGGAATATGGAAGTGCCTATTAAATAGTCGACTAGTCAATTAACCACATTTTAACATCCTTAGCGTGGAAGGCGTCTCTTTGTCTGCAGTGTCACTAGGAATCTGTTCATTTATGCACTGGAAGGACTATAGGAGGCAGGGCCAGTGAATGAATGGCTTCAGCTGCAGTAGGAACTGGCCCAAGTTCCAGATTAAACTTAAATTGCTTGTCAGGAAAAGTTTGGTCCAACTTTCACACATACCCATCATGCTTTTTTTTCCATTTAGAATCCACCCCCTTGTGAAAATTCCCATTGATTTTTTCCCCATTGCATTCTACTGGTCCAAGTGGTTCAAAATAACACCCACATAACCCCAGCTAGTATGGTGAATAGCAGTTCTCACTTTTTCAGGTATTTATCATCCCACACTCCTATGAGGTAGGGAAGCAGTGGTTTTCCCCCAAGGAAATGGAAGCACAGGGTGTGGAATTCAGTGCTTCTCAACAACCAGTTCCTGGACCAGTGCTGGTCCCTGAGAGCTCCCTGACACAGAACAGGATAAAAAAGGTCGAGGAACACTGGTCACATTGACTTGCCCAAAAACACAGACATAGATTATGGCAGAGCGAGGAATTTCACTCTGGTCTCCATTAGCCAAAACCAGTATCCTAACCATTGGACAACTCAGCCCTCTAGGATCTCATGGCAATATGTCTTTCAATGAAAACCACACCGATATGAAGAGGGGTCTTAGGGAATAACTCTCCCAGCCGGTTAATTTCTCACGAGACACTTTTCAGCTCTGGGATACCAGACAGACTCCACTCCCGATCTGCGGTGACCAGAATCTTGGCCTCTCCAGTTGCTATTTGTCGGCTTACGCTTTCCATGCAGTTCCCAGTGGGTCTGTGTTCTCATCACAAAAGCTGCCCTCAGAACTACACCAGAGCTGGAGGACAGAGGCCATGGCAAGCACATGGCCCTTCTACCCCTAGGGGTGGTGACTCTAGGCCAGAGCTGAGGCTGGAGCAGTGTGGCTGACCCCATGCCGCGGGGATTCGCATTGGCAGGGAGCTCCCATTGCAGCTGGCGCTGCCTGCCAGCGCTTCGATCCAACTCTCCGAGAAAACGCAGTAAAAGCGGCCCCGCATCGTGTTCCTTCCAGTGTTGTGTGTTGTCACAGGTAGCACAAACCTCTCTCTCTGCCTACTCCAGAGGCACTTTTCTAGCTCAGAGTCCTCTCTCAGCTCCTTCTGTGCTCTGAGGGTGTGGTCCTTCTCTCTCCATCGCTCTGGGATGCAGCGGGGGGGCAGCACACACTTCCTGAGTCCTGGCTCTTCCGTGCTGAGCGAGTGCTCGTGAGAGCTCTCTGGCTGCGCCCCCGGAGCTAGGCACTTGATTCTCCCCTAGTGTGGGAGCACGTTCCTTCTGCGAGTGCAGCTGCCATGGCTCTCTTCAGGTTCATCGTTAGTTCCTTTCTTGCCTGCTGGACCTATCGCCTCCTCCTAGAGCTCTCCACGCGTCTCCGCTTGGTTCAAGCCAGACGGGACGGAGGCTGGACCGTCCATCTGGCTCTGCCATACATCTGCAGCGGCGCAGCCTAGAGGCTCTGTGGCCGCATTGTGGGAGTATTCTCTAGGTATTCTACCTTAGCACAGGTAAAGGTCCATTGCTGATATACGAGCCCGCAGCCTGAGCCTCTTAAGTGTTGCCCCAACCATCTCAGTCTTTCTCTCTGGTCCTTCCAGCTCCCTTCCCAGCTCTCTGATTCTTCCCAGGTATTTCAGGCTCCCTTCAGTTCTCTGGGGAGCTCTCCTGACCCTTACAACACTCTCAGACTCTCAAGTGTCTCTGGCTCTCTCAGAGAGCCTGAAGCCCATGCAGCCCCCTCAAGCTGTCGAGGATGCAGCACCTGGAAAAGCAGTGCGGCCGTGCCGTCCACCAGCCATGCCAGGAAGCATGGCCGTCACCCCAGCAAAGGTCGGACGCAAACCGCATCTAACAGCCGCCCTCTTTCCCCTCCTTCCGTTGCTATATAAAGCACTTTCCATTTATACCTCTGTCAGCCTCTCCAAGCCCAGCTCGGCTCCTGCACCGGCAGGACGGAGCTGTTGGAGATGTCACCATCCAGGAGCTAATTAGATGGCATGTGAGAAGCCAGCAAAGGAAGGCGAAATATATTAACGACTCCAGTTAAGCTCAGCGAGGGAAGTAAAAGTTTCTATAAAAAGCGCTGGCTGGGTCAGAGCTCTGACGAGGGACTCATCAGCTCTAATGCGTTTGTTTCCTTTACAGAGGAGGAGAAGCAGCAGTAGAAATGAGCAGACACAAATCTGCCACTTGATGCCTCGTTTCCCTTGTGTCTTTTACCCTTTCCCTTTATTATTGCTCGTGTGACCGTAGCGCCTGGAGAGCTCAGCCGAGATCAAGGCCCCATTACGCCAGGTGCTGTACATACCCAGAGTAAGGCTTTGTCTTCACCATCGGTTTTTGTGACAGAAAATATGCTGAAGAACTCATTAGCATAAGTCGCAACATCATTAGCATATTTTCTGCTGATTCTTTTTGCGCAAGGGGTTTTTTGCGCACAAAGAAGCAATGTAGCCGCTTCCGTTTTGCGCAAAAAAAACCTTTTGCGCAAGATCCTTATGTCTCTGGCAGTGTAGACAAAGCCTAAGTGACCACCTCCCCACCCCATAGACAAGACAGTACAAGGAAGTGTCAGTATCCCCATTTTTATAGACTTAGATGGGGAGATCAAGTGACAAGCCAAAGGGCACATTGGAAATCGGTGGCACAATTGGGAAGCAAGTCCAGCAACTGCGAGATCCAGGCCCAGGTTTTAGTCACAAGACTGTATTTCCTCCTTGACCAGCCAGAGCAGCTGTCTGTGTGGGGCTGCGCTCGCCCCAGAACCAGACGAGGGCTGTGAATGGTTAACCAGTTCACCCGTCAGCTTTACGGTTAACTGGTGGGGGTTGGAGCAGTCACCCACTCGCAGTGTACAGGGGGCTGGTCAAGCCAGACAGGGCTCCCCTTGACTGAGAGGCGATCCAGCACTACTCATGACATCCCCCTCTGTGGGGGGCCCGGTCTGGCCGAGGCAGCGTGTCGCAGGGGGGAGCGTGCCAGCCGGGCCAGAGCGCCCCCACTCGCTCTCATTTAAGCAGATAACCGATTTACCTGATTTTGTGTCACAAAATCGACACGCTTCATAGACACATGCCAGCTTGGGTGTGACCACACAGGCAGCAATCACACCTCCATCTGCAGGGTCGACACACCCTCGCAGACAGCAGTGACTAGCCGCGGCTGGGAATCCTGAGGAACCATGGTTCCGTTCACAACAATACAGCCAGAAGAAGAGCCAAGCAGGGACTACTCACGGGTGCTTTTCTAGGCTCTGCCACCGATTCACTGGATGTCCTTGGGCAAGACTTTCAGCTTTCTAATGTTAGGCACCTAAATCCATAATTAGGCACCTATCTCAAGTGCGGTCAACCTCTGAGAATCAGATGCATGTCCCTTGAACAGCAAAGAGTTAAACTTTTAGCCTTAATCTCTTCTGTATCTTTAGAGTCCACGGTCACACAAGACCTTGCAGTTGTCTCTCAGCCACAGGTCTATAAGAGCTTAGATTCTCCAAGCAATAGCATAAGGACAGAAGAATGGC
This sequence comes from Pelodiscus sinensis, assembly GCF_049634645.1. Taxonomy (NCBI): domain Eukaryota; kingdom Metazoa; phylum Chordata; order Testudines; family Trionychidae; genus Pelodiscus; species Pelodiscus sinensis. Next base: position 912,702 of record NW_027465908.1, read on the forward strand.
CAGACTGGGTCAGACCAAAGGCCCATCTAGGCCAGTATCCTGTTTCATGACAGTGTCCAATGCCAGATTCTCCCCAGAAGGAACGAACAAAACAGGGAATCATCAAACCTGTCGCCCATTCCCAGATTCTGACACACAGAGGCTTGGGACACCATTCCTACCCAATCTGGCTATTAGCTATTGATGGACCTATCCTCCATGAATTATCTAGCTCTTTTTTGCACCGTGTTGAAGTCCTGGCCTTCACAGCATCCTCTGGCAAGGAGTTCCACAGGTTGACTATGCGTTGAGTGAAGAAAAACTTCCTTTTGTTTGTTTTAAACCTGCTACCTATGCAGAAACAGAATGCAGGCCCTCCTGCTCCAAAAGCTCTGGACATACAAAGCAGAATCTCTGTGAGCAAAACAGAGTCTATGACACACAATGGAGCAATTCTGAGCTCATTCAACATGGATCAAGAACATGAATACAGATTAGTGAGATCACAGAAATATTTAAAAGGACACGATCAATTGAAATCTGGCCCATCATTTGTATTCCACAAAAACAAAAACAAAAGAAATGTTTCCTTAAAAAAAATCAGTTCATAAACCCATAGACATTTCCTCTTTGGTGCTTGATACCCAAATATTTCAGCAACCGGAAAGTGAAACTGACTCCACTGAGTTGCGTTGTCTGAGCCAAGAAAAATAGACAGTGACCCTGCAAGCAACATATAAATTTCAGAGGGGTAACCATGTTAGTCTGTTTTAGCAAAAGCAATGAGGAGTCCTGTCGTACCCCCCAAAACTAACAGATTTATTTGGGTATAAGCTTTCGTGGGCTGGAACTTGGTTCATCAACTTCACGTCAACTGGCTTCCTAAACTGCTACATTGTCCTGCATTTTGCTTCAACTACCCCAGACTAACACGGCTACATTTCTATCACTGCTTCCTTATGAAACAATCCAGGATGACAGTGAGGGTACATCTAGACTACAGGCTTTTGTCGACAGAGGGTTTGTCAACAGATACTGTCGACAAAGCTTCTGTCGACAAAGAGCATCTAGACGACATCCAGTTCTGTCAACAAAGCAAGCCGCTTTGTCGACATGAGAGTGTAGACGCAAAGGACAGTGGAGATGCAATAATGCCTTCTGTCGACAGAACTCTGTTGACAAAAGGTGTTATTCCTCGTAGAATGAGGTTTACCGCCGTCAACAAAACTGCCGAGTTCTGTAGATGTAGGCGGAGTTCTTTAGATGTGGACTTTTGTCGACAAAACCCTGTAGTCTAGACACACCCTGGAGTAGGGAAAGATATGTCCTCCTTTGCAGTGTCCCTTTTACTACCTCATCCGTTGCTACTGGCTAGACAAAGGGAATAACCACAGCGAGGCTGCATGAAAATGTGCTGTTGCTGCTACCTCGCTCTCTTCTTTCAGCCACTTGTCTATTTCACCCACCTGCAGCATCGTGCGGCTAGTCTCGGAAGCAGAGGCTTAGCAAAAGGGTGCCCGGGCCCCTGATTAAGATCTGTAAGCACTAGGTTCTAATGTAAGAATACAAACAACTGAGATAATTATTAATTAATTAAGGATGATGGCAATGACATCGCGAGGCTTAATTTATTAACATCTGCGATTATAAAGAGCTGTGCAACTTTCAGCTGCCAGGTAACGTGTAATGGTAAGTACTGCGCGGGCTCCTTTGGACAGAGCACCACACAAGCCTGGATCAGGCATGGTGCTGAGCATCAGGGCCTGATCCAGCCAAGAGCTGAGGCACGTGTGTCATTTAACGCAGGTGAGCAGGGAGGCAATCAAGGAAGGGAAAGTCCATTTACATGATTAATGTGAAGGCCTTTGTGGCGTTCGGACAAGCATGTTCAGCAACTTGTACATCCAGCCCCAACTGCACCACATGGAAGGGACCTTCTGTCCTAAAAAAACCCCCCAAATCTAAAGTTACCCAAAGCAGAAAGAAACTACAGATTGGACCTCCCTGGTCCGGAGGGTATTTGCCGGATTGGAGAGGTCCCCTGCCATGGCCCCCAGGATACCGCCCCTCCCTCTGGCTGGTTTCGCTCCAACCCCACTTCCACTGGGCTCCAGCCCTGTTGCTATAGGGCTTGGATACACTGCTGGCAGCTGGCTGGGGCTTCCCGGACGCACCGGCTGTAGGCAGCCCCACTGCTGCCACGCTCCTCGGCTGCCCCGCTACTGCCCTGCCTGACCAGGTCTCCCCAGGGACGGGACTCCTCGGCTGCCCCGCTACTGCCCTGCCTGACCAGGTCTCCCCAGGGACGGGACTCCTCGGCTGCCCCGCTACTGCCCTGCCTGACCAGGTCTCCCCAGGGACAGGACTCCTCGGCTGCCCCGTTACTGCCCTGCCTGACCAGGTCACCCCAGGGATGGGACTCCTCAGCTGCCCCGTTACTGCCCTGCCTGACCACAGATGTTGCTGGCCCAGAGAGCTCCGGATTTAAGAGGTTCAACCTGCACAGAGTAAAGGCCACGTTGTTATTTAACTCCCGTGAGCTAGGCGGGAGTGATGTTTTCCTCTATTTACAATATATATGAATACGTTATCTCTTTTAAATGAAGGTATCTAAGATCGTACTTGTAAAACAGTGCATCACTGCCATGTCAGGAGCGGAGTTAGATTATTTACTAGAAGTTGCTCGGGTCCTCAACTCAATTTTTTTTTTTTTTTTTTTGGAAAATAAAATGAAAATGTCCATGCTTGATTTGAATCATTGCTCTGGGGCGGGGCTAGGGAGGAGGGGTTCAGGGTGCAGGCTGCCCTGTGGAGAGAGGACGACTCCAGCGCTCTCTCACAGCAGCGGCTTGGAGCCATGTGAGAAACGTCTCTCCACGGCTGCTGCAGCTCCAGCGGGCACTGCCAGGGGAGGGGCGCATGTCCTCTGAGTGGGGCAGGTCCGGCTCATCTGCCCTCTGTGTCCCCCAGCCAGAGTGAGGGATGCAGCAGACTGGGCACTTTCCCCTCACTCCCTGATGAAGGGGAACAGCCAGCAATGTTGCATTATGAATCAGGCATCTGAGGGGCAGGAGCTTGGGGCTGGGACTGTCCTATGTGGAGGGACATGGCCCCTGCCATCCCCTTTCACTTTGGTCATCTGAAGTGGGCTGTGTCCACGAAAGCTCATGATCCCATCTACATGTTTTGTTAGTCTATACAGTGCTACCAATCCACTGGTTGTTTTTTCAGTTTATTCTGTACAGACTAACTCAGCTACCCCCTAAAGCTTTTGAAAAATTTGGTAAGAGATTGTAAAAGGGGAATCTCAAGTCCCTGTCAGATTAAGATTGTGTATTTACTGGAGATTACTAGCCAATTAGCCCATCATAAAACAGGATTTTCAGGTCTCTCCTCCACGTCGGTCTTCTCTCCTGAGCCTCCAGTCTCTCACTCCGTCTCTCTCTCTCTCTCTCTCCTCCTCCTACTGCCTCCCCCTCTCTCTGTCAGCTCTCCTCTGCCTTCTGCCTCTCTCTCCATCTCTCTCTTTCTCTTCTCCCCCTCCTGCCTCTCACTCTTTCTCTGCTCTCCTCTGTCTCCGTCGGGGATGCACGCTCGTCCAGGCCCCGCCCCCTGGCCATGTAAGTCATTGCCCCACCCCCTTCCCCTCCTGCCGTGGTGCTCAGCTGACTTCTGCGCCACTCAGCCGGGCCGCCGCAGGGGAGAAAGCAGTGCAAGAGGCCTTTTGGGCCCCGCGCTCCCCATGCAGCACAGGAGGACCGCGGCCCCCAAACGGCTGCTTGCCGTTTTTTCAAATTTTTCAACAGCGCGGCCCAGACGGAACAGCCAGCATTTCAGCGTTACAGAGTCACAGACATTGGGCTACTATATATATGATTACTGTTAAAGTAACAGTAAAGCCCTGATTTTTAACATCTGACTGCTAATGCTAACAAATACCACTTAACCTACACATTCCTTTGAGTTCTAATTGCAGAAGCCCTGGCCTTCTGTTTAATTTTTAAAATAGATTTATGGGAACGTTGAAATGCTAAAACACATTAGCACCGACCAGATGTACGTTACTACGATGTCATCGCATGCGCTATTAATGGGCAGGAGGTGCTCAAGTCATAGTTTGCCTAGGGCACCAAAAACCCTTGAGTCAGCCCTGTTGAGGCATTAGCAGTCTTAGCCGCACACTATAGCTCTACCCAAGCCCCCGCCAATATTGCAGCTTACTAAAAATACACAGGCTTGATAGCAGCAGTGACTGCTCGTAGGACTTTCATGGCCAGTAATCCTCTAGGACTTGCTCTTTCTCTCTGTGTCTCTCATACACACACACGCTAGCCGCAGAGGAAATTAATTGTCACAGCTACCAAATTGGACTGAAGCACAAACGGGAGAGGTGGTTGCAAAACACAGCAAAGAGCTTTTGTCTTTCGCTGCTGCGACACCCGCCGCATCATTATTTCTGGAGGAGGCTCCAGTCAGACTTTCCATTTGAAAACTGTCATTTCGCAAGTGGTTAATTACTTCTCAGCTACAAAGGATGGCCATGAATGGGCAATCTGTCTTGTTAGGGACAATCAAACTCAACCCCGTTGCATCACCGCAAAACAGAGAAGGGGTTAGAATGGTTTTATCATTCACTCAGTGGTTTTTTAATGATTTTGCACCCTTCCTTTGAGCTCAGTTCATTAGCTGGTGGTCCCCAAGGTGGAAAACTTCCTCTCTGAGCCCTTAGGGGGAGCAGTTTGCTTCCAATGCTGCAGACTTATTCTCAGTCTGCAGATTCCCTGCTATCCGAACGTGATGCTCTGACTTTGCTGTTCTATTAAAGGAGGATGACCTTTCACAATATTTTATTTTATTTTATTGGAGCAAGAGTTCTGCCTTCCACCGAGGGAGCGCCAGGGTTTCTTAGCTCCTTGCAGATATCACCCACTCCTTTCATGCTAGGAGTCATGTTGTCAAAGCTGTCTGTGTGGCTTCTAAGCTTCCTGTTGATCTAATTTGTGCTGAACATTTCTCCCCCAACCATCACACAATGTAAGCTTCTGAACAGTTCTGTAGGCTGCTCTGCTGAGGTCAGATCCTCTTTGCTGTCAAGGAAACAAGTGGTTCGTTTCTACCGAAAGAGCTCAAATACAATAAGTAAAATGCATCAGGATGGGAGATGTAAACAAATTGCCGGTGACACAATTTCGAATGAGGAGGGGTTTTTTCATCAGAAAAATTGATTGTGACCATGTTGCCTGAAATTGCATCTGTGCTGTATGGACATATTCCAAAAAAGCAAGACCCGCGTTAATGTCACTGCTGATAGGTAAAAATACAGAGCCATTACCATGTCCTGTTTTATCCTATGTCTGTGGCCCTGTTTGCATCCGTTAGGGGCTCATAGCCTAAGGAGAATAACAGTGCCACTGTTGCTGAAGCTAGAAACCGCTTCCCCTCTAGGTCATAAGGCAGGCTTATCATTAAAGCACCCAGGTGCTGTCAGAGACCAGATCCCTCTGCTAATGCAGTGGCAGTCAAAACAGGCCAGTGGTTTTCAATCTTTTTTTCATTGGTGAGCCCTTAAAATGTTCCAAATGGAAGTGTAGACTAGGGATGTAAAATCCTGTTTCACTGGTTAACCAGTTAAACTTAATGTTTAAGCAATTAACTGATTAAAGGGGAGACAGGCACGGGGCAGGGGGTACTCCAGCCCAGCTGATCTGGAACAGTCCCCTCGCCCAACGTGAACAGGAGTTGCTCCAGCTGGACTGGAGCACATCTGTCTGCGGCACGCCCGTAGGGTTGCCAGATACTTTTACAAAAAATATCAAACATGGCGGGAAAAAAATTGGTTGAGAAAAAAAAAAGGCACCGCGCCTTTAAATTCCCATGCTCACTGCTCACCGCTTTCCCCGCCCCCGCCAGACGCAGCAGGGGAGGAATGTCCCAAGCAGCCTTCCGTCCCAGACAAACTGAAAACACCGAACATTTTACGTGTCCAGTATTTTCTGGTTTTTTTACCGGACAAAAGCCTCAAAAAACCGGACTGTCCGGGCCAATACCGGACACCTGGCAACCCTACACACCCGGGCCAGGCTCATTGCCGACAAGTGCTGCTCCGGTCAGGTTGGAGCGCCCCCTACCTGTGGGGGGCCCTGTGGGATTGGAGCAACCCCCGCCCCACAGCAAGCAGGGAGCGTCTTCAGCCCCTACCGGTTAACTGCAATCGGTAAGCGCGTGAGGCTTACCCATTTTATTTATTTATTTAAATATTTTTACCCTGCCACTCTATTAAAAATATTCGAGGCGGCTTACAAAAATTTTAAACACAATACACATATATATATATACACATTTAAAATACGAGACCCCAGAGGGACATAAAACCTGCTAAAAACATATAAAGAAGAGGAACATACACATAACCATTCACATCTCTTGAAAAGCATAGCCACAGTCATCCGACCCTTATGGGGTCGCAGATTGTAAACAACTGTTCTATGACGACAACCTCCTCTTGCAGACCCTTCAACATAGTTCTGTGGGTGCCCAGAGGTGCGTGGACGAAAGGCTGAAAACCATTGAAATAAGCAGCAAAATGCAGAGCAAGGCTGGGGAAAAAGGCAATACCAAAAAAACAAAAATCAAAGAGACGAAGGAAGTGTTTGCGGCACAGAGAGTTGAATGAGAGAATGCACAGAGGTGATGGTAAGCAACAGGCAGGCACAGCTGGAAACACTGATGAAGTAGTCAGTGGAACAAAGGAGTCAAACATTGTCCAAGCAGGTTGGCAACTCAGAGGGAAATCTCCTGGGGAATTTGATTTAACACAGATAAACACGCAAGGCTTTCACATTGTGCACGATTTCTGAAGTTTGTGTTTGGGAGAGGGAGGTTTGGACTGAATTTATCTAGGATTAACTTTTGAAACAACAAGGGTTGCAAGATGGTTTCAACAAAAATACCGGACACACTTGACATTACATCACAATCTACATTACATTGTATTTAGAAAATACCGGACATTTTTATCTACATGTTTTGTTAATCTATAAAGTGCTACCAGACTATTTGTTGTTTTTTTCTGTAAGGGTATGTCTGTCTATACTAGCCCCCTAGATCGAACTAGGGAGGTTAATGTAGGCATTCAAAGTTTCAAATGAAGCCCGGGATTTAAATATCCCGGGCTTTATTTGCATGTTCCCGTCCGGTCGCCATTTTTAAATTCCACTAGTCCGAAGTAACTGCCCGCGGCTACACACGGCAGTGAAACGGTAATTCGAACTAAGTCCATTCCATGAGGATTAACAGTTATTTCGAACTAAGGATTTAGTTCGAATTACCGTTTCACTGCCGTGTGTTGCCGCGGGCAGTTACTTTGGACTAGTGGAATTTAAAAGTGGCGACCGGATGGGAACATGCAAATAAAGCCCGGGATATTTAAATCCCGGGCTTCATTTGCAACTTCGAATGCCTACATTAGCCTCCCTAGTTAGAACTAGGGGGCTAGTGTAGACATACCCAAAGGGTATGTCTAGACTACATGGCTCTGTCGCCAGAGCCATGTTGATTAGTTTACTAGACATACCCAAATGAAGCGGCGATTTAAATAATCGCCACTTCATTTAAATTAAAATGGCTGCCGCACTGAGCTGATCAGCTGTTTGTCAGCTCAGCGCGCTAATCAGGACGCTCTGCGGTTGACATCAAAGGCATTTGTCAGCCGCCCTGTTATGCCTCGTGGGATGAAGTTTACCAGGGCGGTCGACAAATGCCTTTGATGTCGACCACGGAGCGTCCAGACTAGCGGGCTGAGTCGACAAACAGCTGATCAGCTCGGCGTGGCAGCCATTTTAATTTAAATGAAGCGGCGATTATTTAAATAGTTTTTTCATTTGGGTATGTCTAGTTTAGACATACCCTAACAGACTAACTTGGCTACCCCCTGAAGCTTACATCATCAAAACAGGGTCGATGTGGGATTCCAGTGGCCCATAAACCTTGGGCTGGCTTTCTGCACAGGCCTGATCTTCAGAAAGCCTTCTATTTATGGTAAGCAAATTACCCAAGCTATTCACAGACACTATCTTCTGATCCAAGATTTTCAGTGGGGCCTAAACAATTTACACCCCAGCTCCTTCTTATAGACATTCAATGAGAGCTCCGTGCCTAACTCCACAGATTCTTTTGAAAATCCCAATAGGCAGGCTGGCACGCGCAATCAAGCACACACCAATGTGTCAAATACAAAGGGATGCGCTTGTGCACACCATTTTCATGCACCGATCAGCCAGGGTGCTGAATAACCAGGCCATCTAAGCGTAGTTGCTCTTTGCAGGGATGAAGGCATTTGCAGGCTTCAAAGATGCTCACCCCAGTTTAACCTCTTGCAATTTGTTTCTGGTTTGGGGGACCTTAGCAGTGAGGTGGAGTGGGGGAAGTGACAATGTATAATTGTGTCTCAGGATCCCATTTAGCCTGCAGGGAGGGGGGCGGATTAGAGTTTTAACAAAGTGTCACTTGTTGACATCAAAGATTATCTTGTTTGATAAAATCAATTTTGATGACAGCACAATCTGAGAGCATCGTCAGAGTTGATTTTATCAAGATAATAGATTAAATGCATCTGACAGCCAGAGTTTGGTCAACAAAATGATTTTTGTCAAATTTCTCAGGCAGGCAAGTTATGCAGCCATCGCTCACGCGCTAAAGGCATTTTAGTTTGGTTTCAATTTTGTTGTTAAATACTCACCTTCCCTGCCATCCTCTCCTGTGTCCTCTGGTAAAAATATATTTCATGGGGAAGATACGTTCAAACAATTCATACCGGCAGCTTCGGAAGAGAGTTTTCTACCCACTAGCTATTCTCCAGTTATGATACTGTCTTGCTTATCCTCCACTGTCTCTAAACCAGTGCTTGAAAACAGGTCTGGGGAAACGTTAAGAGACCCATTTCACAACTCTGCAACCCTGGTCATTTCACCAACTAAGCAACCAGTGAATGAACCAACCAAAATCCTTTCTCTAGCTAGATTTCCATGAAACCTAAAATCCAGTGACACTATTTTCAAACCTGGATGTTTAAAGTAAGACCCCGTGGGCCCTGCTTCAGCAAAGCACTCTGGCAGATCCTTAAGTCTGGCTGACATGAATGGGACTTTAGCATTGGCTTACGTGCTTTGATGCAGTGCGGTCTTACGGCCGAATGTACAGCCTGATTCTGCAGTGCACTTAAGCATATGCCTAGCTTTAAACACCTGCATAGTCCAGCTCCACGCAACTCAGACCTGAGGCTCAGGACCTTACTTGCAGCTTAGAGGGTCAGGGCAGATGTGAGAAGATGAAACTGGGAAACACGCACTAGAATGGGAGCATTAGGCAGTGCTTCAGTACCTTGTTGAATCAGGGCTAACGGCCCAGCAGGTGAGATCCCGTCCACACTCCAATTAATGGCTATTTTCCCATTAACTTTCAAGGGGCCAGGATTTTACCCCAAAGCAGTGCAACACGTACTTTGGTTTCAAGCAGGTCAGTAGCATCAAGGTTTCTCATTCACCTGAAAATCTATTGCTACAATGATCTGAAGTCCAGAATAGCGATGTTACATTTTGTTTAATCAACTAGTCAATGGAACCACATCAGGGCTGGCAGCTAACTCCGCTGCGGCTCTGCCTTTTCAATGTGTTAAGAGCCTCCCAATTCTTAATACATTTAAAACGATGAAGCACAGCGGGGGGGCGGGGAGGGGGGACGGACCCTGAGCAAGCTGGGACAGCTGATTCCCGGCTCGTGCCAGGTCCCCCACACTGCGCACCAGCCTTTTAAATGTCAGTAATGTAGCTGAAGTCAAAACAGCTTATTTCAGCTTTTGGCGCTGTTTACACAGCAGGAAGTCAAAGGAAGAACACTCATTAAATGAAGGTTACAGAAGTCGTAAGAAGTCCTCCAGCTCGACATTATTTTGAAATAATGACTTGCTGTGTATTCGCGCACTGTGTTATTGCGAAATAACGTCAGTTATTCTGAAATAATGCTGCTGTTTAGACATATCCTAAGAGATCATCCCACTAAAACTCTGGCCAGTTTTATTAGGTGTCTAAATATAATGGTAGGTGCTAAACTTTACGTGCCCAGCTTTGGAAAACTGGCTCTGGGCAAGGGTGGACTGGGATGTTGTCAGGCCATGAGAGTTTTTGAGGATGGGCATAGGCGTTCAAATAAAATAAAATAAAATAAAATAAAATAAAATAAAATAAAATAAAATAAAATAAAAAACTTCCCAAAAAATCTGAAAACTCTTGAAATTGGGATCTTCTCATTCTACTCTGAATTTTCAAAACTGGCACCAGATTTTAAACTCAGGAAGTTTCCAATATGGCCTTTACTCATGGAGCTTAGACAGTGGAAGTCATGAAGACTCCATCCACCACCCCTTCCAGGCCAATGACTGTTGCATAGTTTCAGAGGCTTCACGCCCAAGTTTGCCGAACTTTAGGTCAATTGGCCTCAATTCAGTAAACCACATAAGCAGATGCCTCCGTCCAATTAAAGCAAGTGAGACTTCAGAACACACGTTCGAACTTTGCAGAAGAGAGTGGCCTGCTAAAGCAGGAAGTAACCAGCCTACGATCCCACAGAAATGCCCTTTTTGCCCGGGACCTCACACTGATATTGCATGCACCCTTTTGCTCCAGATCTGCTCGTTAAGATGCTGTATGCAATAAAAATGAAAATAACGATGTTTCACCTACTGTGTAACCACCTGTCAGGAAATTTATGAACAATTAGGAAGCGAAAGTGCTTTCCAGGGAACCATTTGCGCGAGCTATAAAATGCTCATTTTGTTTGGAAATATAATGGGGAAACAACTTTTCTAATTTTTCCTCTCTTTTTTAATTTAGCTTGTGCAGTAATTAATCAGCTTTTGTTGTTCTTTTATTCTCGAAACTTACGGTCCCCTCCGTATGCAAATACCCCAAGTCGCACGAAGCCGAAACGGTCGTTTATAACATCCAGTGAGCCTGAGATTCCCGGCATGGGATGTTACACATGTTAAATGGATACCGCGCAATGGCCAAATGTGCTTCATGGTTGTAGCGGGGAAATTTCTGATGCACAACTATTAAATACGGGTCCCTCTCATTGGCGCAGAAGGATGATCTCCATTTGGCGACACTAGTGTGAAGGGCTAGGAATGTCCTTTATAGGCTGCAACCAGTAGACTCGGCATCAAAACTAAGGTTCACACCAGTAATGGGCAGTGGTGACGCACATGTATATTAGCCTTTTTGCTGCACCCTCCTTTACACAAGCCAGGGCCACTGACGGGGATGGGAGGGGTAAATGGGGCAGCAGTGGCAGCCAGAGCCCTGGCCCTTTAAATCACTCCCAGAGCCCCATGCAGCACAGTCCAGGTACCGTTTTCAAAAACGATGGAGCCCCACCCCTTGCTCCAAGGCTCCACCTCTTTGAAGAAGAGCTAAGGCCCACTCACCCCCCCCCCATTGCCAAGGACCAGGCGAAGTCTGTCACCAGCCTGACTCTAGATGATGATACAACTTAATGTATCTAACAAATATGCACAGCCTGCCTCGATTTCCTTTCTCCTTTCACATTACGGGTGTGTTCTGGAGCTCATGCTCATGTTGTACTGGTGGCAGCCCTGACTCCAAGCAGAAAAATTCAGCTCCAGAATTTTGTGGCCTCACCCTTTTCACCCCCACCAAATTCAGGGCATTTGGATCAAGGCTTTGGTTAACGACTGTGTGTTTAGTTGCAAAAATCCCAGTGTTGCCAACTCATGCAATTTTATCATTGGTCTCTCAATATTTGATGTTTTATCTTAAAGTCCCAGCTCCTGGAGTAATTTGATTTTGTAAGCACCTCATCTGACATTCAAAAAATAAAGTACATGTTGAGAGCTCACCACTGTAGAGAAAGGTGCGAAAATGCGAACTGTCAAGGCTGCAAACACCCCACACGTATTTATTCATTTGAAGTCACACAATTTCCAAGCCAATCTCATTATTCTGGGGACCTGACTCATCGGTTTTGAACGCTTGGGGCTGGCAGTTCTAAAACACAGATCTGCCTCTGAATTCTCCTTTTTCACCTAGCTCCGAGGGGACTCCTTATAGGACAACACCGGCTTCCCCCATTGAGAGAAAATGCAAAACAAGACAATCTTGCTGCCTCCACTGAATCGCTCTGGGGGAAAAGCAATAACACATAATGGGCCTATTTTGCCACTGAATTGCTCCAGTTTCACACAGGGGTAACTCCGCTGAAATCAACAAGGTTACACTAGCATTAAGCCAGAGTAATGTAGGGGTGACTCAGGGTGGCAGAAATGACCCTCATGCTCAAACCTGCTTTTGCAGACTCCACACCGCTATGTTGCCCTTTTCTCTGACTCTCCGATTCCCCATGGTTTGCTCATCGCTAACACCAACACAACTAACATTTTCCAAAGCCATTTTTTATTTAGATTTAAAACATTAAAAGACGCTTATCCAAGACTCTAAGGCTATGTCTAGACTGCAAGCCTTTTTCAACAGAGGCTTTGTCGACAGATACTGTCGACAAAGCCTCTGTCGAAAAAGAGTGTCTAGACTACAACCAGTTCTGTTTAAAAATGCACAGAGTACTTTCGAAAAAAGGTGTTATTCCTCGTAAAACGAGGTTTACAGCTGTTGACAAAACTGCCGCATTCTGTCGACTTACTGTCATCAGAACGCGGAGATAGTGTAGACGCAGGTATAGTTTTGTCGACAAAACCCTGTAGTCTAGACACAGCCCTAAGTGCCCCAATACTGTTACTGATACAATATACACAGTTAAATTAAACCTCAGCTGTATCCGACTCTGCCAGCCAGCTATTCCTTTCATTAGGTAGGAAGGGCACCCATGGTCCTCTCCAAATCCCCTACCACACAGATGTCTTGGGCAAGGGACTCAAAGCATCTCACATTGGAGCGATCTGGGACCAGAGGGTGAAGTTCCAGAGTCCCGAGCCCTCAGAGGGGATGTAACTGCTGCAAAGAACAAACTCTGGCACCAAATCTCAAAATCCCTGTCATGGGGTCCCACAACCGGATCCGACGACCGAGAGGGGTTGCGACTGCTCTGGAGGACAGGGTCATAATTCAAAATGATCTGGACAAATCGGAGAAATGATCTGAGGTAAACAGGATGAAGTTTAATAAAGACGAATGCAAAGTGCTCCACTTAGGAAGGAACAATATACATATTTCACACATACAGAATGGGAAGCGACTGTCTAGGAAGGAGTACGGCAGAAAGGGATCTAGGGGTTATAGTGGACCACGAGCTGAATATGAGTCAGCAGTGTGATGCTGTGGCAAAAAAAGCAAACGTGATTCTGGGGTGTATTAACAGGTGTGTGTGAGCAAGACACGAGAAGTCATTCTTCCGCTCTACTCTGCGCTAGTTAGGCCTCAGTTGGAGTATTGTGTCCAGTTCTGGGCACCGCATTTCAAGAAAGATGTGGAGAAATTGGAGAGGGTCCAGAGAAGAGCAACAGGAATGATAAAAGTTCTAGAGAACATGAACTGTGAAGGAAGGCTGAAGGAACTGGGTTTGTTTAGTTAAGAAATGAGAAGACAGAGGGTATGTCTACACTGCCACCCTAATTCGAACTAGGGTGGTTAATGTAGGCAATCGAAGTTGCATATGAGGCCCGGGATTTAAATATCCTGGGCTTCATTTGCATCTTGCTGAGTGCCGCCATTTTTAAATCCCCGCTAGTGCGGACTCCGTGCCTGCGGCTACACGCGGCACGGAGTAGGTAGTTCGAATTAGGCTAATTCAAACCGCCGTTACTCCTCGTGGAACGAGGTGGGCTCCTGAGTGTGGCTGGGGAAGTGGAATGGATGCAGCTCGGGGAGAGCGCAGTGCCCCGGGGAGTGACCGCAGCCCTGACAGTGCAGCAGCAGCGGCGGGGTGGATCTGTGACTGGCAGTTTCCAAGGAGCTTTCCTTGCCTTCCTGCTCCTGCCCCGCAACCTGGAGCCGCACGGGGCCCGATAACGAAAGGGAGTTCCGGGGTTCAATCACTCCAGCCCCTGCGTGCTTGGTGCAGGGGATGGGGAGAGCAGTGCTCAGGGTGTGCACGCACCTTCCCCCTCTCTTGGAGCCGTGTGTGTGGCCTCTAGATGCGGGCTCAGTTCCCAGGGGCTGGGAATCATGGCTAATGGAGACGGTGGGGACAGGGTAGCGCCTGCAAGCACAGGACTGCACAGAGCCACCAGTTCCTTCTGGGAGCTGCACCAGGCCAGTGCCCTAATCCCCAGCCCGCTCCTGCACCCACCTCCCACTCACACCTGGGGCAGGGCAGCAGTGGGACCTCCATGGGCCAGATCAACTCACTTGGTGGGCCCGATCCGGCCCCCAAAGGCCCTTTTGCCCACCCCTGCTCTACGGTAATAGCATCTAATGACTTATTCCGCATTGTACTTGTACCCTGGGGCTACGTCTAGACTGGCATGATTTTCCGGAAATGCTTTTAACGGAAAAGTTTTCCGTTAAAAGCATTTTCAGAAAAAAGCATCTAGATTGGCACGGACGCTTTTCCGCAAAAAAGCCCCGATCGCCATTTTCTTGATCGGGGCTTTTTTGCGCAAAACAAATCTGAGCTCTCTACACTGGCCCTTTTGCACAAAAGTTTTGTGCAAAAGGGACTTTTGCCCGAACGGGAGCAGCATAATATTTCTGCAAAAAGCACTGATTTCTTACAGTAGGAAGTCAGTGCTTTTGCGGAAATTCAAGCGGCCAGTGTAGACAGCTGGCAAGTTTTTCCAGAAAAGCGGCTGATTTTCCGGAAAAACTGGCAAGTCTAGACACAGCCATTGGCTGTGTATTTTTTCCCTAAGTACAGTAGTTTCCTCTTGTCTTTATTAAATTTTCTCCAGTTGATTTCAGACCACTTCTCCAGTGTATTAAATTCCTTTTGAATTCTATTCCTATCCTCCAAAGTGCTTGAAACCCCTCCTGGTTTGGTATCTTCCACACATTTTATAAGCATACTCCCCCATTCCATTATCCAAGTAATTGACTATAGAGAACAGCAGCAGACCTAGGACAGACTCCCTTTGGGACCCCACTGAATATGCCCGCCAAGTTTGACAATGAATCATCAATAACTACTCTTTGAGTACCTTTCAGTAAGTTATGCATCCACCTTGTAATAATTTAATCTAGACCACATATCCCTACTCGGTTTTTGAGCACGTCATGTGGGAATATATCAAAAACCTTGCTAAAAATAAAGATATATTTGATACACAAGCGCCTGCTCACATCCACTAGGCCAGTTAACCAGTAACAAAATTAGGGGTATGGAATGGCTGCCACATGAGGATATAAGTCTGGGACTTTTCAGCTTGGAAAAAAGACAACTAAGGGGGGATATGACAGGTCTATAAAATAATATCTGGTGTGGAATAAGCGAATAAAGAAGAGTTATTTACTCCTTCCCACCACACAAAAACTAAGGATCACCAACTTAAATTAAAGGTTACAGGTTTAAACCAAACAAAAGGAAGTATTTCTTCATATAACACACAGTCAACCTGTGGAACTCCTTGCCAGAGGATGCTGTGAAGACCAGGACTTCAACACGGTTCAAAAAAGAGCTAGATAAATTCATGAAGGATAGGTCCATCAATGGCTATTAGCCAGATTGGGTAGGAATGGTGTCCCAAACCTCTGTGTGTCAGAATCTGGGAATGGGCGACAGGTTTGATGATTCCCTGTTTTGTTCGTTCCTTCTGGGGAGAATCTGGAATTGGACACTGTCATGAAACAGAATACTGAGCTAGATGGGCCTTTGGTTTGACCATTCTAATGTACTTATATTCTTGTGTAAAGAAGGAAATCAGATTGGTTTGGTATGATTTGTTCTTCACCAAACCAAGTTCTCTATTACTTATAACCTTATTATCTTCTAAGTGCTTACAAACTAATTATTTAATAATTTGTTCCATTTTTCCCAGTATTGAAGTTAGGCTGACTGGTGTAAAATTCCTTGGGCCCTTTATGTTGCCCCTTTTAATAAGAGGCGTTAGGTTTGTCTAGCCCACTGGGACCTCATCTGACCTCCAGGAGCTCCCAAAGAAAATTGCCATCGGTTTTGCGACTGCTTGAGTTAGTTCCTTATGTGCCATAGGATGAATTTTGCCAGGCCTTGCCAGTTAAGTACATCAATTTATCTAAATATTCTTTAAGATGGTATTTTCCTATTTTGGCTTTTGTTCCTTCTTCTTTGTTCTTTATACTAAGGGTATATCTACACTACAGAGTTTTGTCGGAAAACAGTCATTTGCTTACATGCGAGATAGCATCCATTCAATCTGGACGCACTCTTTCGAAAAAGCAAATCGCTTTTTCGATGCACTTTTGCAGTGTGGATTCTCCCTTTCGGAAGAAGGTTCTTCGGAAGATCTCTTTTGAAAAAAACTTCTTCCAAAAGAAGCCTGCAGTCTAGATGTAGCCTAATTGTCTAAAGTATCAGGTCCCAGTTTATCTTTGTTAGTGGAGACAGAAGCCAAAATAAGCATTAAACACCTCAGCCTTATTGATGTCATCTGTTAACTCTCCTTACCAGCAAAGTAGAGGACCTATGCTTTCCTTCATGTTTTTTATTGCTCCTACTGTATTTATATAACTTATTCTTATTGTATTTTATGTCCCTTGCTAAAATTTGCGCCTTGTGCTCTCTGATTCTGTCCCTGCATACTTGTGTGATTCCTTTCTGCTCATCCTTAGCAATTGGTCCATGTTTCTACTTTCTTACAGGATTCCTTTTTGATTTTCAAGTCACTGAAGGGCTCCGAATGGAGCTCTATTGGCCTCTTACAATAAATGAGATCGTTTATATCTATACTACCAGGTTATTTTGAAATAATTAATAACTCCCAAAATAACTATTTTGAAATAAGCTTATTCCGCTTCACAAGTAGGAGTTGTTATTTCGAAATCACAGGCTTGGTAGTGTGGACACTCACCTTGATGTTTTAAAATAAGCAGAGTTATTTCTAAATCACTCCGCAGTGTAGACATGCCCTCACTCTTGCACCTTTGACTTCAATAGGGAGAGGATTTACCCCTTGTGCCTCAACTCTAACTGCTGCCGGGGGGAACAGTGGATATGCCATTACCTCTGAAAAATAAAGGCACTGGTATACTTAACAGATCTTCCCTTTCGCAGGCTGGTTCCAAAAGATCTAAGCAGCCCTACCGTGTAGAGAACAGTGCGCAACACTCCCTTGCAGCTCCAAAGGCTTGCTGACAGACATCCAATCTACACACGCTTTCTCTTGGAAGCAACAGCTCTTTGGCAATTGTGCTATCATTCACAAACCAGAACATCATTCCTTGTCTGGGTACGTGCTATTTTCTGTCTCCAAGCCAAGCTTTTCCCCTTTGAAGTTGCTCCCCTCTTTGCGCTCTCACTCCTTCGTTGTTCTTTTATTTTTTTGTTTTGCTTCTCCCGCTCCTCCTTTGATGACTGCTTCTTTTTGTGCATTTCAGGCTTTCTTCTGTGCTCTTTGTTGTACAAGTCGCTGGGCTTTTCTCCTCTTTCTTTTTTTAATGTTACTTTATTCTTCAGTCATTGTTATTCTCTCCTGGATTTTCTCTGGTCTCTCCCTGGCTCTGAATTTTGTTCTTTTTTGTGTGTTTTGTGCTTTGTCATCAGCTTTGTGTTTCCCCTTCTCTGCATCTTGTTCTTGTAGGGTTCAGACTTTATTATTTTTTGTTGTTTTATTATTAGTTTCTTGCATGCTTTCCTTTCATCCATGGAAAATAACTTTCTACTCATGATGATGTTCTTTGCTATCTCTGTTTGATGAGTCAGGGCACATATTGCAGCATTAAGCTGTCGACTTTGGCTCTGCTGGCATCTGCTCACTAAAAAGTGTATGTTCAAGGTGAACTGAAAACTCCATCCAAGCCAAAATCTCACCCTTTCCACTGGGCAATGTACCAAAATTCCCCCCTGCTCTTTGTGAAAATCTGCAAATTGCAGTGGGCTTGCAGCCATTTCTAATGAGCTGTTTATGTCAAAATGTCTGTGTTCTCAGTCTAGGTATCGTACACTTTGCAGTCTCGCGGGATGTGAGATGGCTCAGGGGATTGGGCTAAAGCTGGTGGATTGTGAAGACTTTTCCAGTCAATTGTGATCTCCCAGTCGATTGTGATCTGCTACTAAAGCAGACTCCCTGTCAGCATGGCCCTGCACCACTCTCGGAAGGAGCCTCCATGTCGGTTGCTCCTGCCTGTAAACACGGCTCCTGCAGCTCCTATTGGCTGGGAATGGAGAAGAGTGGCCAATGGGAGCTGAGTGGGCAGTGCCTGCAGAGAGGGGCAGTAGGCGGAGTCTAATATGACCCCTTCTGGGATCAGTGCAGAGCCAGGATGGGCAGCCCCGCCCACTGGAAGCCACCCAAGGTACGTCCTGCCCATCAGAGGGCTGCACCCCAACCTTGCTTCTGGAGCCCAGACTCTAAGGCTGCCCTGTACTCTGAAGGCCAACCCCCCACCCCAGCCCTGAGCCCCTACCAAGAGGCAGCACCCCAACACTCCACCCCAACCCAGAGCCCCCTGCTGCACCCAGCTCCTTGCCCTAGGCCAGAGCCCCCACTTGCACCCCAACTCCCTCCCAGAACCCTCACCCTTCACCCCCACCCAAACCCCAACCCCTGCCCCAGCCTGGTGAAACTGAGTGAGGGTAGAGGAGAGTGAGTGACAGAAAGAGGGGGGATGGAGTGAGTGGGGAAGGGGCGGGGCCTCAGGAAAAGGCAGGGCAGATCCTGGGTGATCCTTAAATTCAAAAAGTGACCTTGGGCATAAAAAGGTTGGAGACCCCTGGGCTGAAGAGCGTGAACCCAGCATGGAAACCGAGGGCAATACTTGCACCGTCTTCCATGGGACCGAACTGGGACCCAGGTCACTAGTGACTAACAGTCACTATTCCCCCTGTCCCGAGGCTTCTTGGATGGCTCTTGTGCGAGGAGCCAGTGGTCTCAGCCCATCTGCTGGTGGACAAAAGAATGGACATTGGTAGCCCTTCCCTTCCAGGACAGAGTGGGGGAAGCCTGCCCTCGCACCTCTACAGACACAGGGATGGCGTCACTCTCCCGACTGTCAATCTGCCTCTTTTCCAGACTCTTGTCAGTTCTAAGTTCCCATGCACCATTACCTTGTACCGGATCAGCCAAAACCTGCTGTTCCCAATGTCACATTTTAACAGCAAGGGAGTGTTGCCTAATCACTTTGTAGGCTAAACTATGCAAATATATGTAAATATTCATGCAAATTAGGTACCGCCCTTGGGTAAGCCTTCAGTGCAGTCCTTGACGACATAAAATTTCAGCAAACTTGACAGATGACACCTTCACAATCCTTACAGATGATGGCAGCACAAGGGTGGAGGTTAGCCAGTCCCTGGTAATGTGCCCCAGGGGAGGAATTAATTTCTATCTCCAAAAGTGGCAATCAGTTTCACCTTGGTGCCGGCGAGCACATACCCTCCTGGACAAGTATCCGCTCTCGGCTCTGCCGCTGGTAACCAGGCCAGCCCAGGGAGCTGGATTATGCAAACCCCCTTCCTAGGAGCTTTAGCACCTAGAACTATTTATCCAAAGCCCTGCATCTGGAAAAAATCACCACCAGACCCAGCTGCCACCACTTTGGTTTTGCAAAATCAAAACAAGACCAGCAAGTCCTTGCAAATCAAACCGTTTGCCCAGCTCCTGGTCAAAATCCGAACCAGAGGCCGGAGCCAATGTCCCACCAATTTAGTGGCAGGACTTTCAATGAATTCAGTGGGTTCTTGATCAAGTCCAATCTGGCGGGGAAGAAAAAAATAAACAGCCCCTGTCACCTGAGTCTCAACTTTCCTTCCCACGTCCCTCTTGCGGGGAGACGATAGCTTTCTCAACTCTCCGTCCCTCTTGCGGGGAGAGGATAGCTTTCTCCACTTTCCTTCTCTCTCGGGGGGAGGGATAGCTTGGTGTTTTAGCATTGGCCTGCTAAACCCAGGGTTGTGAGCTCAATACTGGAAGAGGCCCTTTAGGGATCTGGGGCAAAAATCTGTCAGGGATGGTATTTGGTCCTGCTGTGAAGGTGGGGGACTGGCCTCAATGACCTTTCAAGGTCCCTTCCAGCTCTAGGACATAGGCATCTTCATTCATTTGTCTCCCAAGGAAACCTTGGTTGTCATTAAACACTGAAGACCAGGAAAGCCCCATTGATATGCAGAGTCAGAAGTACCTGGTGCATTATGGGGTTATTATCTTGTCTCCGTGGAAGGACCCCTGTCATGGAGCTGCTGAGACCGTTCCAGCATGAAGCTGGGAGTTAGAATCCCCACAGGCACTAACAGGTTTCAGAAGCTTTCAACCAGCAGAAGAATCAGTCTTGAGATGTGCCTTTGAAAGGTCTCCCAGGCCTCTCCCTAGGATCCTTTGTTCGAGTGCCAGCTCAAATCGATTTCTCCTGTTTGTTTATTTGTCACTGTCCTGTGTCAGCAGGTGGAGAACTAAATAAAGCAAACTGAAGCTAGCTGGACCCACTCCAGTCCACCTCTCCCACCTGCTGCCCCACTTGCACAGATGTGTACAGAGAAGGAGATTTTAAAACACTCTTTTGAGGGCCACCGGTGTGTTTTCCACTTTATTTCCTGCTGGGGAGACATTTCCCAGCATAAGTGGTTCCCTCCCCCCCTTTCCTTTTAAAAGCCCTTTGATCTTTATTTTACTTTCCTGCTCTCCTTCTACACTGTCACAAAGCCTAAAAGCTGGACGTAACCACTTTGCTTTTCTCCGCCGGTGTGATTTAATTTCTTGAAACACGGATCAGCCAAAGCCCATGTTCTGAACCAGGATGTTGGCAAAACAACTCAGGATATTCAGAGGGGTGGTGGAGGTAACAAAATGCACAGATATGGAGTATGCTCAGCATACCAGGGTTTTCAATACTCAAACAGAGGAGCAGCCAGGCCAGCCGGAGGTGGGGGATATCAGTTAAACAGCCTCCTTGACCTGCAGCCAAGCTATCTTGGGCTTGTTGGGTCAGTATTTGTCTTTATTATAAGCGTGCCATGAGGTGCCTAGTACTTTGGATATATCAGGAAGTTGCTACATTTAACATTCAGGGGTGTCGCTGTGTAGCCTACCGGGCGAGCCTGCTTGCTTGCCAATAAATCTTTCCTTGTGGATTTCTTATTAATGGGTTTGATTATCTGCACCTCCCACTCGAGACTTGAGGAACCCGGACCTGAACTCTCTTGGCATGCCAGAGGCGAGCCTGGGTTTTTTTGTCTCTTACTACCAAGGAAGGTTCTGAGTCTATTAATCAAGAGCTTTATAGTAGATAATCTCACAGGTCTCTCTAGAACCATCTGATTGCCTTTGTCACTCTGATTATTGTACCATCCGATTGCTATTTCATTACTAGTCCGTTTATCTCAACAGACGTTTTAAGGCTACTATGGTGTCAGTATGAGCACCCTTGTCAGACCTTCCGAGGGTCCTTGCAAACTCTGTGTAGTCTGATTCTGGAGCAAGAACCTTATTAGCATTGGATCGGACCTGCTGGTGCGTCTATAACCCTTACTATCTAGACTAATAATATAAACCTACTACAATCAGGTAGGGTTGCCAGATGGTTTAACCAAAAATACCCCCCCCCCCCTCAAAAAAAACACCAGGGAAAAAATTCTGTTGAGGGAAAAAAAGGGGGAGACCAAAGTTGTTGAGGAAAAACCCCCAGAATGGCCCCTTTAAGAAATGCTTTTGAGCCTTTCTGGCCCTAACAGGCTGCCGACAGCTGCCTGCTATCTTGCCTCCCTGCGCTGGGCCAGACAGCTCCCCTGCGGAACCCTGTAAGCACCCGGGATTTTCGCCTCCTGGCCAGGAAAAAAATCAGAAAATACTGGATAGTTTAAGTGTCTTGTATTTTCTGAATTTTTTTACCGGACAGGAGGCGAAAATACCGAACCGTCTGGTTCAATACCGGACACCTGGCAACCCTACAATCAGGCAACACCTGTGAAGCACTGAGCACTGTCCGGCCCGGTTCATTTCAGACCAGTCCCTCTAGATCTCCCCCATGTGCTAGGAGAATAAAGAATGACATGGGGACAGGGAGATACTGCTGTGGAGCGGAGTAAAAGGAATAGAGCTGATTGGCCAGCTAGGATGTCAATCACTCAGAAAGTCGGGGAGGGGATTTCCTTCTCCACAAAGGGTTCTGGGAAGGAAAGCCCTCTATAAAACTCTCTAGCTTGCAGAAGGAAGGGTCACTTGGAGGAGCCTGACCTACTGGCATATACCATGGAAGGAAGCTTTGTTTTTTTACAATAAAACTTTTTAAAAAAACCTCTTAACTAGGTGTTGTAGCTTTATTGGACAACTTTGCTGCTAAAGTCTGCCAGGCAGCCCTGTGCCCCTTGTTCAGATGCGCTATAAAGCAAGGCGCAGCCCATTTATGATAATGAAGAAAGGGTCTTTGCAAGGGAAGAGGCTGGGAGCACTGTGTTTGGGTAATTCCCAAAATAGATCGTTACATTTTGACTAGTGAAAACTCCACCCAGAGCCTCACAGGATACGCCTTGGACAGGACTCTTGTGTAGTGCTGCTTAAAAAAAGGGGGAACCACGGCATCCCCAGTGGTGAGTGAAGCCCCAGTTCCCAGCGTCATGTGATCACATAAGAATCTCAGCTTCCATTAAAAAAAACGTTTCTAACTCTCACTGCTGTGGACCAACACGTGCATGTGCAACTCAAGTTCACCCTAAAGCTTCAAAAACTTGAAGGTAAATTAAAAACAAACAAACTCCATTTGTATATTATTACGTAGTATTAATTAACAGCTATTCATTACGCGTTCCCAATTATTTACTCCACGATTTCTAAGCCAGTAGCAGCATTTTGGGGGAACTGAGTCATGATCTTTGAATGCCGGGGGTTAGCAATGCGGGGAGCCGTTGGAAATCCCTGTTAAGGAGTGTGACAGGGTGGCTGCACTGCTCTGGCCTAACAGGGGTTAAACCCAGCTCAGGGAGAGGGCTGAGAGGGGGAGCACACAGCTGTGGCAGGTGGCAGCCAATGAGGGCCCAGCAGGGGCTGTATAAATAGAGGCTCCTGGAGAGGAGGAGCACACTCTCGCTCCCGCGGTGGAGCAGGAGGGACCGGGTTCCCAGGGAAGCTACAGAGGCTTCCTGAGTCAGAGCCATACTGGGGAAGGGCAGGTAGAGCTGGGGAGCTCTGGCCAGGCAAAGTCCCAGGCTGAGGCCTTGCTCTCCAGGCCTGAGGGTACTAGGGCTACAGGGAGGCAGCAGGTCCACCCCCTTGCCAATGCTGAGTGGCCATTTCAGGATGCAGTTTGCCCTGAGGCAGGGGCTAGATAGCTGGCAGTAGGTCACTGAGGCAAGGTGGGTACAGGGGGATGGGTTCCCTGGGAGGGGAGGCCCCCCGCGTGTAGGGGCACTGCTGAAGGGCAGTACTGGGAGGAAAGAGAACCATGGGCTGGAAGGGACACGGGGCCTGAACCTGTATAGGAGACAGGTAACGGAGGGTGAGAAACCAGCCAGCAGAGGGCGCTCTGGGGCTGAAGAGCTGCTTCCCTGAGTAACCAGCAGGCGGCGCCACGCCCACGAATCTCGACTCTGTTACAAGGAATTTTGAGTGACTCACCGGCGGGGTTGTAGCTCTCCTCAAGGCTCCCCTGTACCACTAAGTGTCCCCTAAATGACCATCCCCTGAAGGCTGGTAAGAGCTTGCACCTGAATTGGGTTTAGTTCCCATCAGCTCTCATCCTCATTACAACCGTTTTCATGACACTGACATTAAGATGTGAAACCACACGCCCGCTCCTGTTTGATACGGATCTCAGATGCAAATAAAACCGCCAGGCCCAGGGCAGCGTCTGATCTTAGATACTTGAGTCTTTATCACTGCAGGTCACATGTTATCCGCTCTTGATCTTCCCTTCCTCAGGTCTGAGCAGTCGCTGTCTTTGCAGACTGCAAAGCAAAACCGACCTCTGAAATTCTCCAGCCTTGCGTTAGCAAACACCGAGACTGAGCACTTACATCGCCGCTGATACATTAACATTATTCTGAGTCTTAGCTAATCCTCACCGCCTGACAAAGCAATAGCTCCATTTTGATGAGTAATCAAGCACCGGCAGCACCAGTGGGCTGGCATAGGAGAGATCTATACACCGAGGAATAACTATGATTTCCGTGGACAAATTCTCTGCTAGTGTAAATGAGCATGACTCCATTGAAACTAACAGAGCTGCCCCATTCACACCAGCAGACACGTGGGCCCCCAACGGGCAGATGTCTCTCTTTCAAGGTACTGACATCGTGGGAGCAAATTCTGCTCCTATTATAAAAACCAACCAAACTTTTGCCATGTTTCAGTGGGAACAAGACTGGTCCCTGTACCATTACTGGGACTGACCGTTCTGGTCTTTTATCTGATGTTGGCGTATCCTACAAAGTACACAATGAAACCTGAACTGCTACCTAGAGAGAGAGAGAGAGAGAGAGAGAAAGACACACACACACACACACACACGGAGCCCCCCCCCCACACACACACACGGAGCCCTGGACCCTTTAAATTGCTTCCGGAGCACCAGGCAGCACACTCCAGACTGTACTGAAAGGCTAGTGGAGTGAGGCTAGCCTCAAGCCCCGCCCCTTCCAACCGAGGCCCCACCCCTTCTGGGAGTCTGGAGCCAACCTCCTCCCCTTTACCTCCTCCTTGCCCAAAGGCCTGGCAATTCTGCTGGCTGCCTCACTTCCATGTCCTGAAAGGGAAGAAGACATGGGCAACAAAGGGAAGTGGAAAGTCAGTGGCACCCAGCTATTGCAACTGGAAGCACATTTCTGAAGCCACACGACAGCTGAGTTCAGCCTCCTCTTTTCTGCATGATGTAGTTCATCCTCCTGGTGACATTTTAATAGGTCTCCCTGCTTCATCTTCTGACCACGCATCAAAGCCAGCATTATAAACGAAAGTTTAAAAGCCGAAGTTGTGAGATTTCATGTCTCGGGGCTCTTGGGCACATTGTGTTGTCGTTGAAGAGACTTTTTTTCCCTCTGAGTTAAGGAGCAAGTTGTTATTGGGAAGAAGAAAAAAACAACCTGCTTCGAGATGAGTCTTCCTGATGCATCCATCGGCATGGCATCCTCTCACAACAGCCCACTTGGATCAATACTGCCGAGTCTGACAGGCAGCAGCTTGCTTTGTGCTGCAGCGCTGGAGAATGACAGGTTGTGAACTCACCAAATAACCCCTGTGAGGTGTACGCCAGCGTATATCTGCTGCCAGGTGAACCCCTGCCCTCAATCTGTGAGGTGCTGAGAGTCCTGGCTCCACAGCAACAGTGTACACAGGCCCTTATTCAGCAAGGTATCGAGGCAGTTGCTGGTTTCACCGGATGCCCCGAATACCCATAGTTCTGCAATCCCAAGAAAAGGCTTCTTTTGGCGTTAAAAATGGAGCTGAAAGTAGCAGTGTCTCTAGCAAAAAGGGGAAGGTGTCAGCTCTGACTATAGAGAGGCCAAGTGGGTGACGAGATATCTTTTAGCGGATCAACTTAGTTGGCGCAAGAGACAAAATGGCAAGCTACACATAGTTTGAATCATAAATCAGATGGTCTGATAAAAGGTATTACCTCACCCACCTTGTCTCTCTAACATTCTGGGGCCAATATGGCCACAACAATGCTGTAAACTGACTATAAATTAACAGCTGTGAAATGCAGACAATTGATAAGGGAAGTTAAAGGTATTAATAAAAAACCTATGGCCCATAGTATTAAGGACAGGAAGGAGGAGAGTTCTTTATATACATGGCTGATTGGTGAAGGGTAACGGGGGGACACCAGCCACCAACCTGAGGGCGGACTGGCACAACTCCCTGCTGTCCCAGGCCCAACCTCTTCCTGCCCCTGCTTCAGAGGCATCTTGCCCATGCTCTGTCCTTCCCCACCCTTGCTTCACCCCCATCCTGCCTCTTCCCCCTTCCACCCAGTGATGTGGCCTCCAGTCACGTCGCTCCACTTCCCGTTCGTAAATCTAGAACCGCCCTACGCTTACCGTAACCCCGAGTGTGACACAACCAGAGGAGAGCGGCAGGTTGAGGCAATTGGTGACTGGAGGTGGGGGGAGGAGTCCCTCCACCTGCGGCTGGTCAGCCCCTTGTCCTTCTTGTCCCCAATGCTTGCTGCACATGCCCCCGCAGGCTCCCCAGGAGGTGTGTATGTGTACGTATATCAGGAGAAAAAAAAATCCTAGCAAAGGCACAGATCTGTCACTAGCTAGAGAAGGGATAACGTAGACCTAGGGGCTACGTCTACACTGGCCCCAAATTCCGGAAAAGGGATGCAAAGCAGGTAAGTCAGCATAGGGAAATCCGCGGGGGGATTCCTGAAGGTAGGAATAAGAGAACCTCTGGAAAAGGGCTTTATTCCGGAGGATCACGCCAGTCTAGACGCTTTTTTCCGGCTTTTCCCCAAGCCAGAAAAAAAGCGGCGGCCATGTTTATTTAAATCCGCAGGGGATATTTAAATCCCCCGCGGATTTCCCTATGCTGACTTACCTACTTTGCATCCCTTTTCCGGAATTTGGGGCCAGTGTAGACGTAGCCAGGATGTTTCAGCTTTGGAAAGATGACGTACTGCACAACATTCAGATTAAAACAGTAGCACGGCACAAAATGAATTCGGCACATGTTAAAAACTGACTATCCGACGGATCTCCAAATATCCTTGGGAATGGGGAATTACTCTCCCCTGGGGCTGCTTCTGGGGCGGTCCCACAGAGATCTGTCATGACTGTGTGCTTTTCAACATCTGGATCAGCAGGCTAGAACAAAATACACATTTCATCCCTGGTCAAGTTTGCAGAGGACACGTTTCGCTCTTGGAGGAGCGGTCAGTCAAGAGGTAGCTCCACAGAGCGAATGGGGTCACTCGTCTAGCTCATGTGAACAACACGTATTTTCATACAGGTTGTACCCCCCTGGTCCAGCCCCCGTGGGACCTGACTGGTCTCAAAGGAGGGAGTTTGCCAGCTCAGGGGAGGTCGAACCCTTTGCTGACAGACTCCAGGCTCCCTTACCCTAGGCCACCAGGTTCCTGGCTCCACAGCCAGCCCTTCGGTCACCTGGGCTCAGCTGCTCTAGGGCTCCCAGGACTCCTCTGTCCCAAGCCAGGGCTCTCTGGTCCAGGGCCTCTGTGATCCAGCAACATCCGTGGTCCTGCCAGACCATGGATTTTGCCAGATCAGAGTCCCAGACCAGAGAGGTTCAACCTGTAGTGCCAAAGACAAGGTCTAGGATTGAAAACAGACGTTGAAAATGTACAGGGTTGGGACCATACCCTAGGAAGCCCTGACTCTGAAAAGAATACAGGGGTCACAGGAGGTAACTAGATGAACATGAGCTCCCAGTGGCTAAGATGGCTAGCAGGATCCTGGGATGTAACAGCAGAGGAACTGAGTTCACAGGCAGGGTATGATATTATCACTGTGTATACAGCACTGGTGAAACCATTACTGGATACGGTATCCTGTTCTGGGGCCCCCACCTCGAAAAGGCTGTTGAAAATCTGCAGAGGGCTCAGAAAAGAGCAACCAGAATGATTTGAGTTCTTGAAAACCTGCCTGACATTGAAAGTCCAGGAAAAGGTTAAGAGGTGACTTGAACATGGCCTATAAGTACGTCCCTGGGGAGAGGTTTCCTGCCAGAGGGCTCTTTAATCTAGCAGACAAAGGCATAACGAGATCCAGCGGCTAGAAGATGAACCCAGCCAAGTTCACACTGCAAAGAAGTTATAACTTTGTAACCAGGAGGTACGTGATCCTTGGAACTATCTAACCAGGCATGTGGTGGGTTCCCTCTCACTTGGAGCCTTTACATCAAGACGGACATCTGTCTAAAAGATACACGCCAACTCAACCAGAAGCTGTGGGCTCGCTGCAGAAGGAATCGCTCCATAAAATGGTCTGAACTGCATTATTCAGGTCAGCCGAGGTGTCTCTACTAACTAGGGGTGTGAAATATCGGTTAATTGAATAGTTGGTTAACCTCATGAATTCTTATTGGTTACTCGACTATTCTGTAGTCCCCAGGGGCAGGGCTGGCAGCCAGTGCACTCCGGCCCCACTCCCGAGGAGCCCCCTGCCACTCTGTGCTGCTGCCTCTGATACAGAGGCAGCAGCGTGCGTTGCCAGGAGGAGCTGGTCTGTGTGGGGAACCAGTTTAAAACCCAGCTCCCCTCATGGACCAGCTGCTTGCCACCCTATGCTGCTGCCTCCAATACAGAGGCAGCAGTGCAGGGTGGCAGCAGCCCCTGTCTAGGGTGGGGGTCTGAGCTCCCAGACCCAGTGTGAGCCAGAACAGAGCTGGGCTGCCTGCCCACCTGGCTCCTAATATGCTTTAAATGCAGAGCCGCAGCGGGGGTAGGACCCAGATCTGATGCAAGCTGGGACTGAGCTGGGCTGCTGGCCAGCCTGCTAAAAAATGTACTGGCAGCAGGGGGGTGAGGGGAAATGCATGTAGCCTATAGCATTAACCGATAAGCTTTTGCTTATCGGTTAATTGACTACACTATTGCATCCCTACTGCTAACCTTAACATTGGTGACTCCCATGAGTCTATGACTTTTCAGCATGTAAGCGCTCCCACGGACCTCAATGAGACTGCCACGGCTTACATTTCAGGCAGGCCTTAGCACTTTTCTGCAACCGAGCCACAGTGCTTAGCGCCTTGCAGGATTGAGGCCTTATAACTCTTATACACACTCCTTATACCTCTTATATGCATCTCTTCTTTCTCACTTCCTGCTATTTTCCCCTCTCGCCACACATTTTCCTTCAACGTCTCCATTTCTCCTTTCACGTCCCTTTTTCTGTCATCCTGTCTCCATTTTTCCTCCAGGCCTTTCTAATACTCTTCCCCAATGTTCTCTCCTTTTTTCATCCCTTCATCAACCTCCTCTAATTTCCTCTATTTTTCTATTAGCCTCTCCAAACAGCCAGCCTGTCTCGGACTATACTTCCTTAATTCAATCAATTCATTGATGTTTGCCAAGAGCCCTAGAGATGGTAAGTATTATTCCGTACAGGCCATTTCCCGCTACCTCCCATCTTTCTCACTCACCCTAGATCTCCTTCCCCCACTGCTGCGGTTCCTTCCATGAGACCCCGGTGGTCACTGCTGCATGATTGTTATGTCTTTCATTTCCCTTCCTTAGGAGTCTGTGCTACCAAGAGAAAGGAGTGATTTTTTTCAAGCAGCGTATTAAGTGTACAGTGCACCGCACCAACCAAAAGGTTGACGAAGAGCTCTGTATTCAAGAGAGAAATACACTCCCGACCCTGAAACAGCCCATGCATGAGAGGCTGTAGGAGAACTGTGCTCTCACTGGATTGCAGAGTGCACTGGTAGATACCACTGCTGCTGCCAATACGAGGTCTCAGCACACATTTCTATGGCCCACGGGAAACGGATGCTCCTCACTTCATCTGGACTGCAAATCACTCACACGCAAAAACATCAGATGAAATGAAGTGGCCTTGTTGGCTGGCATGTTGTGATGATTTTTTGGGCCTCCATCTAGCCAGAATCTCCCTTCTCTTCCGAGAGCGGAGTTCCTCTCTTTATTCATTCACACCCCTTCCGACTCATGGGTCCAATAGTGAAATTCCCTGGTGTCACTAGTGCCAATGACGTCCCTCTGAGAATTATTTTCCCCTTTTCCCCTCTTTCACCTTTACTTAGTTTGCCAAAACTGTTCCAGTTTCATTTATAGTGATGGCAAGAATGGAGGGGGATAGACAGAGAGAAGTCCTAAGCCCAGCAGCTGTTTATGATAAAAAGAGGATTAGATGTCTCATATCTTAGTTATATTAAATTAAATCCCAGGTATCTTTCTGTTTATAACTCTCTCTGTCTCTCAAAAACACACATGCACTTGTATGGGCCTAAACCATCCATCTTATCATGACAAGATAGCCTCTGAAAAAGAGAAAAGAAAAAAAAGCCAGCCCTCTGGCCCTGTGCCATTCCTGCTCTTATAAACCCTTGTTAACTGCTGTAATGAACCAGTCCAGGAGACATATTAATAATGACATGAAGAGACACATTTATTGTTGATTGTTGAGTCACTGGGAGATTTACCGCAGGGTTGCCAGAAGGGAAGGTCTGGCCCTGCAGTAGTGCAATTAAAAACAAATTGAATACAGGGACAAAGAATCAATAATCTAACCGGGCAACTTTTAGTTTTGCAAAATACACATATAAATTAATTGACCTGAACACAGTTGCTAACTGGTCATTAAGGCCTGTTTGCTAGCCAAGCTGAGCATGCCCTAGAGCTCATTAAGTCGCGGCGCAGGTACGTCCTGCTTGTGTTGCCCCCGACATTGTCTGGCTGCCGTTCCATGGGGACTGAGCCGCCACAAATGCCAGCAGGGAGGGGACCCACTGCTCTAATGACAATGCCTCGAGGCGCTCGTTAGGATCCGCAGGAGTAAGTCTTGTCCCAACACGTGGTAAGAAGCAAACCCAGTCCACAGAATTTGCTGTCTGAACAGACCAAACAGACAAAGGGTGGAGGGGAAAAGCGAACCCAATGTTACAGGGTTGGGTTTGAGGCCGAGACACAGTAAGGCAGCGGGGTTCAATCTTCTTTTCTCAGGACCCAGTTGAAGAAGTTCATTGATGCCCACAACCTGACATAACCTGACGGGAGGGTGGGCTCCGAGGTGAGGCTGACGGGGAGCTTTGGGGGATAGGAGGGAACTCTGGTTTTGGCAGGGGCAGGAGGGGCTTACCTCGAGCAGCTCCCGCTCAGTGGTGCAGTGGGGGAGACCTAAGGCAGCTTCCTGCCTCTCCTACCACCGCAGATGGTGCTGTCCCCAGGACTGGCCAGCAGCAGGTTCTCAGACAGCGGGAGTGCGGAGCTAATGCTCAGGGCGGGGGCAGTGCGTGGAGTCCTGTGTGCTCCCCCCCCCCCCCACACACACACAAACCTCCTCCACTTAGGAGCCGGGCCTGCTGCCAGCCACTTCTGGGGCGCAGCACAGTCTGCGGTGCCAGGAGAGGGGGGTAGCTGCATCAGCCCCTCCCCCCCGGCTCACCTGATTCCCCTGCAGCAACGCAGACCCACGGGTTGCAGTCCGTGGTTTGAAAACCTCTGGATTAAGGGGCCATCTACACTTAAGTGTGCCAGCCCTGCCGGGGAGAAACAGCAGCATAGGCGGTAAGGTAGGGATTCGGAGGGGGAGAGTCGAGGAGCGTGCCCATGCTTTGCAGGGCTCTCCGCACGCCTAAGCAGTACCCCCCATACAGAGTTGTTGACTCGAGTCCCACGACATGAACTCGAGTCCGACTCGACTAGGTGACTCGACTTGAGACTCGACTCGGGTTCATTGTTTGCGACTTGAGACTCGACTTGAGACTTGCTAATTGTGTTAAATCGACTTGGTGAAACAATTGTCCGAAAACGCCGATATTGACGGCTTGTACAAAAGTGACTTGACATTTTTTAAATTAAGACTCGAGACTCAACTTGGGACTTGACTCGAAAGCGACTTTAGTGACTCGACTTGAGACTTGAACTGTAGCGACTTGAGACTTGACTTGGACTTGACAATGACGACTTGAAGACAACACTGCCCCCGTAGCTACATGGCTGCGTGTAGCCCCGTCGTACCCCCTGCTCCTTCTCCACCAGAGCCTTTCCTTGCCACAAGGACAGGCCGTGAGAGGTGCGGATGCAGCCCGCCTTTCCCAGCGATGCATGCTACACATCTCAGGGGTACCTGTCCTCTACCCACTGCCAGCAGGGTGGACCCAGCATAAGGCCTAGCACTGGAACAGCACCTGAAATGACTTGGGTGCCTAAGACCCACTTTCAACAGGGACTCGGGCATTTAGCCTGAGACTCACTGAGAATTGATGGGCCGCGGGCTCCCAAGTCCTTCCAACGCTTTTGCAAATGAGCTGGGTCTCTCCTGAGCCCGCCAGGCTTTGCAAGGATGAGCAGCGCAACAGCCAAGTCTCATTGCCAAGCTGGCGGGAGGCTCCTAAGTCACTTAGCTGCTCTAGAAAACTGCTCCCCGGGCACGTCAATGCTACGCGGAAGATTGACGCTGCCGGGGTCCATCTTCGGGGGTTCGATTTAGTGGGTCTAGTACGGACCTGATGGATTGAACTCAAAGGGCGGCCCCGTCGGCACCGGGAGTCCTGCTCCTACTGAGGAGTCAGGGAAGCGTTGACTCCCATTTGCTCCGGGCAGCAGGGAAACGCGATGGAAGATACCATGCCTCCAGCTACGTCATTGACGAGATTTCCTACTGTCCAGTCCCACACGACAACGGTATCCTCGTTATCCAGGGGAGAAGGGGCAATCGCAAAGCTCAGATCGCAATGCAGTTGTGTCCAGGGGCTGGGTCTCCTTGCAGTCAGCACTTGGGGTCAGGCCTTTCGTCAGGTTTCAGGAGCTTCCTGCTTCACCTGCAGATGTTTGCTCTGTCCCGAGACGGCCCTCAAGGGTTCCTTCATTTTATTGCTGCTCCCTGAGGCAGCAGAACGAGGGGGAGGGTCTTGGAAGTGCCAACTTTCTCACAGGGCTCTGGTACTTCCACTGGGCGTAACTCGGTAAAAAATAATGATCCTTTGCCCTCCTGCGGCAGCTTCTCTGTGGGACTCTGAGCAGCCCGTGAGCATGAACGAGAGCGAATTAAGGATTGTTATCCCCTTTTAAAAGATGGGGAAACACAAGGCAACAAGCAAACGTCACCCTGTGTGACACTGCAAGCCAAGTGGCAAGACCTGGCAATAGAATTCAGGAATATTGATGCCCCTCCTTTGCTCTGACCACTAGACAACATTCCCTCTCCTCAGGCACTGCATGAAAAATGAGGTTGACATCATGTATACACTGCAATTACTGGTCCAAAATGTCACCGCTTACACTAGAGATAGTTCAGTGTTTGGGCTTTTCATTTAAAATGTACATGAATTTCATGCTGACTGACAGCCCCAGAAACTGGGATCTGTACCTAGCCACTGAACAGGGACAACACGCAATGTGACTGTGCAAATCCATACGCCTCTTTCCCTGCAAGCCTCAACCTTAACCAGGAAGAACCAACCACAGAGTTAAAGATGCGCAGTCAGTCTCCATGGCCCATTTAGTCCATGGCCCCTCTGCCGAGATGGGCAATTACCGTCGACACTGGGGGGTTTGCTCTGCGATATTGCCTGCTCTGGACGAGACTCGGGCCATCAAAGAGCTGTCGGAGCAAAACAGTTCTCACTCGTTATCCGCTAGGGCAGGGGAAAGAAGCCATACACATTTCGGTCTCTCCTATTACCAGTCCTTGATGGCTCCATCGAAATGACAATTGGGCGGCACCCACTCATGGATTTCTTGGAGGGGCAAAAGGAAACAAATGAATTTGCTTTGAAAAAGGCATGAGGGGAGGGGTATCCCCTCCCAGAGGGCCAGTCCTAGTGGAATACCACCAGATCTAGGTGGTTGGTGGGCGAGCTCGAACCTGGTACCTCTGAAGCTTGGTGTGCAAGACTCTACTGCAAGGCGGGCAACCGGTGGGCCATCGAAGTCCCATGTGTTGCCTGTTGCCGTGCACAGGGCTGCCAGATTCCTTCACTTTTTCCTCCCACGATTGCTACCGTGCCAGGGCACGTGAAGGGCAGTGGGTGCTGACTCATTGGCAGTGAGAGCCATGTGCTCCCTCTGCAGCCAATCACAGCGCAGCTAGCGTTCCATCGGCGCCCCCTGCAAATTCTAGGTGCGCACGCGCAGTGACACCGTCTTGATTACAACAATCTTGGGGCCCATTGAGATGGAGGAGGGCCACTCACGCAGCCCACTCACTAGCCTCACTTGCCCATCACTGCATGAGCTGAAAAATACACAGCTCCTACCTGAGGCTGTTGCGGACTCATCAGTCTGTGGTTGGTCTAGGTGCCACGAGAGGGGAGCAGTAGCACAACGAGCAGGCATGGTTACACTAGCAGTGGTAATCACAGAGAAGGAAATAATGAATGCATTTCCCCTGAATGGAAAGCAGTGAAGTGAAAGTCTCTTTACATGATCAAATTATCCTGGATCTAGGTTAACCGGCTTCCACTGCAGTGTAGTCATTTGTACTTACATTTTCCATCTGGAACTTTTTAAAGTGAAAAATGCAGATTCTGCAACTCTGGACTGTTTCACAAAGTTGTGTTGGTTTTGACAGACAGTGAATGTTGAAACAAAAAGATGCAAAAAACCAGGTTTTGATTTTTGGATTAAAAAATCACTTTTGGTTTAGAAAGATCTTTCAATTAAAAAAGAAGATTTAAAAAAAAAAAAGCTCAAAATCTCAATTAAAATTTTCACTGAAGACTAGACAAATTGTTTTCTTCAGCCTGAAACGGTGAGTATTTTGGATTAGCTGAAAATTTCAACAGGCCTTTGTCAGGGGCGGCCCGAGGCGGGCTGCCGGCAGCTGGCGCCCCAGGCGGAATGCACGATCGGCACCCCCATCTCCACGGCCCTCAATGGCGTGATGTCATCATCGGGCACCCCGTTTAACGCAGTGCCCTAGGCGACGGCCGAGTCAGTCTATACGCACGGGCCGCCCCTGGCCTCTGTTTTTATGTCAAACTGAAACAATTCCCACCCTGCCCCCAGGTTGCCAATGGTCAGCCAACCACAAAAATCAGTCGTCCGCACAGTCACTTGTGGCCTCCCCCACCATTCTGACTGCATTTAGAAGGAATGGCTAAACTAGGACATTGACCCACTGCCAAGACCTTTGCCTTCAACTCTCTGAGCATGTCCTCAAAATGGTTTAACTTATAGTAACTGATTGGACAAAACCAGTTTCCAAGCTCTTTCTGATTTTGCCTTGTCCACACCAGTACTAAGACCACAGGCGCTGACTCAGCGGGTGCTCTGGTACTGGAGCACTCATAGGGAAAAATTGAAAGGTGCTGAGTGCCCACCGGCAGCATAGCTCCCTCCTATCTTTCCCCTTCCCCCCCCACCCTGCTCCTTGACTCTCACCTCCTTGCAGTCCCACTGATCAATTCCTCTCCCACCCTGCCAGCACTTCTGGAATGCCACAAACAGCTGATTCACAGCATTCCGGATGCTCCAGGAGGGTGGAAGAGGAGTGGAGGACAGTGGGGAAGAGGCAGGGGCTGGGGAAAGGGGTGGAATGGGGAGAGTGCTGGGGCGAAGCTTGGAGGAAGAGGTGGAATGAGGCAGAGTGGGGGTAGAGTAGGGAAGGGGCTTGAGGAAAGGGACGGGGCCTGCTGCGGAGGGGGCAAGTCGAGCACCCCCTGGCTAGAGGGGAAAGGGTGCCTCTGAGTTGAATTGCTTCAAATAACACCTGGCAACAAGCTTCCTTAGCACTGGCTCTCATGATCACTACTCCAGAAAGGCCTGGAGCATGGGACAGATTCAGTCGTCTGGATAGCTAAGAACTACGGACCAAATTCACAGCTGGCACAAGCGGGGAGACTGCCACTAAAGTCAACTGAACAATGCCCGGTTACTCCCGAGGCAAAGTTGGCCCTGGGAGCGGAAACAAAACATTTCCAGAGCAAGCTCAGCCAGGGACGTCACAATCCCCAACCTTCTGGATTCCTGAGCCCGTAAGGGAAAAGGTCTACATTGCAGATTGCACAGCTGCGAAAGCCACGGCAGCAGGTCCCTTGGATCACTACCTCCCTGAGCCCTTCTCGGCTGCACGCAGCGCTTGGCACAAGTGTCTCGGTGAAGTAAGAGGCTTTTTCGTCTTGTTTTAAGGAGATAAGATAATCACACCAGGATTTTAGGAGGCAAGATATTGGTTGTTATGTGCAGAAGATTTATTAAGAGTTGGAGAGTGCGGAGGGAGAAAATAAGAGGCAAAGCTATAATCTCTCTCCCTGTCTCACGCACACGCTCATTTCAGACATCACCCTGGCAGCAAAAAAGAGAGCCTCTTGCTTTCCATCTGTTTCCTGCCCTCTGACTACATTACGTCCAGTCTCCTCTCCTAAGACTGGTCCCCAGCGAGTCTTTTCCAGTTTTCACTATTAACCCCATGGAGGCAGAATGGGGGGGCTATCGCTAAACATAACCTTGCCCCCTTGTAAATTCCATTTCAGATCAACCATTTACTATCCCAGGGCCAAATGCATCCCTATGACCACTCCAGGGACAATGCCTGTTGTACATGAATGGGACCGATGGGAATTTTAACCGCAAAGTGAAACTTAACATTTTAACTGGTTCCAATTTGAAATTAGACATATCACCATCCAGCTACATCCCATAAGCCCCGATTCAGCAAGGTACTTAAAGCATATGCCTAGCTTTAACCACCCAGGTAGTTACATAAATGCCCCAGTTCAGAAATAAGGCAATCACTCTGGGATTTTTATAATTAATTAACTTTCAATACAGTCAAAATGTCATGGCAATGGCTGTTTGCCTGAGACTTCAGGGCAAGATGGACAAAATCTGAAAATCGTGCATCTGGGGATAAATTACTGTAAGATTAGCACAAAGAATTTCAGCACAATCAAACCTAATGCCTTGGTGTCAAACCTGCTTCTTGAACCCTATCCTAAATGCAGTCCATATCCAGTTCTGAAACTTGCCTTCTCAACCCGTCTCTAGTTACAGTAAAATACAGATGACCCTCAAGACAGTCCGGGGAACTACAAGCCAGTCAGCCTCACCTCAGTCCCTGGAGAAACCATGGAGGGGATCCTCGAGGAATCCATTTGGAAGTGCTTGGAAGAGAGGAAAGAGATCAGGAATGGTCAGCATGGGTTCACCAAGGCAAGGCATGCCTGACCAATCTGATTCGCTTCTATGACCAGGTAACTCAAGTGGGTTTGCATATTATGGTGTAAAATGCCCCCATATATCAGGGATGGGCGGGGGGCTGACAGAACTTCCAGGCCTCTGGGCAAGGTGTGGGGGGGAGGGGCTCTCTGCTCCTGGAAAGGGCAGGACTTGGAGCAGAAGTGGCGGGGGTAGGAGCTAGCCTCCCCTGCCAGCCCTTCACCACCACCGGGCACTCGAGTGGTGATTTAAAGGGCCCAAGGCTCCAGCTGCCGATTTTGCAACTTTTGAATTGCCAGGATCCAGGGCAATTGCACCTTTGTCCCATTGGCAGGCCTGGGGACCGGGAATGTATGAATGAGATAAAGACAGGACAGAGTAGATAGATGGATTAGGGTTACAGAGAGAGACTTCTTAGAATCCGTTGACTCTGCAAATTGAGTGGCATATCTCGCAAGAT
The DNA here is from genome assembly GCF_049634645.1 of Pelodiscus sinensis. NCBI lineage: Eukaryota > Metazoa > Chordata > Testudines > Trionychidae > Pelodiscus > Pelodiscus sinensis. Next base: position 950,025 of record NW_027465908.1, read on the forward strand.
CAGGCTTTTTTATGGGGGGAGGGCATATTTGCTTTTCAGGCCCAGTTAAATGTCAGATGTGTGGATGGATATAGACGGGGAATCTGCAGCCAGGCAAACACTCCAGCAGCTGCTTTGTCTGAGTTCGGGTCTAGAAATGGAGGGGTGACCCCCCCCCCCCACAAGGAGGGAAAGGTCCAGGAAGTTATTTTGTGCATCCCAAATCAGTGTTGCTGTTCCCTGGGGACAACACTTGGATTATTTCAGAATGCTGGAGACAGCATGCAGGGCATCCCAAAGGGACTATGCCAGGAAATTCCATCAGAGGCTTGGCGAGAACAGCAGACAATGATCTGAGCAAGCGGTGAGCTAACGGACGCCTAGATCTATACATAATTAACTGGGTAGGTGACAAATTTGGGTAGGTTTTTCCCTTCCTTAATGACAGCTGATTGGTGGCAGTCATCAGACCTTAGCATTTCTAAATGGGGAGATGATAAATAATAGTAGGAGGGTTTTTTTAAGAGGCAGGTTGGGGCCCAGAAATTTTTCAGATTTGCTCATTGCAAAATCAATACCCATCAGCTGTTTGAAATTAAAGGAAAGATTAGGTCCGGGTTTTATACATGCCTTATTGTATTCTGAGAGCTTTCTACTCAGGCAGATAAATCTTCTTTAAGAGGATTAGGAAACTTTCATTATCTTTATCTAACCTGAACTAACACTAACTCTGAAAAATTAATCTATAGACTGGACAAAACCCGATAGCTGTGGCAAAGAAGCAGGGATCTGGAGCTACTTTCTAATTGAAGTGGGCGGGCGGGTGGGTGGTGAAGGGAGGAAATCAGGTTAGTGCCGAGAAAAACAAGAGCCCCTCATGGGTGCAGAGCTGGTCACATTATTCTTTGAAGATAAATGACCTCGTGGATTTCAGCATCTATTTCTATGATTCAGTTGGCTGTGTAAACCACCCGACACCCGGCATCTTTGACATCTCTTTCCACGACTGTCCAAAGCACACTAACCACCAGGCTGTCAGTGTCACCCCCTCCTCTTAATGCGCAGGGCTATTTTCCTGACCTCTTCCTGCCAGGAGGATGCAGGCACCTTCCTGGGATGCAGGGCACACACCTGATGAGTTTATAACTCACGTTATCCAGGATAGTGGTAGAAATGTAGCCGTGTTAGTCTGGTGTAGCTGAAACAAAAAACAGGACAATGTAGCACTTTAAAGACTAACAAGATGGTTTATTAGATGATGAGCTTTCGTGGGCCAGACCCACTTCCTCAGATCAAATAGTGGAAGAAAATTGTCACAACCATATATACCAAAGGGTACAATTAAAAAAATGAACACATATGAAAAGGACAAATCAAATTTCAGAACAGAAGGGGGATGGAGGAGTGGAAGAAAATTGCCACAACCATATATACCAAAGGATACAAATAAACGTATCCTTTGGTATACATGGTTGTGACAATTTTCTTCCACTATTTGATCTGAGGAAGTGGGTCTGGCCCACGAAAGCTCATCACCTAATAAACCATCTTGTTAGTCTTTACAGTGCTACACAGTCCTGTTTTTTGTTATCCAGCAGATGCTGGAAGCTTTCAGGCTCTTCTGATTGGGATCAAACATTCCAACCCAAGGGGACTTCTTCAAAAAGAGAGACACGCCGCAGCCCGCCTCCTCCTCCTCCCTAGCCTGTCTCAGATCTGGAAGCTCTGAGAGCCTTCTGTCGGAAGAGACACTTCGACTCCTCTTTTTCAACCCAACAGCTTGTGTGGTGCCCATGCTTTGCTCTAATAGCATTCTCCATTGAAGCTGTGCGCCAAAAGCCCTTCCTGGCCTGGATTGACTTTGACGTACTTACACAATCTGTCTCCTTTCCTGAGAAGCGATCGCCTTGTTCTCTTTGAATCTGTTCCTCAGCCGTACCTGACAGTTCTTTTATTTCAGCACTGCATTTCCCAAAGAGGAAGATAACTCAGCTGTCAAGGCCAGTGAGGTGCCATGCAGACATCACTTCTGAGGCTAAGAATCCCTTATTCCTCTGGAACTGAGCTCCACTAAGCAGACAGGAATGCAAGAACTGACAGTGCTTGGCCCGCGTTTCCAACACCCAGGATGCTATCAAAACAAAATCCAGTTTGCCATTCTTGTCTTTAGGGAGTTCTCCAAGAGCTGAGCTCATTAACCACACAATGGCCTGCCTCCATCAATTAGCAGAGGGATTAATGGTTCTATAGTTAGGGCCCTACCAAATTCATAGCCATGAAAAATAGGTCAGGGACTGTAAAATCTGACCCTTTGGGTGCTTTCGCCCTGTATCATGCAGATTTCACAGGGGAGAGCAAAGTTTCACTGTCGAGAAAGAAAGCCTTTTTTGATAGCTCCCTTACGCCTCCTGCAAGGAGATTTACAGGATCCGTCGAAAAAGGCTTTCTTTCTCAACAGATCCCCTCTAGACTGTCGCTTTTTGCCGACAAAGTGCTGAGTTGGCAAAACGTGGCGGCCATTTTTATGCAAATTAGGCACGGGATATTTAAATCCCTGCCTCATTTGCAACGTCGACCTGCCTAATCTGCATCAGAGGGATACAGTCTAGACATACCCTGTCTTGGCCTTCAGCACATTCCTCTGACAGCAAGCAAGAACCATCGGCCTCACTGTAACCGGCACGTCATCAGCACCTAATAGAAACCCTGGGTCCCATCAGCTGAACGTGTTTCTTTCTCAGTGGGAGACACTGAGTCTTACCTTGCACGATCAGATGCACCCGGGAGGTCTTCGGGTGATTGTCTGTCTGTACGGAGCAGGTGTAGGGACCCTCGTCGTACACATCCACGTTATGGATCTTGATGCTGTACTGGGTGTTGGTGTTCGATAGGATGACCACACGGCTGTCTATCGACCATTTGTCATTCCCAGCATACAGGATGCTGCTGCGGTTCAGCCACGCTACCCGCGTGACCCTCTCGTCCACAGTACACCTACAAACGGGAGGTGAGAGAGTCAGAAAACAGCTGGGGACGTGCCCAGTAGCGACGCTGACAAGACTGGTTTGGGCAACATGGTATGAACAACTCAGTATAAAAGAGATGCAAACACTAAGGCAGCAAAACAGTGCAACAGTCTAATAGAAACCGCTCTAATGCATCACTCTTGTCCCATAGCCCGCACAGGTACAGTAGGGAATTGACAGAAAAAGCATGTTCTGAGAGGTTACAGCCCACATCAATTGGGCCAAAACCAGTAGAACCCACGCCATGGGACCATGCTAGAGACATTCATTCCAAACTCCGGGGCAGGAATTGAGAGAGATGCGCCCCAGGGCATTTGACACGTCCCACCTGCAGCTCTGTGTGGTAGCAATCCTCGCAGAGCAGTGGATGCCTGTGGGGGGAGGGCCACGCAGAGGGGCAGGGGGCTTCTGGAGGCACCCCATTTAGCAATTAAAATTCTGGCAGAGGCAGAGGTGCACCCCCCAGGTGCTACCACGAGTCACCTGTGGGTCCGTGTCGCTTGTCACTGCAGCACTGCACAGTGTTCTGAAGTGCTGGAGAAACGGCATCCCCTGGAAAGAAACCATGAATGGCCAGAGTCTCTCCATATGCCCCCCTGCACAACCATCACAGCCCCCAACCCTCCTCTTTCCCCTGGCCGGACATACAGAATGGTAGAGGAAGCTGTGAAATTTGCTGACAGCTTGGCTTGTCTGTCAGGCCTCCCCGGTCAGCCCCTGCGTGATATACAGTGCTGGTCAGAGGGTTGGAACAGCCTTAGCACAAAGGCAGGAAATGGGTAGAGAGAGAGGAAGAAGAGAAGAGGGAGGGAGATGAAGAAGAGGAAGGGCATTTGGATGGGCGGCTGTAAATCACACACCCCTCTCACACAGCCATTTCAGTTATTTATTGGCTGCCTAGCTTCAGCCTCCCCTCTCCTGCCACTCAATGTTGGAAAGTTTTAGAGCCAGGTCCCTGTGTGGTTAGTGACAGTCGGGGAGAAATGGAGCAAGGGAGAAAGTAAAATGGAGCACATGCTTTTTGACTGATGACCTGGCTGTATTTACTCTGGGGTCTGACTGGCTCAGGAGCCCCCACGGAAAAAGCCTCACAGGTTTGGCTAGTGTAAGAGCTGAGCATTTCTTCAGAGTACTCCCTCGCTTCCCAAAGCTTCAGCAAGCAAAGATAAAAGGGATCTACCATTTGTGAAAGGTGGGTTGTATCAGCAATACTCCGTCCTCCTGCAGCCCTGGCCCTTCAGAGGTCTCCAAGGGCTTTTCATACATGAACGAGTTTATCCTTGGAATTCCCCTACCAAGCAGGCCAGTGATATTCCCATTTTACAGATAGGGAAACCGAGGCACGAAGTGATGTGCTTTATTATTATATGCATTGTGGCAGTGCCTATAGGACCCAGCTGAGATCAGAGCCTTATCATGCTAGGTGTTGTGTAGACACAATGGCTACGTCTAGACTGGCATGATTTTCTGGAAATGCTTTTCCGTTAAAAGCATTTTCGGAACAGAGCATCTAGATTGGCACGGACGCTTTTCCGCAAAACCACTTTTTGCGGAAAAGTGTCCCTGGCCAATCTAGACGCGCTTTTGCGCAAAAATGCCCTGATCGCCATTTTCGCGATCGGGGCTTTTTTGTGGAAAACAAATCTGAGCTGTCTACACTGGCCCTTTTAGCGCAAAAGTTTTGCACAAAAGGGACTTTTGCCTAAACGGGAGCAGCATAGTATTTCCGCAAAAAGCACTGATTTCTTACAGTAGGAAGTCAGTGCTTTTGAGGAAATTCAAGCGGCCAGTGTAGACAGCTGGCAAGTTTTTCCGGAAAAGCGGCTGATTTTCTGGAAAAACTGGCCAGTCTAGACACAGCCAGTATGAAATAGCCCCTGCTCTAAACCACATGGACTTTTGAGGGGTTTAGGCATTGCTCTGCTCAGCCTTGCAAGTTTTAAGCGACTTCGCTTAAAAAATGATTTAGACCCAGTTTCTCAAATCCCTGGAGTCAACGGGAGTTAGGCACCTAAATCCCTTTATGGATCTGCACTTGAAGGCACCTGGGTCTCTTGACTTTCAGCTGATCGAGGCCCCTATGCCCCTTTTGAAAATGGAGTTTAGCCATCTCAGTCACACCTCGACGTCTTCAGAAGGCTGGGCCTTCCGTTCAAAACCGAATGAAAAGAAAGGCTGGGAAATGGGAGCATTCCACAGCAAGGGAAGGGAATTGCTCACGTCCACATGGGAAGTTTGCGGCAGCGGTGGGGATCAAAGCCAGATCTCCTGATTCCCAGCCCGGTGCCTTGTCCATACCCTTACAGGTATATACCCAGCTAGGCTTACCGAGCCCAGCCCGCTGCAAATGGGACAAGTTCCCCGATGAGAGACGGTCTCAGATGTTAAACTGGTCCTGCAACATGAGCCTGTGCTGATCCTTGCCCAACAGCGGTGTCTCTAGCTCCCAAACTGTCCCGAGCAGCTCATCGATGAACCGGCCAGAGGCTTCTGCTGTTTTCATTTGCTGAAAATCAATCGGGAGGGGTGGGAGGAGGGGTGGGCGCCATGTATCTCTGTTTGTGTTCGGATTTGATAGTGGCATGCCGGGGGAATTCTCGGAGTATTGACACCATCGACATCACCGCCATGGGGCGGAAGGACCCCCAAGAGGTTATCCGGTCCTTCCCCTTGCAGTGAGGCAGGCTCATCAGGCCATGCTGGTTTGCAGCTGCTGCTCAGCTCCCTCCGCCAGCTTATACGTGGGCAGGAGGCCTCCGTCTCACTCACCTCTGCCGCCAGCTGGGGCAGGAGGGGAGTGTGGGGCCTCTCGCACTGACGCTGCACAAATGGGAGATGCCTCCCACGTCACGTGCACAGTCGGCTCTCTCAAGGTTATGATTTGGGGGGTGTAGGTGGGATTCTATTAAGCAAATTCCAGTGCCCCCCGGGCCCTTGCAGCAGAGGACTTAGAGATATGTTCCCCCTTAAACAAATAATTCTCCTCTCCCAGCGGCTGGATGCTCCCACTCGCATGGACTTCTAGGAAGACAGATAGTCTGCTGAGCTTGGCATGTTATTACCTTTGCCCCAGGAGGCTGCCATGCATTACACAAATGCCGGTTCTGCTGCTGCACACAGGCTTTGCCTCTCCAGAGCCGGAGGAGCAGCAAAGTCCCATCACTCCAGGAGACGCCGTATCACTTAATGGAAGTCCGAGGACATGGCGGCCCCACGGCCCATGGGGAGGAGGAGCCATTCACCCTGCTTTCCTCCTACACAGCTCAGAGCCAGGGCAATTGCAGGGTGTTTAGCAACAGACCGATTGAGCCACTGGAATCATGTTTTATGTTCCCTTTATATCACTCTGGCCGGGCACCTTAATCTAGACAGCAACACCCGTCTTGCTTCTCCATAAACTCTGCCCAGACACCTTAATCCAGATGGCAACACCCATCTTGCTTCTCCATAAACTCTGCCCAGGCACCTTAATCCAGACGGCAACACCCGTCTTGCTTCTCCATAAACTCTGCCCGGGCACCTTAATCCAGATGGCAACACCCGTCTTGCTTCTCCATAAACTCTGCCCAGACACCTTAATCCAGACGGCAACACCCATCTTGCTTCTCCATAAACTCTGCCCAGGCACCTTAATCCAGACGGCAACACCCGTCTTGCTTCTCCATAAACTCTGCCCAGACACCTTAATCCAGACGGCAACACCCGTCTTGCTTCTCCATAAACTCTGCCCGGGCACCTTAATCCAGACGGCAACACCCGTCTTGCTTCTCCATAAACTCTGCCCGGGCACCTTAATCCAGATGGCAACACCCATCTTGCTTCTCCATAAACTCTGCCCAGGCACCTTAATCCAGACGGCAACACCCATCTTGCTTCTCCATAAACTCTGCCCGGGCACCTTAATCCAGATGGCAACACCCGTCTTGCTTCTCCATAAACTCTGCCCGGGCACCTTAATCCAGACGGCAACACCCATCTTGCTTCTCCATAAACTCTCCAAAGCTAATATTCAGTGCCTGCAGAACACAGCCCATGGATCTCCATCCTCACCCGCCATCCCCATGCTGTGCTAGTCAGGCCCCTAGCATTGCAAGGGAGGCTCTGCAAGGTGCTGCACTGATGCCCTTCTCCTGGAAGTCGGCAGCAGAGGAGCGTGCTCAGTGCTTCCCAGGAGATGCCCTGCAACTAGCAGCACCGGCCCACAAAGTGCCAGCCCAAAACACTCCTCACAGCAAGACATGAAGAACTGCAGATTCCCAGGAAAGCCATCCATAAAATGAAAAGGTGGGCTTGGATCCTTCTTCACACAGTGCGTAGTCAACCTGTGGAACTCCTTGCCAGAGGAGGCTGTGAAGCCTAGGACTATAACAGAGTTTAAAGAGAAGCTAGATAATTTCATGGAGGTTAGGTCCATAAAAGGCTATTAGCCAGGGGACAGAAATGGTGTCCCTGGCCTCTGTTTGTCAGAGGCTGGAGAGGGATGGCAGGAGACAAATCGCTTGATCATTGTCTTCGGTCCACCCTCTCTGGGGCACCTGGTGCTGGCCACTGTCGGCAGACAGGATACTGGGCTAGATGGACCTTTGGTCTGACCCAGTACGGCCATTCTAATGTTCAAAGCAACCCCTCTTCTCCTACTGGGCAGCACCTCTCCCATTGTTACCCATTCTCCCACGCCCCTGAGTTCTGCCAGCCTCCCCCAGTCCTGACCGGAACACACCCTGCTACTCTAACGTCAGGATTCAGAGCCCTCTCTATTCAAATGAACTGTGGGAGAGCAAGCGCAGCCTCGCTGAGTTGAGCCCTGGGGAATTCCAGTCTAGTGGACTATTACTCCTGTCTCAGTTCATTATAATGAATAATAAAGAGATACTTACACACGTTTTCTGTAAATTATTCATTGCGTGAACTGAAAAATCAGGGCAGTAATATGTAAAACGGCAACTCGCATGTCTGGACTCACATAAATATCTCGTATAAAGCCCCACAAGGTACTAGCTCGTCTCCTCATTAGGGGTGGAATCGAGGGTCTGAAGCGACAGGGAAAGATTGCTTGCTCTGGTTTTTCGCAAGATAAAACGTTGTGGCTCCCACGCTGCTCTCGTTTGTATGGGTGCAACTGCTGAGCCTGTGTAGCATGGAGCACAATATGGCCCAGGATAACTGCATCTGCTGGTCTGGTATTTGTGAGCACGATCACATTTGCACCGGTGGAAGGCAGGACTGATAGCAGAGGAGTGAGTCCATTAGAGGGCAAAGTAAACAAGATCAGAATCAGGCTTTGGGTGTGTCTAACTAGGGCTGTCTGAATCTCAGCCCGCCCTCCCTTAACCGCCTGCTGAGTTTGGCGCGCACAGGTCTCAACGCACAAAGCGGGTGAAATTGCTGCACCGAACCGTCCACCGGCCAGTGATTAGGACTCACTGACCTGAGTTGGGATTTGAGTTTGCAATGAAAGCAGGAGAACGCAATGGGTCCGGGCGTGTTGGGTACACGCTGCACACGTTTGCTCTCTGAAGGGCCTTCTCCGGCAGACATGACGTTACACAGAAATGCCCCTCAAACCATCCCCAAACCTAGGCTCAAGCAGGTGTCTGGTGGGAGAAAGCACCACACCTACTGACGCCGGTTACTGTGAACCAGGACTTACCCGGCAATAACAAACCCCACTTGGTGCATAGGCCCTGGAGATCTTCCAGCGTTACCAAGACCAAGGAACCAAGGAACTCTGTCACTTTGCACATGGGCTGAGCATGCTGAGTTTTATATTTTCAAAGCGGCTGTTTATACATTTACCACCATCTGACACTGGAAATCGCAGTCTAATGGCAAATGCCCACAGGCACCAAAACTGCAATAGCGCCCTGAATAATTCTTCAACATGCTCCAAGACCACTATCCATTAGCGCTTAAGCCTCAGGCTTTCCCTCGTCTGTGGAATGCCCCTTTTTACCTATTTCCAATTGACCGGGATTAGGATAATATCTCCCGCAAAGCAAACAGGTAAAGAGACTTCTTCAAAGTGTTTAGATAAAGCAGACAAGCTCTGACAAAGCTGGATAATAAACCAGGCCAGGAGGTTTTCCCTTAAAGGGATCTAATTAAGAACAAAGACAAACCTGCATTAACATTCTCCTAAAGGCTCTGTATCCATCTCCCAAGGAATCACTCTGCAGCAAATCCAGAAGGAGATGTCGGAGGTGGTGGGGGGTAGGGGGAAGGTATGCAAAGAGCATTTGATGAGATGGGAAATAAACTGTTTACAGATTTTGCATTTTGTTCGTCAGCGCTAAAGGCAGAGGGAAAATAACCTCTCCTCTTGCTTGGGATTCCCCTGCTTCCCAGGACCTCGTTAGCCATTTGGTCACAGCCTCAGCTCACGTCCCCCTTATTAATCCTCCCCCCCCCCCAAATCTTCTTCCCAGGAGAGAGTCCCCTATCCTGTAGACATGACCAACTTTACCACCAACATCAGCAAGAGGGGCGGGCATAGCTCCCATTAAGGTGTGTACAAAGATTTTCCCTCCACCCACCCACCTCCTTTGGAGAGCCACACAGCAGCACCTGCATGGCAGGTGGCTGCTCTGGTGGGAAGGGCTGGCTGGGATGGCATGGTGGGGGAGCCACTGGGGCTGGGGGGCCAGGACCTGCCACAGCTGTGTGGCTAGGGGGCAGGACTGCTCCAGTGGCAGGGGGCTAGGGCCTGTTCTGGCGATGGGGGTGGTGGGGGGTGTGCACGTCTGCTCCAGTGGCTGGGAATGGGACATGCTGCATGGCCGGGGGGTTGGCAGGGTCTGCTCTGGCAGCTGGGAACAGGACATGCTTTGGCAGCCTGTGTTGGTTGTTTGGCTGCTCCCAGGGTGGGGGTGGTTGGGATTTGAACCCACCCCTGTGGTGTGCACCTTAGCCCCTAGGCCACTCTGGAAGCCACCCCCTCCCTTTTGGTCATGGTCGGCTCCGACAGCTGGGACCAGGGCATGATGCATGGCCGGGGGCGGGGGGAAGCCGGGTTCTGCTCCAGCGGTCGGGAACGCATGTGTGTTAGCAAACTGGGCTCCATGGGGCACACATCCAAACCAGCGCACAGGACCTCAGTACTGGTGCACAGGCCAAAACTCACTCCACTCATGGTTGGAAAATCTTAGCGGAAACCCTGGTGGAGAGTCCCCAGATCTGCTCAGTAGTCACCCAGGGCCCTGCTGGATCAACCTCCGTGTACCAACGACACACACCTCATTTTGCAGCAGCACCCTTGAAGACCTGCAAGTCCTGGGGAAAGCCTTCCTTGAATCTGACCAGGCGCATGAATCAGAACCTCAGCTAAACAGTCACACCCTCTGAGAGTCAGGCTATAGAGTTGTACCATTTACCAGGCTCTCCTGTCACTAATTCTGCAGTTGGGGTTAGGAGGGGTAGAGTTGTATCAACTTGCCAACACCTATTTCTGCTGGGCAAGCCAACTGTGCAACTTTTGCCCATAACAAAGAGCCTGCAGTTCTTCCAACAAACTTGCACAAAACTCCACTCGGACCCCCCCAAACCAGCCTTCCTTGCCTGGTGCATTCTTTGTTTTGATGACGCTTTACTGCCCGCTACAAAGATCCTGTGTGAACCACAGGCATCCCACTTCTTCTGAGTCTGTTTTCTTTAGACTCTGCTCTTTGGGGGAGAGATTTTTGTCTCTCGGGGCAGCAAACAAGCTGTTGATGCTGAAAAAGGAAGTCACCAGCAGCACAACCGGTTCCCCTCCAGATCTTACCACCGTAGGTGGCCATTAGAGATAGTTCCTCCTTCCTTCCCCAAGACTGGGAGCTGCAGAAACAAACCAGGCTCTGACCTTGTCTGTGTTGATCTGGACAAATCCCTGCTCTCTAAGCACAGGCCTTTGGAGACACAGGCGCTGCCTTACAGGTCACGGGGCTTTGCGAGAGACCAGGGCGGTGAACTGCAATGCCGTGGCACGAGAAGATGCATGCAGGAAGGACTCAGGGGCACCAGGACTGTGCTGGTTCCCCTCTAATTGTAGCCATTCTTCCTTCTTCCACGCTAGTGTTGAAGCTTTCCCAGAGAATTGTTATACGAGTGTCAGCAATACAGATAGCGCCACTACGTCCTTTGCCTCCTGCTAGAGAGGGAGCTTGGCCCCTGCCTCTAGAGGCCTATTAACAGAGGCCCCTGCGTGGATCACGCCAGCAGGCCTAACCTGGCCTCATTAATGATATTGACATGCTGTTGCCATGTAGGGAAGACTGAATAACAGAAGCCACCTTCATCTCCTGCGGTTGGTATCCCCCCCTCGGCTCCTGTCTATGTCACGTTAAGGGGGGAGCGCGGGCAGGCCTGCTGCAGACACCAGCTCCTGTTTCATCTTTACAATGCTTTCCGGGGGCTAAGGTTTCTTTTGCCCCGGTGCTGGCTGAGCTGCTAGAGGAATACGAGGTTTTGCTGCTCTCCAATCAAAGCGCCACTGTCGCTCTGAGGCTGAGGTTTAGGGGGATCGGTGACAGATGATTGGGGGGAGGGGGAGATGTTAAACACCTGTATTCCTGGGAGGAACAAACGTCTCAAGGATGGGAAGTTTAAGACCCCCAGACAATTTGATCAAGCCACCTGAAAAGTCCGGGTGCTTAGTTCAAAGCCATGGGAGCATCTCAGGATGTGACGTTAGACAAGTCGCTCCATCCAGCTGCACCTCACGTTCTCATCTGGACTTTGGGAAGAACAGTGCGTCTTGTTAGCCTGCCCGCTGTTTGGGACTGGGGTTGTCTCTCCCAGGGGTACAATGGACCTTCAATCTCATTTGGGTCGCTACCCGCTGCTATCATACCAATAATGTATACGAATAAGTAATGTAAGCTCAAAGATTTTCTAGCTTCCCAATTGACTGTTCTAGCAACTTGATTCAACATTTCTACTGTGAAAATGTCCAGGTGTGACTACCTGTAAAAGGAGGCAGAACCGTGATCACTGAGAAGGGAACGTTAATTACATTTTCAGGGGCCTCATAATTGATTATTTTCTCTTCTTCTGGTAGTCTCTCCAGCTACAGAGTTAAGAGGCTCTGAATGTCTTTTATTCCAGGCAGCTGGCGAAAAGGCAGAAGAGATTTATTTGTAATCATTGGAAAGAAACACAGTTCCTCAGAAGTAAACACAAAGGAACAAAAACCTGGCTGGGGTCCCACCTCGTTAAAGATGCAAATTAGAAACAGGCCATCAAAACGGGAGGTTCCACTAATCCCCTCTCAGCAATGCAAATCATCAAATTAGCCTGCGGTACAATGGCATCTGCAGCATGTAACGTTGGGCTGAATACAATCGATCCCGAAGGGCAGGGCAGTGTCTGTCGAGTTTCCATCATAGTCACTGGTGATATTTATTCTTGGTGTTGAGGGCAGAAGGCGCTTTGTGTTAATTCCCAATCACTGCTGTTGGCGCCATCTCTTCTCTCTGAGCCACGAGTCGATCTGTCCTCTCCATGGCCTATGCACCCATGGTTTTCTTTCTCCAACTCCTTGCTGTTTGGCAATCTGAAGCGTGTTCTACAGATGCATGTGGTCCCTGCATGGACAGGTGACCGTGCGCCCTCCCCGAGGAGAAGTGAAGCATCTCAAACCTCCCTTTTGAACTCACTAACAGGCCAGGACTGACCTTGGTGCTAAAGGCATCATAGAAATTAGAGATGGAAAACACTAGTTATGAACCGAGTATTCTCTGATTGTCCAGGCAGGTCAGCTTAAGGTAGGCCAGTGTTTCTTAAACTGTGTTCCGCGGAACACCGGTGCGCCGTGAGGCAGTCGGAGTGTGCGGCAGAAAACAACAGAATTCAAAATGGCCTCCCTTAAAGGGGCAGGTGACTTTTTTTTTTGCTCAATTTTCCCCCAACCCTTTTTTTCCTCAATAACTTTCCCCCCCCCCCAAACCCCTTTTTTCCCTGACCATTTCTTTTAAAATCCTTAGTGTTCCTCATAAAAAAAATGCTGTTTGGTGTTCCTCGGTCTTAAAAAATTTAAGAAACACTGAGATAGGCTATCAAGCCATGCAAAATGCATAGCTGGATTTGGCTTACCTTAAACCGAGCCACCTGCACTGCAGCAGGCTGACGGGAGAACACACTCCCTCCAGCTTCCCTTACTCCTCACAGAATGAGGAGTACAGGATGTTGGCAGGAGCTGCCCTTAGAGTCTGTTTTCGGTCTGTTAAATCGAACACTAGACGATCAACGACCAGAGGGTCAATCTTCTCTGTAGCGTAGACAAGCCTCAAGAGAGACGAAATGCAGTTCTGGTGCTGTTTCTGCCACCGACTTCCTCTGAAAACTTGGAAGTAAATTCACTGCACTGTGCCTCAGTTTCCCATATGTAAAATAGGAATAGCAATACCGTGGCCAGCTAAGCATAGGGAGTGTTTGTGCATGAGCATATGGAAAGCAACCCAGAATGCTCAAATGGAAAGAACCAGACACATGCAGGTCACCAGAAAACTTTCCCCAGGGCCAAGCATTTTCAGAGCAGCTTATTATAGCTGCCGTGACAGGATGCTGGACAAGATGGACTACAGGTCAATCTAGAGGGTCCCAATCTTTGGGTCATTAATTATTGTCATTACAATAGTCCTGATTGTAATAAACCTCTCGGTTAACGCCACAGAAGTTTTGCCTCTCAAAGGAATCTTCAGGATCCCTTCTATTAAAAATAAAATAAAAATAACACCCCTCTGTTAGGATTCCCCTTCCCATCCTGATGTTGAACCTCAATTTTCCTCTGTTCTGTTCATTCCAGTGTCCCTCGTTCTACCTTCTTTGTACCAGACACGACTGAGCTGAATGACTCACTCTAGACATGAGCCACTAGTTCTCATTTTGCGTAGCTGAAATGAATTTCTTAGCTCGCGACTAGTCTCCCAGTTGGCTGTCGGGAAGTGCATCTTATATTCTTCAGGATGCCTCATTGGCAGCTTCAACGGATACACTGAAATGTACAAGATCATTCTTTCCAATCTCCTGTGATTTGTCAGGCCTGATCACACGGTGGTAACACACTGACCTCTGCTCCACCAGGATCTCCTGCTGTAATGTTCTCCAACACCAACGCAGTGCTTGTTACCAGTGAAAACCAAAGCCCAACCTGCTAAGTTTAGGGGTTTCTGTATACAAGGTGCCCGCTTTGCCCAGCATAAATATAGAAGCTACTTAGACTGTAATGTTCCAACTCTTTTGTTTGTCTTTCCACAGAGCCTAGGACCGAGGGGTCTTGACCCACGGTGCTGCCTGTATAAAATTAGGTAGTCATGTATGCGGAGCAGCAGAACTCAAGACTTATCTCCCCTTTATTCGACTCTGGTGAGGCCACACCTGGGCTATGTCTATGCTGGAATGATTTTCCGCAAATGCTTTTAATGGAAAAGTTTTCAGAAAAGAGCATCTAGATTGGCACGGACGCTTTTCCGCAAAAGCACTTTTTGTGGAAAAGCGTCCGTGCCAATCTACACGTGCTTTTGCGCAAAAAAGCCCCGATCATTTTAGCCATCGGGGCTTTTTTGCGCAAAACAGTACTGTGCTGTCTACACTGGCCCTCTTGCGCAAATGATTTGTGCAAGAGGGCTTTTGCCCGAATGGGAGCAGCACAGTATTTCTGCAAGAACACTGACAATCTTACATGAGATCGTCAGTGTTCTTGCGGAAATTCAAGCGGACAGTGTAGACAGCTGGCAAGTTTTTCCGCAAAAGCAGATGATTTTGTGGAAAAACTTGCCAGTCTAGACACAGCTCTGGAGTATTGTGTCCAGTTCTGGGGCCCCCACTACAAAACGGACTTGGACACATTAGAAAGGGTCCAGCGGAGGGCGACCAAAATGATTAGGAGGCTGGAGCGCACGACCTACAAGGAGAGGTTGAGGGATTTGGGTTTGTTTAGTCTGAAGAAGAGAAGAATGAGGGGGGATTTGATAGCAGCCTTCAACTTCCTGAAGGGAGGTTCCAAAGAGGATGGAGAAAGGCTGTTCACAGTAGTGACGGACGGCAAAACAAGGAGCAATGGTCTCAAGCTACAGTGCGAGAGATCTAGGTTAGATATTAGGAAAAACTATTTCACTAGGAGGGTGGGGAAGCACTGGGATGGGTTACCCAGGGAGGTGGTGGAATCTCCATCCCTAGAGGAGTTTAAGTCTCGGCTTGACAAAGCCCTGACCAGGTTGATTGAGTTGGGATTGGTTCTGCCTTGGGTAGGGGGCTGGACGTGATGGCCTTCTGAGGTTTCTTCCAGCTCTATGATTCTATGAGCTCAGACCAGGCAAACCCATGCAAATGGGAACCGCACAAAACAATAAAAGCAGAGCTGGGTCTGAGCCATGTTTGGCTAATGATCCAATGCCCTCAAAATCTGGGGGGTGCTGGGTCCTGCTGTGAGGGCAGGGGACTGGACTTGAAGAACCTCTCGAGGTCCCTTCCAGTTCCAGTGTGCTATGAGTCTATGACAGCGGGTGGGGGTGGTCTTGGTTCTGCTCATTTCAGAGGCAAGAGTTCCATCAAGGCTTGGCTCCAACTCCAGCTTTCCACAAAGCTCAGTCCAGGGGCTGGCTTCAGGCCCTTCTTTCCGTTAAAAGCTTCGCACCACACGATGTTCACTAAAGCCGCTAATTGTGTGCACAGGTCTGGTCCAGGTCACATTTCAACTCCCCTGTCTGAGCCCTTTGTCAGGAGGACATTCTAAACCGGTTGACTTAAATAGGTAAGTAGGGTCACACACAGCCAGTGACTGGCGCACAAATCTCACCATCTTGCGTTACACAGAAGAGTCCTTTATGTCATTTAGATACAATCTCTCTTTCTACCCTTTGACCTTCCTTTCTACACCCCAGCTTGAACAGCTGTTGACAAGCGACGGTTTAACGGGACTACGTACTGACTATGGGCAGCTCACAGCAGGCTGTGAGATGCTAATGTTCACGAGGACAGAGCTGTGTTGCGGTCAGTGTACACTGACCCGGTTTGAACCAGGAGGACATAAGGGGAGAGAAAATCAAGTTTATGCTGGCTTCACAGCCACTAAATAACTGTATCTTCCCTAGAGCTATGCAGTGGATTTTCTGAATTAATGCTCCAAATCTAGTAAACCTCAGTCTGATCCTTTAAACCAAGTTACTTTATTATATTTTCCAAAAGCTTTTTATTTTAAGCTTGGATTCAGATTACAGGGGGAAACCAGCAATAACGTCCTTGATCAAGTTATTTCATTTGGGAAGGGGAATTTGACGGGCTGAGTATTCGTGCCTGAAATAAGCTTCCTCCTGGTTCGGTGCCTGAGCCCCTGGTTTAGAGAGACAAACATCTGTATTTTGGTGACTAAGGGTCTGATGCGAAGACCATTAGAGTCTTAGGAAAAATTCCCACTAACTACAATGGGCTTCGAATCAGAGCCTAATAGATTCATTTGTTTGCAATTGCAATTTCACTGCCTTGCCTCTAAAGAGACTCCGGCAGCACACTGGGATGGGCTTGTTACCCAAAGCTCAGAACCATTAGCTGCTCGACTGGAGTGTTTGGTAAGTCCCAGGCTTATCACCAGTTGTACAGACATCCCGCCCCTACATGGTAGCATGCACCTAGGTTTACAAGGCACTGAGAGTGTATTTCCAGTAAAAAGAGAAACCTGTTTGCCTACATATACCTGTTATCTCACTATATCTATCTAGCTACAATACATTTACCTATTTATACCTATGGCATTGATAAAAAAACAGCGATCGCCACAGAAATAGGCCACCTGCTGCAAGGGGACGATAAAGTGTCATGAACTAGTGAACGTGACCACGTGACAGATCTTTGGTGCTGTATAGAAAGCAAAGGGCTGTGTAATCCACGATCCCTTTCTAATATTACCACCCAAACCTAAGCCTCCTCTACACGCTGAGCCGTCAGTCAGCGGAACTGCAGGAGCGCTGCTGGGTTTTCCTTTGAACGGACAAGTCTGATGTTCTACAGGACACGTCGGCCATTTGGGGGGATGCAGTTGGGAGCAGCGTGAAAAGGGCTGTTGAGTTCCTGACACAGAAAGCTTGAAAACATGTCCTGCCGGCAAGCTGAGATATGACTGCCGCTCAGGTATACCTGCCCTTGCTAGCTTTACCTACGCGAGCGTGTCTAAAACTGACAGACTCCAGCACAGGGTAATCATGCAGACACGTACCCAGGGTCCCTGACATGCTTGTACATCCCACGCTGAAACCAGCACCACCATGTCTACACTGTTTGGTTATTTTAGTTGTGCTATTGTAGATAAAGCTTCTCAAGCTGCAGTCATACTGTAGTTTACAGTGCAGCTGTAACTGAACCTGGGACCTCCAGAGCTTAATGCATGAGCCTCTACAGCTTGAGCTAAAAGCCAGCTGACTCCCTGCTAAGGCTATAGAGGAAACTTGCTCAATAAGGATAGTTGGGCATGCAACTCTGACAGTCTATCAATGGGGGGGTCTTCTTCAACACTTTGCCAAACAGTCGGCTGTAGCAATCTCTTGCCATTTGCACTGTCCCTGTGCAAATGTGATGGCTGAAAGTCTGAGAGTCCAACATCAGAGCAGACTTGCCAGACCCATGTAATAGGTCGGGTGTCTCTGGGCCACCCCTATCTCTCAGTAGGCGGAATTGTTACCAGCCACCTGGAGAACGGTGTTTGCTGGCATGCCTTGTGGCATCCTTGTGACACATCCAAAAAACATAAGGTGCCACCTGCAGACACTGGCCTCAGCAGCAAACGACTATAAACATGTGCACGACCGATGAAGTGATTCAACTGTATGCCCAATATGTAACATTGACATTTTGAATCATAGAATCATAGAATACTAGGACTGGAAGGGACCTCGAGAGGTTGTCCAGTCCAGTCCCCTGCCCCCATGGCAGGACCAAATACTGTCTAGACAATCCCTGATAGACATTTATCTAACCTGCTCTTAAATATCTCCAGAGATGGAGATTCCACAACCTCCCTAGGCAATTTATTCCAGTGTTTGACTACCTGACAGTTAGGAACTTTTTCCTAATGTCCAACCTAAACCTCCTTTGCTGCAGTTTAAGCCCATTGCTTCTTGTTCTATCCCCAGAGGCCAAGATAAACAAGTTTTCTCCCTCCTCCTTATGACACCCTTTGAGATATCTGAAAACTGCTCTCATGTCCCCCCTCAATCTTCTCTTTTCTAAACTAAACAAACCCAATTCCTTCAGCCTTCCCTCATAGGTCATGTTCTCTAGACCTTTAATCATTCTTGTTGCTCTTCTCTGGACCCTCTCCAATTTCTCCACATCTTTCTTGAAATGTGGTGCCCAGAACTGAACACAATACTCCAACTGAGGCCTAACCAGCGCAGAGTAGAGTGGAATAATGACTTCTCATGTCTTGCTCACAACATACCTGTTAATGCATCCCAGATTCATGTTTGCTTTCTTTGCAACAGCATCACACTGCTGACTCATATTCAACTTGTGGTCCACTATAACCCCTAGATCCCTTTCTGCCGTACTCCTTCCCAGACCATCGCTTCCCATTCTGTATGTGTGAAACTGATTGTTCCTTCCTAAGTGGAGCACTTTGCATTTGTCTTTATTAAATTTCATCCTATTTACGTCAGACCGTTTCTCCAATTTGTCCAGGTAATTTTGAATTATGACCCTATCCTCCTCCAGATTAGTCACAACCCCTCCCAGCTTGGTATCATCTACAAACTTAACAAGCATACTTTCTATACCAATATCTAAATCGTTGATGAAGATATTGAACAGAGCCAGTCCCAAAACAGACCCTTGTGGAACCCCACTTGTTATGCCTTTCCAGCAGGATTGTGAACCATTAATAACTACTCTCTGAGTACGGTTATCCAGCCAGTTATGCACCCACCTTATAGTAGCCCCATCTAAGTTGTATTTACCTAGTTTATTGATAAGAATATCATGCGAGACCGTATCAAACGCCTTACTAAAGTCTAGGTATACCACATCCACCGCTTCTCCCTTATCCACAAGACTCGTTATCCTATCAAAGAAAGCTATCAGATTGGTTTGACATGATTTATTCTTTACAAATCCATGCTGGCTGTTCCCTATCATCCTGCAACTTTCCAAGGCTACGTCTAGACTGGCATGATTTTCCGGAAATGCTTTTAACGGAAAAGTTTTTCGTTAAAAGCATTTTCGGAAAGGCACGTCTAGATTGGCCACGGACACATTTCCCGCAAAAAAGCCCCGATCGCCATTTTCGCGATCGGGGCTTTTTTGCGGAAAACAAATCTCTGCTGTCTACACTGGCACTTTTGCGCAAAAGTTTTTCAGAAAAAGACTTCTGCCCAAATGGGAGCAGCATAGTATTTCTGCAAAAGCACTGACACTCTTACATGAGATCGTCAGTGCCTTTTCGGAAATTAAAGCAGCCAGTGTAGACAGCTGGCCAGTTTTTCCAGAAAAAGTGGCCAGTCTAGACACAGCCCAAGTGTTTACAGACAATTTCTTTAATTACTTGCTCCATTATCTTCCCTGGCACAGAAGTTAAACTAACTGGTCTGTAGTTTCCTGGTTTGTTCTTGTTTCCCTTTTTATAGATGGGAACTATATTTGCCCTTTTCCAATCCTCTGGAATCTCTCCTGTCTCCCATGATTTTCCAAAGATGATAGCTAGAGGCTCAGATACCTCCTCTATCAGCTCCTTGAGTATTCTAGGGTGCATTTCATCAGGCCCTAGTGACTTGCAGGCATCTAACTTTTCTAGGTGATTTTTGACTTGTTCTTTTTTTATTTTACCTTCTAAAAAGTAGATTGAGTAGAAAGCCTCCAGCTTTGTCCACTCTGCATGGCGTGGTGTCCATGTTTCACAGCCAAAGAACAATATGAGTAGGACACAGCGCGAATAAATCCAGAATTTAGTTGTCATACTACAATGCTGTGCTTGGTTCCATATTCGTTGTAAACAGTCTATGGCTGATGCTGGGATGCCAATCCAATGGCGAATCTCTGGGTGAGGATTGGAGGAGCTGGTACATAAAGAACCCAGATCGCAAAAGCTGGAAATTGATTCAGTGGTTTTGTTGTTCGAAAAGAGATCCGAGTCAGAGGTGTACCTGGACCTAAAATTCACGGATTGTCTTTGACCATGAAACACGGAGACCAATCTAATCTGACTCCTCCTCCATATGCCGGAGTACTTCATGAAACCTGCCAAGGCTCTGTACAAAAAGAACAGTGTCATTAGTGTGATCTGTGAGTGAGAGATCACTAATCTCTATGCCCATGGACCTGACGGAAGGCTGCTTTTGCAACCCTGCCTAACTCCAGAGACTGATTTAACAGGCACTGAAATCTGGCTCCCCAAACAAAGACAGGCACCGGTTCCATTCTGCATCTCTCGAATCAAGTCCAGCAGAGTGGTAGAGAGTGAAGCATCCCTAATTCCAACAGGGCCTTTGAGAATCTCAAGAATTTCTGTCTGGTTGGGATCTGGTGCCCCTCTGACACATGAACCTAATGCCTGTTTCAAGAAACCAAGTGCTCTACAGTTTGAATACGTCTCTCCAGCTTGATCTTGCTCCCCCCTTCCCCCCAACTCATTTTGGCTCCCATCCTACCAGCCTGGTCCATTCTAAAGCATGATGCTGATAAAAAAAATAGTGATGAGGGTGCTTTGCCCATTTACAGCTCCTTCACTTGAAGATCTCATAGTGCTTCACAAATGTGCATTAACTGTGTCTGGCAGCACAAGTGGTCCTCTCTCCCTGGAAGAGAAACTCTCTGCAGCTAAATTACTTTCTTCTGTCTAAGGATCACTTAACCCTACTGATAGAATGGAATCCGAAAGCTCTTCAGAGAGTATGGAATGGAATCACTTGGCCCACAAGTCCTGAACTCGTGGTCTGTTCTGTGGCTCCTTCTTCAAATAAGATCTCAGGCAGAGTAGATTTTGTTTACGGTAAAACTCATATTTTGAGCCATGCTCATGTCCTCTCCTGGGTCACTTGACCGAAAGCAAGAGACTCTCTAAGAGATAGCTGAGGCTAGCCAGCTGGGACCTTAGCAAACAGGCAAAGAATGGTATCTTTCTTTTCCATCTTGAATGCACGCTGCGCTTACACATCAGGGACACAATGTGGTTGGACAGACAGCTTTGCAGGTTCACTCCAATCAGATGAGAAAGGAGATGAAGCAACTGAACAGAGCTGTGTCTGTTGGAGCTATCTGAAGTCTGCCCAGTGTTCCAGAAATCCAAACAGGTGTAAGGTACCCCAAATGTGTGTCTTCCCATGGGATAGAGCCTCCAAAGGAGAAGACTTTCCACCCACCAGAGTCAAAGACCGGGGAGGAACATGGAGACAGGAGCCCTGTGCGGTACATTGGCATCTCCTGCACCTCCATCTGTTTTCTAGTACTGACTTTCGGTGACATGCGAATGCCCCACCAAATCTAGCCCCCTCCCTCCCAGGCACCCCATTACAGCCCGAACTCAACTCTGAAGGTTAGCACATTTTTACAGTAGCAGCACTGGCCCAGTGGAGAAGAAAAACTGGCATCCTCAGCCTAGGTCTTATGTAAGTGAGGCAGACAGAGAGCTATTGTAGATTTAATGGAAACTGTCATCAGGAATTATGAGACAGCTGCAGAAGAAATAGGGTAGGAGGTCTTAGATAGAGCAAATCAATGGGAATGTTTATAGCACAGACGGCACTTGGATGCTAACATCAGAGAAAGCTGAAGTTTGCATCCATACCTGATCTTCTGCATGATAATGAAAACTAGTATGCAAAATGTATCCAATGTGGGTAAATTCAGAACTAGCCCTTGGATTCGCTCCTAAAACTAGACCCAACCTTTTTATCCATCCTGGAGGATGACTGAAATGCCAAAAGAAAGTTTACTCTTGCACTACCTAGGACCCGACTAGTACCAGTTAATACGGCCACCACTTTTGCAGGCTCCCTGGCTATGTATGTGAGTCGTATCACCGTAATATCCCACAGACCCTTGATCTCACACCGCCACTCTGCAGGGAGGAAGAATTCCTAGCCCCGTTTCACAGGTGGAACCCTGAGGCGTTGAGAGAGACCGATGCACTGAGTATTCAAAGCTCACAGATCCCCCGGAGGCACCTAAACGGAGTGCTACCATTTCTAAGCGTCCAGCAACCAGGAGCTCCCAATATTGAGCTGCGATACTGGGCACATTTGGAAATTGGGCCACTCTATTTAGGGTGCGTCTCCTCTGCAATATAAGACCGTGCGTGATGCCGGGCTCAAGCCAAATCTACATTGCAATTGGACTAACCCAGATCTCACTCCTAGGAACCTCCAAGACTGGAAGGTCTGAGCTGGGGTCAAGCTGTGGCCCAGGGTCCAAGCTCTGTTGCTCAGTTGTTTAGCCACAGCCCTGCTCGACTCAGGTCCTGAGAGACATCGGAAGCGTCCCTCTATTCCAGATGTCCATTTCCTTAATGCTCGGTACACCAACAATCTACAGTCCACTCTGCTCAAAACGGAAGTCTCCCATCATGTCACTTCCAGCCAACAGAAACGCTTCTGATTCCCAGTCTGCAAGCAGAGCATCCGAGAGCCTCCTGGCTTTGCAATGCAGAACCAACTCATGAAGCCCGTTGCAAATCAAGCTGCTTCCTCGTAACATGCAGGGTGGGCAGTGTTCCCAGAGTGCACCATGCCCACAGGGCTGCAGCAGCCATATTTTGGAGATGGGGGTGCCAGGGACTCTGGGACATGGTTACTTTGACTCAGGGCTGTGCCCTGCAGTGCTGATCAAGAGGTTTAGATTCAAGTAAGGGTCTCAGAATTCTTAATTGGTTCAGGGTTCCCTGCCATGGCCAGCTAGGTCATGTCCCATGAACCCTAGGCTTCACACTGCAGTGTAGACATACCTTGTGATGCCTCAAGGGAAGCTAAGGCCCAGACTTGTAAAGATATTTAGGAGATGCTCAGCTTAAGCATCGGAGGGCCTTAATAATTTAGAACTCCGCCTCATTTCCTAAAGTGAATTAGACATTAGGCATCTTAGATTTGCTAGTGCCTAAGTCACTTTTTGAAAACAAGCCAGGCTCCTAAATTGCTTGGGTCTTGCAACATGGAGTAGACATCACCAAATTCCTTTGCAAATCTGGACTGAAGATTTATGGAAAAAGTGGCTAACAGTCAGATTCTGAGGTGCTAACATGCAGATATCATAGAATCGTAGAATCATAGACTACTAGGACTGGAAGGGACCTTGAGAGGTCATCAAGTCCAGTCCCCTGCCCTCATGGCAGGACCAAATACTATCTAGACCATCCCTGATAGACATTTATCTAACCTACTCTTAAATACGTGCTCAGTTGCATCTACCTTCCCTCTAATTAGATTCCTAGAATTGAGAATTGCACTGGGAACCCATCTGCATCTTTTGGTGCCTTGATGCCTTTAAAAATCTGGCTCTAAGTGACACACCCAAGATCACTAAGGAAACCTATGGGCTAGGATTGAGCCCAGTTTTCATGAATCTCCACGTACTGCTCTAACCATCAGACTATCCTTCATCTCTCGCAAGCATTGTGTAATTTGAGTCCTTATCACACCAACACTGGGACTTTTCTCCAAGCCAGCAAATCTTCTGGCGTCTACCTCTCATTAGCAAAAAAGCACCATGCAGCTTCATGGGAAACATCTGCCGGATTGTCCTGTCCCTAGCAGCTCCCAAATCAGCTGCTCTGGTTTATTCTATAGCATAACAGCCCACACTGCATTTTTGTCTCGTAGCCTCACAACTTTTATTTGATAAGTGTGACAGACCCATGCTAGCTGGCTGCCGCACACTGGTGGAGGGAAGATATGCTGGGGCTTGGGTGAACAGCTTTCTCTTCTCCGAGTAAATGAAAGCCCAGAATCTAAATGGTCAGGCATGGCGAGGGGCGGGGGGTTAATTAGAGTTTGCTAGAAGCTACAGGCTGATTAGACACCTGCAGCCAATTAAGGGCTGGTGCCACTTTAAAAGGGCTCCCCCACAGGCAAGGAAAGAGGAAGGAATAGAGCGAAGGACAGGAAGGAGTAGTCACGGTGTGGGTGTGGGCTGCCAGACTGCAAGTGACAGGGTCCCTGGGCCGAAAATCAGAGTAGTGGGTGGGCCCTGGTTTCCCCCAACTTTCCCCCGACACCCCAACCTCTGCCCTGAGAAAGGAAATCAGGACTGCCCAGGGGATTTTATCCAAACTTATGAACTAGCCGGTGGTGAGCATGGCTCTGTAGGTTGTGGCTCCTGCCTCTCGTCAGGAGAAAGAGGCTGTGTGGAGGGCCACAGGGAGCCTCTGAGGCTAACACTTTCCCCCTGTGGCGCGAGACCCATGGGGAATAGCTGGAGCTTTGCCACATAAGGAACTGGTGATTCAGAGCATGAAGTCAAACAGGCATCTTCTGGTCAAGGAAGCTGATTTCTCCTTTCAACCACCAGAGATGACTGGCAAATCCAGAGTGGCGTTCTGCTCCATCGCACACACCCAGGTGAGAGAGAGCGAGAGACCTGCTGGCAATATTGACATTCAAGGGTGCTGATTACGGGACATGATCCAGCAAAATACCCTCCTCATTGCAACCCAGCGTTTTCAGAATCATGTGCTTGCAGAACACGCACGTCAATCAGCTGGCTGTGTAAGAATTCAATCAGTGCTAATCTAACACAATACAGCACCTGCTCCCCGGCTGATTTCTAGTGTTCTTCAATCAAACGAAAGAGAAGAAAAGCAGAGTTTATTGCTAGCAGCGTTAGCAGACCTGAAAATGTAAAAACCTGGAGCTCTCTAGATTTTTTTTTCTTCCACCTTTGGGGGCAGAGAGAAAAAGAAAGAGAGACTTTCACTGCTATTTCAGTGAGCTCTGTAATTATGGAACAGTAATTAACATGTTTTAATACCCAGCTCTGACTACTATGATTCAATCTTCCTGGCAGATTGGTCACAATCTCCATCTAAAACTAAAAAATGGGGCCAAATTCACGCAGCGATAAAGCAGGCTCAGATTCACTGACTTTAGCACAGCGACCCCAGTGTGCAGCAGTGGCAAATGAGGAAACTTGGTAAACTTGTTAGAGCATGAGCCAGAAGACTCTGAGTATAGGTATGAGATAAAGGGACACCTGGCTATTTAAGCTGAGGGATCTTACATCTGCCATGGATGCGTTAAGAATGGAGGAAGAATTGGACCAGTTAGATCATGAGTATCATCTACAACCTGATGAATCAATCAGGCAGTGGAATTGCTGGAGGAATTCTGGCTAGCTAGCATCAGTGCACAGAGAGAAAATACTTCCAAAGTTCATCGCAACCTCGCAACCTCAGATACTGGACTGGATATCAATTGGGACAGCACCACTGGAGTGTTACATAATGGCTCAGTCAAGGATCACTTGTCAATCGAACAGCGTCAAAGTCTGTATCGGGTGCTGACCTGCCAGCTGTATGAAGTTTCATGATGACAAAAGAGGAAGAACAGCCTAATTGTTTGGAAAAGGCATAAACACAAAGGGGGAGGAAGAAACACTTAGTCTGGTACAAAGTGGACACGAGAAGGAGTCAAGTGGACGAAGTTAGGCAAAGGAAGACTTAGGTGGAGTATTGGATAAGATCTAAGGCACAACTTCTCCAGGGAAGCAACGGGATGTTCGAGTCATTTAAAACTAGACTGGTCCAAGCTCTGGAGAATGTGTCATTCACATCAAATGATCTTATAAACCTTCTCCTGAGGTTATTTCTATGGATAAGCCAAGGAGGTGGTGTTAAATTCTGGACTGTACAGCTGCTCAGGTTCAGGGCTTGCACTGGAGACACTCAACATTAGGTTTGCTTTCAGCATCACCATGATCTCATCTGCTATTCTTGTGTGATTTGGATGGAAATGTGGAAGTTGTATCCCGCTCAGTATATCTGATGGTCATCCTGGACCAAAATGTTGCAGCAATGTCTGTGCTTGTGATATTTTTGGAGAACTGTCAAATATACTCCTCTGGATTCAGCCCATAACTAAAACGGTAGGAGCTGGTTCAGAATTCACTTCTCCTGCTGAATTTACAGTTTGCTGAACACCTGGGCACCTTCATCATGATATCTGGGATCCAAGGAGTCAAATCCTCAGCTTCTGAGCCTGAAGACTGATGAGGTTTTCATTTGAGGTTCCACTTGTGACTCACCCGTAATTATTCCCAAAATATATTTGTCATGAGACACCGACTCCTATCTCTGTGACTCTTAAGGGTAATGGAGAAGTTTCAGTCTTTGGAGGATAAGTCTCAGGTTCTTGGCTGCCTGCCCAGAAGGATTATTTTACATCAGGTTGAGTTCTGTAGTAATTATCTTCAAAACAGCTGGACTGGTGGATAAACTCTCTATATCTTAATACACAACACTAGAGCAAATATGAGAATTAATCTGCAATTGCAGGCTGGCCAACCAGATGGGCAGAAAAGCATCTTGCCCAACACATAGCGAGCTGAAGTCCAAGACACCCCTAATGTTAGATTTGGGGGAGAGATTTTTCATTTCAAGACAGTTCAAAGCTTCCCACGGGAAAACCAAAGTTGTTCGACTACGAAAGAAATCGAATCAAGTGGTTTCATTTTAAATTTCTCCCAGTCGGACATTTTTCTTTGCTAGCCACCTACAAAACTGCTATGAGGCAAGGGCTGTTCACTAGTTTGTTCTGGCAGGTTTTGCCAGTTTGGGCATAGCCTGGAGGTTTGGATAAGAATCCTGCCTTTTCAGGTGCCTCACCTCCAGCTAGTCAGATAGACTGGAGGGAGGAAAGGACAGCACAACAGAATGGGCTAGATGAAAAACTCAACTGCCACTCAAACCATTTGATACTGCAGCACAAATGGGCCATACAGAGGGTGTAAATATCGTTTACACCCTGCCAGAGAGGTGTAAAGTGCTCCCAGTATAGAGAAGCATCAGGCCCATCCTCTTCAAGCCCTTTCTCTTGCTTCTCCATTATCTACTGCAGTGGTTCCCAAACTTTTCGGCATCACGCCCCCTTTTTGATTTTTGAAAACACCTCATCCCCCCCCCCAGCAAAACTTGTTGAGCAAAAAAAGGAACTGACTGAGGCAGCAAAACTTGATGTGGGGGGCTGGGTTGCCACAGACCCCCAGTTTGGGAACCCATGATCTAGTGCTTCCTTCTCGTCCTTTCCATTTGTTGCGATGTGGGCACACGCCTGGACTGCCCCCTTATTCATGGCACTGGTAGCATTTCCCTTCCCCTAGCCGGTGGTGGAACTGACAACACAGGGAGCAAGCCAGTGGAGAATCACGCTGCTTGTGTTTGGGAAAAGCAAGTGAAACTTCAACACTCAGCTCCCTGGAGGGCGAGGGGAGAAAAAACAGCAAACATGCTGTGATAATTAGAGGAGTCTGTCTGTGCAATCTGTGAGTTCTCGGTGAGATTATGCACTCTCGGTATGTATTTTTACTGAGCTGCAAATTCCATTTTGAATGCCCAGACCTCTGCCTTCTTTATTATCTGTTTGGCTCCACGGCGGACACGAGTTCTAAGGGACAGTAATACAATCCTTAACTTGCTACGCTCCTCTAGTCAAATTAGGGATGTTAAATATTGGGTCATTTAATAGTGAAGTAACCTCATCAATTCTTATTGGTTACTGGACTATTTTATAGTGCACGGGCACAGCAGCCAGTGAGCTCTGGCCTCGCTCCTGAGGAGCTCCCTGCCACTCGGCGCTGCTGCCTCTGTATCAGAGGTAGCAGCGTGGGGTGCCAGGTGGGAGCTGGTCCAGGAGGGAGCCAGTTTAAAAACCAGCTCCCCTTGTGGACCAGCTGCCAGTCGCCCCACACTGCTGACTCTGATACAGAGGTAGCAGCGCAGGGTGGCAGCAGCTGCTCTCTGGGTGGAGCTCTGAGCTCCCGGACTCGGTACGAGTTGGAACTGAGCCTGGCTGTTAATACACTTTACATGTAGAGTCGCAGCAGTGGGAGGTCCCGGACCCATTGCAAGCTGGGGTGCTGGCCAGCCAAAACATTTACTGGCAGAGGGGAATGGGGAGAATGCATGTAGACTATAGCATTAACTGAGAAGCTGTTGCTTATCGGTTAATCGGCTACACTATTGCATCCCTAATTCAACTGTAACCATCTTCCCTAGAAGAACTGGTTAATCAGAGGAGAGGTCACTGATGATAAATTCACAGGGGAGATGTCTCTAGCGATGAGAGGAAGATAATCAAGAGGCCACCTGATCAATGAGGACTGTGAGGTTAAAAAAGACAAAAGCTGTTCCAGTTAGTCTCTTTGGCTATTTCCTCCCCAGTGGAAGGGAAGGGAAGCTGCTGCAGGTGTGAGCTAAGGCAGTGGGAGGAAGGAAGGATGATACCAAACTGGGTGGGGTTGCGACTTCTTTGGAGGATTGAGACATAATTCAAAATGACCTTAGCGAGTTAGAGAACTGGTCAGAGGTATACAGGATGAGGTTTAATAAAGAGAAATGAAAAGTGCTCCACTTAGGAAGGAACAATCAGTTCCATACATACAAGATGGGAAGCGACTGTCTAGGAAGGACCATGGCGAAAAGAGATCTAGGGGTCATAGTGGACCACAAGTTGAATATGAGTCAACAGTGTGATGATGTTGCAAAAAAAGCAAATATGATTCTAGGTTGTATCAACAGGTGTGTTGTAAGCAAAACTCGTGAAGTCGTTCTGCCGCTCTACTCTGCACTAGTTAGGCCTCAGCTGGAGTACTGTGTCCAGTTCTGGGCACCACATTTCAAGAAAGATGCGGAGAAATTGGAAAGGGTACAGAGAAGAGCGACAAGAACGATTAAAGGTTTAGAGAACATGACCTATGAAGCCAGGCTTCATGAACTGGGCTTGTTTAGTTTGGAAAAAAGAAGATTAAGGGGGGACATGATAGCGGTTTTCAAATATCTAAAAGGGTGTCACAAGGAGGAAGGAGAAAATTTGTTCCTCTTGGTTTCTGAGGACAGGACAAGGAGTAATGGGCTTAAAGTGCAGCAGGGGAGGTTTAGATTG
The DNA here is from genome assembly GCF_049634645.1 of Pelodiscus sinensis. Taxonomy (NCBI): domain Eukaryota; kingdom Metazoa; phylum Chordata; order Testudines; family Trionychidae; genus Pelodiscus; species Pelodiscus sinensis. Next base: position 979,072 of record NW_027465908.1, read on the forward strand.
GACATTAGGAAAAAATTCCTAACTGTCAGGGTGGTCAAATATTGGAATAAATTGCCAAGGGAGGTGGTGGAATCTCCCTCTCTGGAGATATTTAAGAACAGGTTGGATAGACAGCTGTCAGGGATGGTGTAGACGGAGCTTGGTCCTGCCTTGAGGGCGGGGGGGCTGGACTCGATGACCTCTTGAGGTCCCTTCCAGTCCTATTATTCTATGATTCTATGACCTACCTACCTATCTAAACATAGAAGCTTTCCCACAACTCCCAAGGGCAGGGTAAGCTAGACAGGGAGATGTGGGCAGGGTGGCACAGAAAAGGGTATTTCTCCAGGGATGAAATGGAGCAATAATGTGGTAGAGATCCATGTGATATGCTACCCCCATCACGTGCTCTCTGAGAGCTCGTCTACACTACAGAGAAAATCGACCCTCTTTGTCAACATTGGGGGCCTACACTAGTGTCTGCTCCCGTCAGCCTCCCGCAGTGTAGACACTGTGGTGGCTTGGCGTAAGGTACTTTACGCGGACCTGCCTGGTCTAGTGCACACCAAGCCCGAGAGCAGTGGTCCTGCTAAGCTGCACAGCCTCGCAGGCGATTAATCAGCCCTTCCCAGGCAGAGGTTCAGGGCTCCATGCAAGAGCGGACTGTCTGGGCGGGGCTGATTCATCACCCGTGAAGAGGTGCAGCCAGGAGAACACTGCCTGAGAGTGACCCCGCGCTCAGACCTCGGGAGGGATTTTGGACGAGGATGGTGAGATGGGGAACAGGGGCTGAGCTCTGCTCTACTGGGTGAAAAAGCCTCTCCCCCACTATCCCGCCGGGCCTGCTCCCAGGGGAACCCGGCTATAAAAAGCCACAGGGCAGCCCAGTCGGGGCTGACAGCTGACAGGGAAGGAGCCTCTAAGGCACCTCCTGAGAGAAGGAGCGACCAGCGCTTCCGGCAACAGTTCAGCCAGGAGCTACCACTTGCAAGGCCAGCGGGGAGGCGATGGGAGAAGCAGCCAGCGGCCGCTGGTAGGAAGAAACCCAGGGTGGGGAGTAACCCCAGAGCGCTCAGTGTGCTGCGGATGGATTCCCCGCTGAGCGTGGCAGTAGCCCCAGCACTCCCCACCCCGGTTGCTGACTTGAGAGGCCTGCACCCCAAGCCTCAAGGCTGTATTAACCGTGGTACAAGGGACTAGGGAACAAACTTTGGCCAGTGGTCTGTATTGACCCTAGTATGAGGGACTGGGGAACAGACTTTAGCCAGTGGGCCGTATTAACCCTAGTATAAGTGACTGAGGAACTGACTTTGGCCAGCAGACCATATTAGCAGTAGTATAAGAGATTGGGACAACTGACTTTGGCCAATGGGCCATACTGCCTTCAGCGAGATGACTAAGCTTGAGGGGCTTCCCAAGGGAAGGTCGCCCTCGACAGATGGATTTAAGATGCAAGGGAGACTGAGCAGCCACTGTGACACCAGCAGATTGTGACTGTGGGTGGAATTGAACCTGGGACCTCTACAGCTTAGTGCATAAGCCTCTACTACATGAGGTAAAAGCTAGCTAGCTGGTCCCTAAGGCTGCAGAGCAAACTCACTATTCTCTCTGTAAGTGATCTCAGTGCCACTAGATGGGACAGCGCACCACACACAGATTGTGTGAGGGTTACACCCTCACTAATTCCAGGCACTAGGAAATGCAGGGCCTCTCTCCAGATTCAGTATGCTTACACCATCCAGGGACCCAGAGTGCGGATTTCCTTCACAGCAGTCTGTTTGGCCTTCAGCAGGGGAGGCTATCCAGCGCTGTGCAGAAATGCAAAGAAAAACCGATGAACAAAACGGAGACTTAACTTCCTCTAGCAAGGCACAGCAAGCAGAATTAGCATGCGAACGTCCTGTGGGCAGGAGTAATAACACAGAGAAAGAGGGAAAACTCTCAAAGGATGATGAAGCCATATTTCATGGGAGGTGTTATGAACCGTTCCTGCCAAATGAGAAATCTGTAAATTACCTGGGTAAGCAATCAGCGCGCGATTATAATTGCCAATTTGCAAAAAATTCACCAACAATTAAGCAGAATAAAATAACCCACCTGAGGAAATGTAATGCCTGACATTCCAGCACCTCTTTAAACGTGTCTTGATTCAACCCCATATTTTATTTCTCGTTCTGAAATTAAAGTGGGATTTTTCATTCAGCAGACAGGAAGGAAGTGGCCATCTCAGCAGAATTGTAAAACGACTTTGCTAACGTCTAATTTACCCGGAATTCTCTAGGAAATAAAATTTCTTTCCTGCCTAACTCTTCCATAGGTTAGAATAGAGAGGGAAATAACGGAGGGATTCTAAACATGTCTAATGAATATGATGCTAATATGGGCACAGGATTAATGCAAATGAAAATGCCACCTTGGAGAAATGGGCTTCTGGAAAGGATCCAATATTTTCATTTGCACTGGAGGAGCAGGGTGCAGACTAGATCTGGCTACCATGGCCTGCAGCTGAGGGGCATGTTTCCTGGACAGACTTTATACCTCTATTTACAACGGATGTGTAGAACTGGTCTCTCACTGTCTGTGTGCAGGATGAACACGATGTCACAGAACGTGTTCCTGTGGCTGTCTCGAAAGAGAACGTTTCCTGGACGGCCACCCTGGAGACAGGCATTTCCTGAGTGAATTCGCATCTCCAGCCATACTGGAGGACGGTGTTCTTTGGAGGTCTGTGCTTCAGAAGCCATGTTCCTGCCTGGACTTGTCCTCTCCAGTTGCTATAGAGGGACTGTGCGCGTTGGGTGTATGCAATGGGTAAGGATGTTTCCTGGCTACAGCCAGGACTTCCAGTTGCCCTGCAGTAATGCACTGACTAGATATACCTTTTGCAATTGCATCAGCTGTTCTACACAAACACATTCATTAGTAATTCCAGCTGCTGGCTTTTTGTTAAGCAGTGTGCAGGGTGATTACAAAGAAAGGTACAGGTTGAATCTCTCTAGTTCGGCACCCTCAGGACCCAACTGGTGCCGAAGTAGAGATTTTGCCAAACCACGAGAAGTCAAAATTGTCTAGCAACAATACCAACACTGCCACTATTCACTGGGCTATTAGAAGACACTTGGGGTCAATTAGAGCTAAATAACATCACAGGACACGGAGAGCCACAAACTTTATGGGACTGTGGGAAACTTGGCCATACCCATGATAAGTGGACATCCATCTAACTGAAATCATGTTGGACCAAGGATGCTGCCAGACCAGAGATGCTGGCCTAGAGAGGTTCAACTTATATGTATTAACCAGCAGCATCCTCATGACAGTTCCTTCTCCCATCTCTTTTCAAGCAACTTATTGCTCCTGCAAACCGTTCCTCAATTTTTTCCCAGAACCCGCAGTCTCTCTCATGGGAAACATCAGGTGCAATAAAAAACAAAAACAACCCCCCACCAAAGCCTTATGAAGAAAAACATCTTCATCTGCTAGGAGAGAATGTGAAATATTGATCAATTTCCCATCCCTTCCTTCCTAACTCCATTACTAGGAAATTGCTGAAGTTTCTCTCATGTTAAACAGGCAACCTAACCTGTCTCTGAGCTTTCCCTGAGGAGCGATTCATTTGGCTCCTGAATGAAACGTGTGAATTCTGAGATCTCGACACAGGCAAACTGGCAGTGTGTCCATGCAACCGAATGAGTTCATCTAATTAGGAAGTTTATTTGTTTGAGTTGTACACGAATATACCAAATTACATTATCAGATCATAGTCCTGCATCTGATTTATTCCTTCTTTGTTCTTCAAGTCTTCGTACATCTAAGCAATTAACCTCTCAAAGAACTGGAGAACACATAATTATCCTCATTTGTCTAAACGTCACCAAGATGGCTGCCTTTCAATTAACCTTCTGGAAATAGTGGAAAGTTGGAGTGATATAGTGATAATTTTGAACCTTGCTGTATGGTTTAAAAAAATGTAATTGAATTGAAATATTCAGATGGTAAAACACAGTCAGATAACTGTTAGCACAGGTAAAAGGATCAAGAGAGGGTTTGAGGTAGAAAGGGAAGTTAACTGAGCTACGGTAATATTCTAATAATCCCTTGTACTTCTGTCTCAGGATGTCAAAGGGCTATACGCATATTAATGAACTGCGCTTTTCAAGGTCCCCACTACGAGATACTTTCATAGTACAGTAGTTCTCTCCTTTTTAAAGAGGGTCAAACAAAGGCAGAGAGATTCAAGTGTAGCTCTTTCCTGAAAAGTGACTGGAAAAAAGCAGCGCTGTTGCATTCCATGTTTATCGAGTCTCCATCCTTGTCAAGTCCACTTTGCATACTCCACGAGAAAACAGAAGGGATTCAGAGGCTAGGGATAAAAACGAAGAGCAGGCCAGAAAGACTTGGAAGATAAGGAGATATTGAAGAGACTGGGGCTGTCAAGTGTAAGGAGTTGAATACTCAGGGACATGCGAAAGCTAAGCAAATGAAAACATGTTACAAGGGACGCACAGAAACCAGTTTTGGCCAGAGAGCAGCCTTCGAAAACTTCACTCTGAAGGATGAAAACATTGCTAAGTTCTAAGTCTCGGCTCTTCAAAGGTGTTATGACACCCAACTCCCCTCGACTGTAATGGGAATCAGCTTCCTTCCCCCATCCCACCAAAAATCTCTCTGATGATCTGGGTTTAACTGACTGAAAACTGGGGGCTAGAACACGCAACCATTGTCAGAGCAATCTGTTGCCTCTCCTGCTATAACACAGAGCTTACATTAACAGAGTGTGGCTCAGCCAGGAAGAGTCCAATTCATTACAGTGGGTACAAGCAACATTTCACCCTCCACTGAAATGCAACCACATCTGATGTGGAATCCGGCAGCTGTTTAGCAGGGTACCACAAAGATGCTGTGCACTACCATAGTGACGAGTGTACTATACGTGTACAGGATTCCCCCTCCCACTATGGCCTATATACAGAGTCAGAAAGGGGGAAGTGTCCAGCGGTGTACAAGACAACAGCAAGCTGCTGTAACCGATCCCTTCACAAGCCATAGAACGTGTGTCAAGCACATGAAGAGGATCCCAGCTGGGTTGGCAAGGCAATCCCAATCGGTGCTGGCACCCTATGCATCCCAGCATCAGTACGGGGTGCTGGAGCTATGGGAGAAAGAGGCTGCCAACTCTCCCAGACTGGACAGACCAGACTCTGTTTGCCGCAGTGATGTCTGGTCTGTCCAGTCCAGGAGAGCTGACAACCTGGAGCAGGACTGGGAGGGAGGCATGGTCCGGAGGACTCTAGAGTAGCAGCAAACTGCCGCGTTGAAAGCACCGCTTCTCTCCAGCCCCCTGCTCGGAAGAGTCCGGCCTCTTGCTGCTGCCTGGTGAGCGGGGCTGGGCACTGAGCCCGGGGGGGCAGCTGGAGCATGGGGTGGAGGGATGCCAGACGAGCACTGAGCTGGGCGGGGGCAGCCAGGGGATGGGGCGGGGTGGCCAGAGCCCATACATAGCACACGTCTGACATTTGGGGCAATTTGCCGTCCCACATTTCATGATGCTCTGTGGCTGCAGTTTTTGCGTTGGCCAGGGACGGCCCCACGGACAGGGCGAATACCAGGAGGGACAATCCTTATGGCGCATCCTGTCTGCTCCACTTTCTGTGGGAGACTCACACTGGTTCCTGGACTATACCTGCCGCAGACTGGTGCAAAAGTTCCTCTCTGGGCTGCAGTGTGTTCAGGAAGAGCCACGCAGAATCTCAGCCACAGAGATGGCCGGCTGGCCAATTTGAATGCAGGCTTAACAGCCAAATTCTGAAATCCTTGTTCAGGCAAAGTTCAACCCTCAAGAGGCCTGGGTTCAACTCCAGGCTCTGTCACAGATTTTTCCGTGTGACCCCAGGCAAGCCAGTCTCTCTGCACCTGGTCTACTCGAGACTAAAAGGGGAAGAATCTCACTTTCATGTTCCCCGCCTTTCTCTTGGTATTTAGGATGTGAGCTCTTCGGAGCAGGGGCTGTCTCTTACCATATGCACCTTCCATGGTGGAGCCCCAGTGTCAGTCCCAAGCCCTATGTGCCTGTAATGCAATTAATCCTCATTATTGCAAAACACTCTTTGATATTAATGGGCATTTTCCTTAGGTAAGGACCCAATAACAAGGACTTCCATGTTTGGTCCAGTGCAAATCCTCAGAGTTAGAATTCAACCCAGACGGCGCACCTTTTCTCTCGCAAGAAACGCCAGGGGATTTTTAATGACCACTCGGGGTCAGGACCCGAATCTCATGCAAAGGAAGAAGGTCACGCTGTAATAAAGTTAGCATTAGAGAAGCTGTCACGGTGAGACTGTCTTTGTCTTTGTTTATTTTTAATAACAGAAATGTTTTGCTGATATAGCGTCTGACTCACGGAGCGGGTTATAATTTCGCACTCCCCTTTTCTAATAAATATGTATCATTTCCACCCGAACGTGCCAGGTCAAGTGCCGTCCCCAGAACACGGTATATTAAAAAGATGCCAACGCTGGCTGTTGCATGTCAATAAAAAAAAATAACCAAACGCGCCCTCTGAAGTTCATCACATTTCATTCCTGACAAGCGTGGCTTTCCAATTCGTCTACGAGCCGCCGCTTCCCTCTCAGCGTGAAATCCAGCCCGCCAAAAAGCAATTTCAGCTCGGGCACCTCGGTGTTCTTTCCAGTATTCATGCAAAGCAAGGGGAGAAATAAATCGGACAGCCAGACGGCCGGGAGACTCAGTGGGGATAGAGCGCTCGTTCCCGCAAACCTACTTGGCCAAATCAGCTCTAAAACACATCTGTTTTTTATTGTTCAATGAGATACACATCTGCCCCTGACAGCGCGGAACATTTAACCAAAGTTCAGCTCTGCTTTACACTGTCACTTCCTGCGAGGTTGGTTTGTTTTCCTCCCGAGCAGCTTCTCATGAAAAATGGGCTTTCTTGCTCTCCTTAGCTCATCCGTCTCGCCTTCCCATCCCCTTTTCCCCGCTCACAGCTTCAGCCAGCACCCTGGCAGTCAACAGAAAGACTCACATTGACCAGCGAGTGCTGATTTTGGATTCGTGGGCCAAAGGAAGACAACTCATGGAGCATGGCACTGCTCACTGCTAAAGTTTCACAGTTTGGCCCACTGCACTGAAGGGGTCTTTTCACAGACTGCAGTGAATTTAGGATCATTCCCCACTCCATTTCCTTCTTCTCCTTTCCCCACCTCCCCAATCCCTTATTTCAAACCAGAGAGACCAAACCCTCTTTCTGAGCTATTTGATCATGTCTGCTAGCCATGCTTGACAAGGTAATGAATAAACTTTGTAAGCTTTTTGTGCCCAGAGGCACCTTTTTGTTCTTTACTGCACCTGGCCCAATGGGTTTCTGATCCATGAGTTGGCCCCTTAGATCCCACAATAATACAAAGAGTAGGTAGACAGATATAGACAGACAGATCCTTTATACTACAGTGATGGGCACCACAGCTACAGAGTCCTGCATTCTGCCCCAGTAAGCTGTTGTTTGTATTTTTTGTCGGTTGTGTTGCACTGTTATAACGCATTTGAGACCTTCTGGAGAAGGCTGCATTTTAGCGCCAGGCAAGGTGATTCATCATCATACACACACAGCTCTATAAAGCGCTCTCAGATCATTCAGGATGAAACCAGCTACACACAAAGATGAGTAATTGTCATTAATACAAAACAGGGGCTGCTATTACCATTGTCGGCACACGCTGAATCTGGGAGGTGCAGGTTGTATCGGCGAATGGCAACGCTCTAGCCCCACTGCTGCAGAAAACAGTGTGCAGGCTCTCTACTTCTGCAGCTGTGTGATGGCATAGTGTGTGCATGACAGTCCCTCACTCCTAGCAGGGACTCTGGGCAGTGGGAAATATGCCCTGCAGTGCTGCAACATTCCTGAGAGACACCCCAACATGGCAGTGTTACCCACCGTCCGGAGGAGAGACAGGCAGAGAAAGGACTGCCCCTACACATGCTGTTCCACATCCGGAATGACTCTGGGGCCAGGGGTTAAAACTAACTGCTGCGACAGCTGGTAACGACTCAGCGCTGCCTCCCCTTGGCTTTGTCACTTGCCGTGAGAGTCCTACACGATCCCCTCGGAGCCTCCCTGGAAGCATAGGAACAATGCTGCCAAGTTACTACATTTCCTGGCTAGAAATATTTCCGGGAGGCTATTAATGACCCAACCACTGATGCAATAAATAAATATCAATAATAACTTTAAGGGGTTGGTTTCCTGGAGGCAATACCCCAAATACTTTTCAGCACACTTAGGAAATGGTTTCTGGAGTTGTTATAGGAGACGGTTGCATTGTTTATTTATAGGGGCTCCTTTCTTGAGACATCCCCACTCAATGCAACACAGGATGTCGCAACCCTCCAAGATCCCTGACAGAATAGGCTTGAAGGGGAATTCATTGCCAATGCCAAATGTTATGTTCCAATTTGGATCCTGTAGCATTAGGGATCATAGACCATGTTGCCGTGTGGACTACAATGATTCCTATATCAATAATACCAGCAAACACGTTTAGGGTCTGCCATGTTCACTGCAGCCAAGAAGGCGAATGGAGTATTAGGGTGCATTAGGAGGAGCATTGCCAGCAGATCTAGAGAAGTGATTATTCCCCGTTATTTGGCACTGGGGAGGCCGCATCTGGAATATTGCGTCCAGTTCTGGGCCCCCCACAACAGAAATGAGGGGGATGTATTGGAGAGGGTCCAGCGGAGGGCAACCAAAATGATGAGGGAACTGAAGCACATGACCTACGAGGAGAGGCTGAGGGCTTATTTAGTCTGCAGAAGAGAAGAGTGAGGGGGGATTTGAGAGCAGCCTTCAACTTCCTGAAGGGAGGTTCCCAAGAGGATGGAGAGAGGCTGTTCTCAGTAGTGACAGATGGCAGAACAAGGAGCAATGGGCTCAAGCTACAGTGGGAGACGTCCAGGTTGGATATTAGGAAAAATTATTTGACTAGGAGGTTGCTGAAGCACTGCGATGGGTTCCCTAGGGAGGGGGTAGAATCTCCATCCTTAGAGGTTTTTGTGTCTCAGCTTGACAAAGCCCTGGCTGGGATGATGGAGTTGGGGTTGGTCCTGCTTTGGGCAGGGGGTTGGACTCAATGACTCCTGAGGTCTCTTCCAGCCCTAGGTCACTAAAATTCAGGAAGTATTAATTCTATTTGTCGGCACTTTTGCTGACAAAAACCACCGCCCCCTTGAGCAGCATTCCATGATTCTATGACTAATAAGATGCCCATTAACTTAAATGAGCATGGCTTCTTCTTTCAGCTGTAGATCTCAAAGCACTTTACAGAAAGGTTACCTCTATTTTATAGACGGGCAAACTGAGGCAAAAAGAGATAAGTTGCCCCGGGTCAACCGCAGAGATGGGAACAGAACTTTACTACGACTTTGTCTACACTGGCAACTGAGGGACAAAGCTTTTGGTTTTTTTCTCCACTCTGCTCATCTGAGGAAGTGGGTTTTGCCTCACGATACTATATAAATATTTTTGTTTGTCTCTAAATGCTACTCATTGTTTTAAAGCTTTTGTTCTCCACAGGAGCTTAACATCCCCCTCACCCGCCTGTGAACGACAAAGCTTTGCCGTGGCAAGTACTAGTGTAAACAGTGCTGACAAAGCAAATGCCGCTCCTAAGGGGCGGGCGTTTTTTGTCAGCAAAAGTGCCAACAAATAGAGCTAATATTGCCTGAGTTTCAGTGACCTGGTTGTGTCAATGGAGCCATGTTACTTAAAGCTGTGCAGTGCGGATAAAGTCTTACGGTGTGCTCACACTGTCAAGAGTCACTAACCCAACAGGCCTGGCCTTAGGGCAAAGCGAGCAAGGCGGTTGCCTTGGACCTTGCGCCTTCAGGGCCCCGCACTGCCCGGCGCCCGCCCGCCCACCTGCTCACTCGCTTCCCTGGTTGGGAGCTGCCTGGCCACATGGTGCAGCCAGCCACAGCACGCCCCTTGGGCCCCGCAAACTCTTTGGCCGGGCCTGTAACCTGAGGTAAAATAGCAGGGGAGAGACCGCAGCTTAGCTTTTAGCTCAGGCAGGCAGCCTTTGTTCAATCTCACGCTGCCCTCTAGGCTCGAAAGGGAGCTGCTCACTCAAATGAAAGCCAGGTGGCGGAGCCTTTGTGGCTCTTTTCACCCGAACACACCTCTTTCTGCGGCGCAGACATACCTTCAATGCTTGGAAGCATGTCACCCTTGATGCTGTGTGCAGAGGAGTAGGGTGGGAACTGCGAGAGGACCCATGCAAGGGACTTCATAAAACCATGCCTCTCTCTGCATTATTCGGAGAGAGACAGAGTGAGGATGATACAATAGCCAGGGAGTTTATTCTCAGCAAAGTCCGATGGCAACATAATTAAAATGCAAGCTGGAGTCAAGGTACCTATCGATAAATCTTTGCTTCTGCCTCCCGGCTTGACAGGAAGCCTATACCTGGTGAGGGGAGTTCAGACAGAGAGAGGCGCAGGAATAAAGGGTCTGGTTTATGGACGGCTATTTTAATGTTTCATTTGAGTAATGGGCCTTGCAAATTAGCACCCGGTGGCCTGAAATACATATTTTTCCAAGGACACACAAGCTTTCAACCTGACAGGTGATGTGGGCAAACAGTCCCCGAGGGCAGCTTTGATTCCTGCACTTCTCGGTTGCAGTCATATTTTATTCTAGCCAGGATGACGGTAAAGATAGCAGATCGCTCTGGGGTGATCGAAGGGCTCAGAGAGGAAATGGAGCAGAAAATGACCAGGCCTGAGACCAGGGAGATGCTGATGAACAAAGTGGTAGGGAAAGGGAAGCAGCTAGCCAGTCTCCACGGGGAGAGACGGTAGCAAGGGGGCCCTGAAGCACCAGATTTGGATCCTCGTTTTCAATTGGAACGCGTCCGCTGGCTGATCTGGATTGGGTTGCTTGGACTGAGGCACCTCCGCTACAGGGACAGAGCTAACCAGGCCAATCCCTTTGCAAACAAACAGTCTCCAACTTTCTGTTCACCATCACTTTGACTCTCAAGCTGCTGGGGCACCATTCATCTGAGCCTTTTAGCTGGTAAGGATACCGCGCTTTCAGCTCCCACATGGCCCCACATAGGTCAATGCCAGTGAAGCTACCTACAGGCTTGCAGTGCAAAAACGAGAGCAACTATTCACTGGTGTAATCATGGACTGTTTTTCTGTCCCCCGCCCCCAGTTAATTGCCTCACTTCTTGACACTCCGATGCCTATTCCCTCTGGAGGGAGATCAGTGATGGCTGGCAGGATCGGGGCGGAGCACAAGGACAGGGCATGGCATGGAAAGGAGGAGGAACCTCAAGGCCACGCCCATTTTCCTGGCCCCGCCCCTTTTGCCCACAGGGCACTCTCAGGTAGGGCCCTTAGCCTTGAGACAGCTAATGGCAGTGTTCTGCTAGGGGGTGTCAGCGCTGCTAGGAGACAGGGCTAGGGCTGTCCCACGGGGCTTCCCTGACACCAACCAGGGTGCTGCTGAATTTCAGTGTTAAAATGACAGCGCCGCGCTGGTTATTAGCAACGTCTGCCCCAGAGCTGCCTTGTGGCTCTGGTACGACTCCCCCATGCTGTGGTCCTGTCCCGTCGGAGTTTGGTGGGAAGCCGATTTTCCGGACTGAACATGGGAAAGTCTGGCTTTGCCTCTGTGCCAACGGAAGAGTACAGGAGGGAGTTGGTGCCGTATACTCTTCAGAAAACTAGGTGGAGACCAGGCAATGGACTGGGGGGGAGCGGACAGCAAAAGGTCGAGCTTTTCCTCTCACTCTGACCCATCATCAATGTTCCCTAGAAGCTGAGTCCGTGGGCAGCCACCCAGGAGAGAGTCAGGTGCCACCCAGCTGAACAGCAGAGTGCCCACAGCCAGCAGCATGTGTGTCTACTGGTGGTGCACATCTGCACATGCCTCAGCGCACAAAACAAAATGCATTCCACACAGGGATTGGAGAAAAAGAGAGGACACATTGGTCATCGTCCTTTTCATTCCTCCTTTCAGCTGTCTCTCACTCCTCCTCTCCTTTCCTCTCTCCCCTGGGCCTTTCGCCACGTTCTCCTTCCTCGGTACCTATCGCACCCTCTCCCTCCCTGTGTTCCCCTCCCACTCTTTTCCTCGCAGTGCAGATTTCACTCTGCCCCATGACTGTCACGCACAGATACAGCAGCACAGGCTGGGGATGGAAGGGAAAAAAGCGTCTGAGTGACAGGACATGCTCCTGCTGCCCGCAGAGGCACATAACTACCGACACGGGTCCACTGCCAGCATGCGAGGTAGCATCAGGCCTGGCCACCCTCCTGATGGCTCACCCATGGCTCTGCACAACACTGGGATGGATGTGAGGCTGTATTTATCCCAGCACGGAGCTTGCCCCTGCCAATTGCTTTGAACCTCAGTTATACACAAGACCCTGAACGTTCTTCTCCTCAGCATGCCTCTGGCATCCTGCGGAGCCACGATTCCAGGTTCAGAGATTGCGAATCGCCTTGCCCCACCCCTCCTCACTCAGAAAGTAATTAAAACTGGGAAGAAAACACAGATCTCCTTGCAGGCCTGAGTGTGGCAGCTTCTGAATATGACAAGCTGCAGAGCCCACAGAAACTCGTTGCACCTCCCGCCTCTGCTCCAGACATATACCATACTTAAAGACTGTGTCTAGATTGGTAAGTTTTTCTGCAAAACCATCTGCTTTTGCAGAAAAACTTGCCAGCTGTCTACACTGGCCCCTTGAATTTCCGCAAAAACACTGACGATCTCATGTAAGATTGTCAGTGCTTTTGCGGAAATACTATGCTGCTCCCGTTCGGGCAAAAGTCTTTTTCCGAAAAGCTTTTGCGCAAAAGGGCCAGTGCAGACAGCAGAGATTTGTTTTCCGCAAAAGAGCCCCAATTGCGAAAATGGCGAACGGGGCTTTTTTGCGGAAAAGCGCATCTAGATTGGCCACGGACGCTTTTCCGCAAAAAGTGCTTTTGAAGAAAAGCGTCCTGCCAATCTAGACGCGCTTTTCCGAAAACGCTTTTAACGGAAAAATTTTCCATTAAAAGCATTTCCGGAAAATCATGCCAGTGTAGACGTAGCCAAATAGTTTGGTGAGCTCCCGTCTTTTGATCGACAGGAGCGATGCCTTCCCTACCTGAAATCCTTTCTTCCTAATATTTCATGGGTATCTGGTGGTGTGCAAAGGTGTCAGCTCAGCAGTCCTGGAAAAAGAAGCCCTATTATCCTCCATGCTGGTATGGCACCCCTGGGCACATGCTGTCCCCGCGTGGCTCAGCACTGCTCTGGGCAGGCATCTCCAGTCATAGGAGAGGAGCTCAGTTTTCAAAATCCAGCCTGCCTGTGTCCCCCTTACTAAGACTGTGCTCCAAACAAGAGGGGGACACTGGGGACAGCGCCGAGACTCATTTTACTCAAGTTACTAAGCAACCCTCTAACGCAGGGCTACTCAACACACGGCCCGTGGCCTGTTTGTTTGTGGCCCATGGCACCATTCGGGTTTCTGTGGGGCTCAGCATGTGGCCCATGGGTGGGATCCTCTGAACGTGGCCTCCACGGGGAACACGCTCCACAACGGTGAGGCGTCTCCCAGGCGGGGTGAGCACTGAAAGATGCAAGCGGATGGGCTGGCTGGAACAGACAGGCATAGGGTGCTGGTGTTTCTAGCCCCCAAGGAGGAGGTGCCGGGAGTGCTGAGCATTATGGGAAAGAAGCTATTTGCATGTATATGCAACCACGCTTAAATTGCGGCCCTGGGCACGTGCTGTGAGTACCATTGTGGCTTTCAAAGTTGAGTGACCCTGCTCTAAAGGCAACAAATGATGGTCACTACTGACCTGGACTGGACTTGACCCCGCTGCCAGGCTGTCTCCCATGAGCCATCCAGGTTCACCCGCATTGTTCTTACCACATATATCAATGAACTGCACCACTTCGCACCTGGCTGGCTCGTGGGCACCACTACCATGTGTGAATGGAATCACACAACACAACCCGGCATCACGGGCTGTCCTCTGCCAACGCCTAGGGACTGCACAAGCTGGGAGGCGCTGTGCTCTGGGGGCAGGAAGCGCTGAGATTTCCAGGTGGCCGGGAAACACAGAAGAGGTACAACTGTGAACTCACGGTGAAAGTACCAGCGAGGGTGCAGTGTCTGACTGACGCTACTGCCCACTCAACAACCCTCAGAAGTGTTAGTGGTGCACTCAGATTTCCTTTGGGATGTGCCATGGTGATGAAGAACACCCATCCGCGCAGGACAGAAAGATGAACGTATGTCCCGCATCATCCCCTTTCCAATCCGTAGAGCAGCGGGATGCAGAGAAGGAAAACTATGCTGCTGGAATCAATGAATGTGCCTCTCTATGCCCCCATGGCAGCTTTTCCAATTGGTCTCCCATGGGCATTTTCCTCAGCTCACATAAGACTTAATCCAAAGCACACAGAAGTCAACAGAAAAGCCCCTCGTCATTTCAACAGACTGTGGATCAAGCTCCTAACAATCTCAGCTCTTTAAAGCTTTAACACTCTTCAACCAAAAAGCTAAATACGGGGAACAAAACCACTCAGGCCAGTTAATTTGCGGTCTTGTCTTTAAGTACCTCTGCAGGGAAAGTTGCAAGAGGTTCCAGGAAATGCCGGTGGCCTCTTCTACCTATAACGCTGTGAAACTGCTTTTACCATCTCTCTCTCTGCGCACGCACACACAATCCTTAGAAAAAGAGAGAATGGGCAAAAGAAAGCAGAAGTCATTTTCTCTTGGCAAAGCTGCAGACTCAAGGAGAAACATAAAATCCCAGATGAAGGGCTTGTCTAGTTTATTATAACATCAGCTTTAATTTATGCCCCTGCCTTTTATGATTGTTCTCTATCACTGTTCCTGGGGTTTATTTATAGAGGGCCATTAGCACAGGGAGTGAGTGCTGATGAGTGAGCATTTGGAGCGTCTGCCAGGGGACTAGGGATATAAACCGAGATGAGGAGGCGGCGAGCTCTTGCAGAAGGCTTTACCGCGTCCTCGCTCTGGGAGCCGAGAAGGATAATTTGATCTCAGAAGGCGATACAACTTTATTTCAGATGGCGTCTTTCAGGCAAACTCTACCCTTCTCTTGACATACTTTAATAAACTTCATCGCACCATCACTGAACTGAAGGGTAGAACGCCCGCCGCGGGGGATGGGGAATGAGTGGTAACGCGAAGGAGAGGTCACCCGCTGAGCGCTGACAGGAAGCTGGGGATGCAAAAGAGAAGGCCCTTGTGCCCTGAGCAGGAAGGCAGCATGAGCAGCGACAGAAGGCTGTAGCCAGATTAGGGCCTAACAGATAAACCCAACGTATCGCAGGCCTGGTCTGAGGCTTAGGCCACAATGGCCAAGACTTTGCTAATATAAAGCAAAGTGAAGCTGTGAGCAAGAGGCAGGCCCTGCTCACAGAAGTTGGCACCAATAAGGCTGATATTGCAGAAAGACTCATAACTAAGAGGTACTAGGAAGTGGTCGTAAACCCGTCCCAGAGGGACGGTAACAGAACACCTCACTAGGAGGCGTTTTGGTACCAATACATCCCCACAGGTAACAGGGATATAAACACCCAGGTTTAGGACGGGGTCTGATAAAGGGGTGGGCAAGGGAGTTGATCCAGCCCACGGAGGCCCTGCCGCTTCCCTGCCCCCAGGCCAATTAGCTCTGATTGGCCTGAGGGTGGAGGAGCGTGCAAAGCCTCCCCCCATCCTGTGAGGAGAGCGTGGCACTTTGAGGTGCCGGGCGCTCCACACAGGGCAGGGGCAGGGCGGAGGAAACTTTGCACGCTTCTCCTGCCCCCAGGCCAATCAGGGCTTGGGGGTGGGGGAGCACGTGAAGTCTCCTCCTGCCCTGCCAGGAGCACGCGGTGCTTCAAAGTGCCACATACTCCTGGCAGGGTGGAGGAAACTTTGTGCGCTTCCCCCACCCCCAGACCCTAACTGGCCTGAGGGTGGGAGGGCGTGTGAAGCCTCTTCCCGCCCTGCCAGAGGCATGGGTGCTTAGCGGAAAGGGGGGGGGGAGAGGGTCCCCCACGCCCAGACCAATCATCGACTGTGGGTGGGGAAGCCTGGAAGCATCCTAGCCTCGCTCATTCTGGGGCAGCCAGGGGCCACTTCAAAAAATTTTTGAAGTGGCCCCCAGCCAAAAATTATTGCCCACCACTGATCTAATACAACAGCCTGATGGGGTGTGATGTTTTGATTGAACCACCATATCTGAGGTAACAGGTGGTATCTAGGTAACATCAGAGGGTGACAACCAGATACCTCAGCAGTGAGGTGTAACGTGTCCTTGTCCAACCTACGGGGCACCGACTGAGCTGAGTCCATTGACACGGGCACACACTCTTAGTATCCTTGCAGAGTCTGCCAAGTGCAATCGCTGTGTTCCGTTTACGATAATCCAGGCACCTCCACACCTGATCTGATTGTGAAGTCTTTGGGGGCTCCCCCTCAGTCTGCTGTGTCAGCTACTTGTGCAGAGCCAGTGCAACACACAGGGGAATACAACACATGCAACCGAAGGGTTATCATCACTGAATGGAGTAGAACTTCTGTCAGGACACCCCACTGGTGACTTTTAACCCACAAAGGTTCTATGGAGATGGTTCCAGCGGTGACATAGGGATGTTGAGGCCAGAATATATACAATGACCTTCTTCTTGGCATGAGCTCCAGAGGAGAAGGCTCCTGGGCCTGTGTGGTCAAGACTGCAAACAGGGACACAACAAAGGAAGGAACTAAATGAGAGGAGAGGAATGGAAGGAAACAAGGCCTGTGAGGTTGGCTGGAGCAAGTCCATGGAAAGTTCCTCCCCAACAAAGACACATCAGGATCTCACTTCTGCTTAGAGCAGGGTGATTGCATAGGGTCCGAGAGAGTCTGCGTAATTCACGCTGACGTGCAGTGGCAGGGAGATCTGGCCCATGAGAGGCAATGCAGCACAAGATCCCACGGGGAAGGCAAAGACATTATTTGAGGTTGCGTGTGTTGTGGTTGCTTCATCTCCAAAAAGATTTATTGGCATCGGAAAAGGTTCAGAAAAGGGCAACAAAAATGATGAGGGGTTTGAAACGGGTCCCCTATGAAGAGAGATTAAAAAGACTGGGACTTTTCATCTTAGAAAAGAGGAGACTAAGGGGGAATATATGACAGACGTCTATAAAATGATGACTGGTATGGAAAAAGTGAATAAGGAAAAGCTATATACTTATCCTCACATTATAAGAACTAGGGGTCACCAAATGAAATTAATCGACAGCATGTTTAAAACAAACAAAAGGAAGTTTTTCTTCATTCCGCGCACAGTCAACCTGTGGAACTCCTTGCCACAGGATATGGTGAAGACTAGGACTTTAACAGGGTTCAAAAAAGAACTAGATTCATTCATGGAGGTTAGATCCATCAATGGCTATTATCCAGGAAGGGTGGAAATGGTGTCCCTACCCTCTGTTGGTCTGGAGATGGGTGACAGGAGAGGGATCAGGTGAGAATTATCTGTTGTGTTCACTCCCTCTGGGGCATCTGGCATTTTCTGTATGATTTAGTTTTAGCAGAAATGTGGTAGTTTGATGATAAGTTAAGATTTATTTTTTGTTATTTTCCAAGATAGATACTGTGTAAGTAAGGGCTTTGCAGTTGGCTTGACAGGATTTGGAAGACCATTACTCAATTTGGAGCGGAACAAGTAAGCAAAATCTGCCAACTCCCACCAAATGACTTTTAGACTTCCACAAAACTAAGGTGCCAGATTTCCTACACCTAACCGCAATGTTCCCGCTTCTTTTTCTTTGTTCCGGGAATTGGTCCAAGAAGACGTCACTCTTTTCAGTGCATATTCATGGTCCCCCCCATATTTCTTCCAATCACTTATAGGCACTCACAGAAATGTTAGGGTACCAGGCCCAACTTTGAGTAAGGGGTTGGACAGCCGGGATATTTTGGCGCCAAAAGAGAAATATAGGCCCAGGAATTAGGGAAGTCGAGGCTGCAGCAACCGTCGCTGAGAGAGCCCGCTCTGGAGTGTAACTTGTTCTCTCTCAAGGTCAGAAACCAAATACTGATCTCTAGTCTATCTTTATATTTCTAAGGACAGAACTTAGAATCTCTGGTCAGATTGGTGAGCCTTACCTACCTAAACTCCACTATAGCCCCTTCCCAGGCTACAACCTGCCTAGCTAAGATTTTGATACTGATGCCCATCACCATAGACTCTGAACATCCTCAGTTCCCCTTTCTTAGTGTCATTCTATTGTTCTTTGCGAGGATCTTTCCAGATCACCCTTATTATCCTCCTGCGTGCCTGCCAGAGATGGGAGGACCGCTCACAACGGTATTGCCAGACATTTGCTTGGAGAAAAACACCACAATCGGAATTCTCTGTTACATTAAAGCCACTTTACACAGCCAGAACGGTGTAAAGGGACATTCATGTTAGAGAATTCAGACTATGGGATTCCGTGGCATTCCCCGCTCTTCCTGTTCACTTTCCATAACTGTTTGCACAAGCAACACTTTTGTTTTGTTTCTCTTCCTCATGGAAAAAGCAAAAGTCGTACGAATCCTTGTGCAAAAGCACATGTGCATGTGTGAGGATTCATGCCAGGAATGTCCCTTTCCTCCTGCACCCTAAACGTCTCAGTTAACCACGCAAGACGTCTTCTGATATCATGTGACTCAAGTGGCCCCAGGCGCCATGACTAAGGAATAGTGACTAGCCAGAGACGAGCGTTTGTGAAGAGCGGATGGATACAGGTACGTTTATGGCAGCATGTGGATGTAGATTATGCACGCAGAGAAACAAAGAGCTACTGCTCTGTGAGAAGCTAACCTATATTAGACAGATAGCTCGGCAGACAGACATACAACAATGCCGTCAAATGAGCGTTCCAAGATCAAAGCCTGCTCACAGAACATGTGTGATGAGAACAAAAGGGTTTAAATTTGTCCACGCAATTATTTCCTGCAAATCGTCCTTTGTGCTGACTCTTGCATTTGGAGGTTGTTGCTGCATCTCCCCCCAACCTGACTCCCCCACACAGAGAGGAGTTAGGAGAGCTGGCGGAGAAGCTGCCTTCTTCTTGAAGAAATATGGAGCCACTAATCCAGCACCAGCGATGACAGTCTGAATGACAGACAGGGCCAGGGAGAAGAGAGTCGCCCTTAGGAAAAGCTGAACTTGGTGCTCCAACCATCCCAATCCCGCAGCTCTCTGATTCCCGCAGCCTCCCCCCCAACAGACTTTTGCTGCAGGCGGAATAGATGATGTTAAATTATTTTGGAATATGCGGAGAATATTCTGCTTGGGTAAGTGAAGCCTCATAAATCATTCTTCTTTCCTACGCTTGATCTCTCCTTCAGCAGGTAAATGTCAGTTCGCCGGGGAGTTTAGTGCCTCGGTGCTCGCAGGAACACGCTTAGGGTGCGTGGAGTGGAAAGGAGAGAAGAGAAGAGAGAGATGTGACAGAAGGCGGCTGAGTGACTGCAGAGCAAGCGGGGGAAGAACAGAGGGACGGGGTTTGGAAGAAGGGACTAGAGCAGTTAAGGAAAAGACAGGCGCAATTTGTAAGGGTATTTGAGAGAGGTTGGGGAGGGTCGGTGGCAGAAAGTCAGAGCTCCTGGGTTCTACACCTAGATCTGGGGGAGTGGGGAGTGAATTTAGTCATTAGAGGAGGGGTCTAGGAGCCATCTTCCCGAGTGGTGAAGGAGTGCAGGTTTGGTGAGTACAGAAGGGACTAAGAGTTGGAGCTCTTGGGTTGAATTCATGGCTTGGTGTAGCCAGACACAAACCCCATCTTGTTTTTCCACGAACCCCATCTTGTTTCCTCTCCCCCCACCCCCAGAGAGCAAGAGAAAGGCAGTCAGCCTTTGATGCCCTGGGAACGCAGGTGTGGTGCCTGTCCCTGACTCTACCATAAACAGAAACCAGACAGTAAATGGGCTAGCTGACGACCCGGGGCCTCCCGTCGCCGTGATGGCTAGTATCAGTAATTGACACGCCTGCACTGTCTCAGGAGAGGAATCTTCGCCCATCACATACCAGAGGTGCCCATTGTCTGCATCTTCCCAGGTGTGAATTATGCTTTGCACCCTTCGTGGGAAACTTGGCATTCAAAGCCATTTTTCCTAATTGGCCACTTGAGACCAGGAAGAAGCCCATGTGACCCAAGGGGTATAAAGAGGGTTGAGTTGCCCACCCCATTTGAGCTCCAATCACCTACACCTGCTGGCAGGTATTGATTGTCTCCCGAGGTCCGTGGGACGCCCAACCTCGCCCTACTTCTTCCCGAGGGATTGAGAGAAAGACGCTGGCCACGCCAAGTCTGGAACGCAGGGGTGAGAATTGTACCTGCAATGTGTTTTCTTTATATGTACACTCTAATTGTCTCTCTGTTATAAGTTTAGTTACTGTATTATAGTTTCTTAAGGCAAACTGCTTCATTTCTATTGTAAACTGCCTTTGGTAAGGTGATTTAGCTATAAACTTTGGGAATAAGTGGGGTGCCCTCATTCACTTATAAAATATCTATATACACTGAACCAAGTTTATTTATTTCTTTTCTCTTTCTTTCTCCTATAAATAAGCCAGTGCGTGTCAAGCTTCTGACTTGAACCTGTGCTGCTGTACCCGAACCGAACACAAACAAAAGAACTTCAGCCGGTCAAAGGGACAGGTATAGGAAGAGCTTGGGCTTTTTGGATCGTGTCGCTTCCAGGGAACAGATCCATTGGGGCACCTCTCAGCCTCCCCAGGCTGCCTGCTGCGAAGGGATTTCTGTATGGGTATGTCTACACTACCCCGCTAGTTCGAACTAGCGGGGTAATGTAGGCATACCGCAATTGCAAACGAAGCCCGGGATTTGAATTTCCCGGGCTTCATTTGCATAAGCCGGCCGGCGCCATTTTTAAATGCCGGCTTGTTCGAACCCCGTGCCGTGCGGCTACACGCGGCACGGGCTAGATAGTTCAAACTAGCAAGCCATTCCGAACTATCTGTACGCCTCGTGGAACGAAGGTGGAACGAGGCGTACAGATAGTTCGGAATGGCTTGCTAGTTTGAACTATCTAGCCCGTGCCGCGTGTAGCCGCGCGGCACGGGGTTCGAACAAGCCGGCATTTAAAAATGGCGCCGGCCGGCTTATGCAAATGAAGCCCGGAAAATTCAAATCCCGGGCTTCATTTGCAAGTGCGGTATGCCTACATTACCACCCTAGTTTGAACTAGGGTGGTAGTGTAGACATACCCTATCCTAGCAGCTAAAATCTGAGGTGTTATAAGCTCTCCCTATAAACTCATTGGGGCGCCCGTCAACCTCCTACAGGTTGCCCGCTGCAAGGGACCCCGGTCTCAGCAGTTGAAGTCTCGGGTGTATAGCACACACACACACCAGGGCGTCTGAGAGCCTGTTGGCTGCCCTCTGCGACAGGACCCCGGTCCTAGCAGTAAAGTCACAGACGTTAAACTATTTTTCGGGGCGCCCTCCAGCCTTCTAGGCTGCCCACTGCAACGAGACTTTGTGTCTCAGCAGTTGAAGACTTGGGTGTAACACACACGCACACACTGCCCTGACCATTTCGGCTGACACTTGGCTACCCCGCACACTGTGAGAGTCTGAGCCATCATTTCACCTCCTCAGCCTTCGGCCAGGCAGTATTCTTGTCCCTTGTCTCACGAAAGCACTGCCCGTCTTGGTTCACTAATGGTTGGGCGGCCCTTGGGGCCTGTGCCAGGGGGCGGTCACAGAAGACCCCTCGGGGGGGCCTCCCAGGGTTCTGACACGGCCACTGCCGCTCACCTTCCCGCTCTCTGGGACTTCTCACCGCCCAGTCCTGCTGGGCCAGCTCCCTGGTCTCCCCCAGCCAAGGCCCCGAGCGGAGATCTCTCCTGCCCCCGAGAAGCAGTGCAGACACTGAACCTCTTCAGGCCCAAGGAGAGTGCAGTTTTGGACCCAGCTTCCTGAGAGCCCACTCCCCAAATGGGATCAAACCCAAGAGAATTAGGTAGGCCAGCTCCCTTTAGCAGTGAAAGGGGGTTGTGCACACTGGTCGTCCCTCCAGGTAACAATTATTTACACTGGGTTTGATAGAAAATAAAAATGATTCTATTGAGTACCAGCAGTAGGGTTTCAGTGGTAATCAATGAGAACAGACGGAGCAAAGCAGGTTACAAATCAACAGAAACAAACCGCTTGGCTAATTCCACACTGAGACCTCAGCACAAACGTTTCAAACTCACCCTCAAACCTCTTCTCCCGCTGCCCCTCCAAACCAGGGCTGTGCCCCAGCCCTCGGCTCTTCGGCTCCTTCCTTTAGGGGCAGCCCAGCCAAAAGACCCAGACCCCTGCTTCCCTATTCTTTTTGTTAAAGAATTGAGACCACTCCCCACCCACCACTGCTCAGACTTAAGGACAAAAGAGATTGTTTAACAGTTGCTCATCATGACATTGAGAGTAACACCCTGGATGTCCCTCATTCATACATTAAAATCCACCAAGTATTCCCCACTCCCCATGTCTAATTTTACACACAAAAATGATACATACATCAAAGTTAGATAAACAGAACTAGCGGATCATGACATGAAGATTGATGGGTTACATGAAATGATTTGCTCAAAGCACCTTTGAGTGACGTCTACTCATGTCCATAAGTCCATTTCATAAAGCATGTGTGTGTGGGGGGGGGGGGGGAGGGGGTGTCACAGGGCCCTCTGAGAGGAAAAGCTGTAGAAATTCAAAGTATTTCAAAATGTCCAGTTACTGTATGGTATCCATCTCTTATGACCAGCCAGGGGCTCCAGTAAAATTAAAGCAACGCCGCCTCCACTACTTGAATGAAGAGCGACAGCTGTAAGAAGGAGCCAAGCCAGCAGAACGGCAAAAGCAAGGAGGAGATGAGTAGTTACACTTGAAGCCAGCAGCTGGGTGCTCAGACAGGAGAGGAGGGCCTGCTCACCCCGTCCTAGTTCAGCATTACAGAGCAGAGCCTGGAGATGAAAATCCCCTGATATTGCTCTAAGGCCGTGGTCACCAACCAGTAGATCGCGATCTACCGGTAGATCTCAGGGGCTCCAAGAGTAGCTCTTGAACCCTCTCTGAACTGCGTGCCTGCGCAGTACATTTACATTAGATTTCCTCATTTGAGGGCTTCAAGGAAGGGGCGGGGCGGTAGATCTTCGCCTGTTCTGAGACTTAAAAAGTGATCTTGGGTGTAAAAAGGTTGGAGATCACTGCTCTAAGGGGTCCCTTCCGACCAGCGCTGAAAGGCTCAGATCCAATGGCTGAGGGAGACATATCAATACATCGAGAGCTGAACTGCTGTATTGTGTGGGATGATACCTGTGAGAAGCTTGCTCATGCTGCATCTGCACTGTAGGTTACCAGGACTCCATTCGATAAGGCCACATTTCCACTTGCCTTGCCAAAGATTGATCTTCTGGCATTTGATTTAGTAGGTCTAGGAAAGACCCACTAAATCAAATGCTGAGGGGACCCCCGGCCAATGCTGGTACTCCTCAATTCATGAGGAGTAAGGGAAGCCTTATACCCCTCTCCCCACAGTGGAGCTTGGCTTAAGGTACGTCAACTCCAGCTATGTTATTTGCCTACAGTTGATAATCCAGATCCTTTTACCAGCACAAAAAAATCACTTCTCCACTGAAATAAAAGGAAAACACAGATTGAGAAGAAAGAATTTGCTGCCCAAGACTGCCTGGAAGACAGCCGTGCTCCAGTTCAGTAGCAGAGCAGTCACCATGTCAGACTTTTTATAACATTTCCTTCGCCACTCACCCCACCTACACACTCAGCCTGCTCGCCAAAGATGTCATCCCAGTGGATGCTCTTAGTGCTGACGCAGCACCTGTCACACACAGGTGAGGGAGAGGTGGCAGACTTGGTGACGAGGTGGCTCAGGAAGGAGTTTCATTTGAGGCTGTGAGCACAGAGTTACACAGACCTTCTCCTCTTTGTGGCAGGATCGTGACTACAGAAGCTAACGGGAGCAGCAGAAAGTCACGATAGCCCTGATGAAAGGCCACCCTATGAACGCTATTGAAGCGCAATGACGTTGAATCACACTACTGGAGCAGAAGCCACTAGCTGACCCCACGTGGCAACCACATGTCCCTGAGCTCAGCGAACATCCCCGCTCTTGGAATCTGTCCTGCAGACCTTGACTGTTCAATGTCTAACCTTTTTCATTCAAGTGAGGAATAATTTTTGTATGTGCACCACCAATAGAAACAGCTGCTGCCAGCTGTGAGCAGTCTGCCAACCAGCTGGGTGGCACTTGAATCTCTGCTGAGTGGCTGCACAAACACAACTCTCTTTCTTCCCTTCATCACGTTTTGCCCGGTGAACAGCCCCGAAGCAGCAGCCCACCAACTGAGCAGGTGAAACTGACAACAGGCTGGACAAAAACGTGCTCCCCCCATTCCAAATATCACTTGAGATGCTCTGCTGCCATGGTGATGGTCATGGGACGGACATACAGACAAACACACCAGGCATGCCACATGCTCACCCATTGTCTTTTCCCGCATATACCACAAGATGTGAACAACCTTCTCCCTTCCGCACTAGCTCTCAAGCCAGCTTTGTCTGACCCTGTAGATGGACAGGGTTAGGGACTGCTCGGTGGAGGTGGTAGGAAGATACTGGCACAATTTTCTCTCTTGATGACCAAAGCACCAAAGCCTTTTGTGACCCCGTTCACTGGAAAACGTGTCATGGGATGACCCCTGCTCTCCTGCAAAAGGCATTTCACTCTGTCACTTTGCAAACGGGTCTCCCTTTGACTGAACATCGCTGCTCTACAGACAGTCCTCCCGTTGCTGCACACCCCAGCGCACAGCTACTTGGGCCAGGGTCCAGTGGCGATGTCAAAGCACCGAGAGATGCACAAAGCCATCCCGTCGGGCTCCTTCGGCTGAATGGCAGATCCCAACGTGCAAGGCAGGGAGGAGGAAGGAGAGATCCGCTCGCTGCTGTCCCTTGACTCCATGGGTCATGTCGTTATTAGTTCTTACCTTCAGGTGAAACCCCCGTTTAATAAATAAATAAATGAGTGACTAACAACCTGACCCACCTCCGCTCCCTCCAGAGCCCGCGCCTCAGGTTTATGACACAGTGGGTATTTATTGCTCTCTGTGTTTTGCAAACACCAGATGCGACATGCATAGGGAACAGCCTCGTTTACGGCCCCTTGGTTCCTCTGCAGATGGATCAGCTCTTTTGGAAGAAAAACACACACCACGCAAAGCAAAAAAAAAAAAAACCAAAAAGCCGACCACAGCAGCTCCGACAACAAAAGCCACAGTGATGCAGTCAACCTAGTTTTTTAAACTCGGCGGAAAGGGAAAATGCCGAGAAGCCTTATTAGCACCACTGGGACCAACTCCCCCAAACAGCTGCATCGGGCTGGAGTCGAGCTGTCGGCAGGCACCAGAAGCTGTAAGCCGAATGACGTGCCACTAGAAATGCCTTCGGCAGGCACCAAGCTCATATCCGGTGATTATCTGTGGGACAGCCCCACTGGGCCACAACAGGCCACAATACTGCCCATTCCCTCTGGGCCATTTTTGTTGTTTCAGAAGCTGCCACATGCCCAGGGCAGCTCCTGGTGCCGCTGGATGTCACGGATCAGAGGCCTCCTCGGTGTAAGCCCTTGGAGTTACACCAGGGGTTCTAAGGCTTCGCTGGGATTTTCAGAGCAGCTTTAGGATGTTACGTCTCTGAGGGGGAGCTGTGTTGGTCTGTATCTGCAATAACAAGGAGTCCTGGGGCACCTTAGGGACTAACAGATTTATTAGGGTCTACACTTTTGTGGGTAAAACCCACTTCATCAAATTGGGTTTTACCCATAAAAGCTGATGCCCCAATAAATCTCCAGATCAGCTACTAGAAGTGGGCCTCATCCTCCCTGATTGGATCCTTGTCATCTCCAGCCTGATCCTGGCCTGCATCTTTATACCTGCCTCTGGAAATTTCCACTACATGCATCTGACGAAGTGGGTCTTTGCCCACGAAAGCTTATGCTCCAACACTTCAGTTAGTCTATAAGGCGCCACAGGACTCCTCGCCGCTTTTCCAATAAATCTGTTAGTATCTAAGGGTATGTTTACACAGCAAAGTTATTTCGAAATAACAGCCCTTATTTCAAAATAACTTTCCTAGCGTCTACACAGCCAAAGTGCTACTTCGCAGTTAATTCGACATAGCGGAGCGCTTATTTCGAATGTGGTAAACCTCATTCCACAAGGAATAACGCCAAATTCGAAATAGCTATTTTGAAATAAGTGCTGTGTAGACACTTATATCGAAATAGGGGACCTCCAGCCTTCCCAGGGTGCCCTGGTGGCCACTCCAGCCTCAACCAAGAACATTCCTCTCCCTCCCCGCTTCCCCGGAGCCCTTAAAGGGGTTGACTCTGGCCACAGTGCCTGTGCCAGCTCCAAGCCTGCCAGCCCAGAGCCAGCAGTCACTATCCCTGAACCAGTGGCCCCAAAACATGAGCCAGCAAGCCACTGGCAGCCAGCCCTCCACTGCTCCCCAGGAGCAGTCTGCCAGCTCCCAGGAGCCTGCCAGGGCCCGGAGAAGGCAGTCGCCTTCCTGGTCCAGGGTGGAGATCATGGACTTTATTCAGGTTTGGGGGGGATGCCCCCAACGTCCACGATCTCTGCACTAGACGGAGGAACGTGGCCATCTATGGCAGCCTGGCCACCAAAGGCCACATATGAACCCAGGAGCAGGTTTGCACAACAATCAAGCTGGTTCAGCGAAACCCCCAACCCCGAGCCCTGAGCTTCCCCTCCCACTTCTGACTCTTGCTTCCCCTTCCAGCTCTCTCCTCCCAGGTTTCCCCCTCCCCTCTTCCACCCTCTCTTCTCCCCTTTCCCGTCTACTTTCCCCAGTCTCACCAGAGTTTCATTCCCTCCCCCCAAGTTTTGTTAAATAAAGAGAGTTTGTGTTCATGAAAATATGTGTATTTTATTTGACATCAGGAAGGAGGGTTAGGGAGGGGTAAGTGGAAGGACGTGAGGGAGGAATGAGGCACAAGCCCCCAGTGGGGCAGACCAGGGAGGCTCTTAGTGCTCCTCAGGGTAGAAGCTCTGCCGTAGGGCCTCCTGGATACTGACAGCCCCCGTTGGACCTCTTGGATGGCAGACTGCAGAAAGTGCAGCCAGGCTCGCAGCAATGTGTCCAAGAAAAGCACCAGAGTGGCCGGGGCAGCTCTGGCTGCATGTTGCACAGTTCTGTGGTGTCCCGAGTGAGGGCAACCAGAGCACGCAGAGACAAAATGCTCTGCTGTCCCTCACCGAGGTAGACAAGCAAGCAGGGAAACCTGAGAACTGGCTGTCCGGGGGGTCCCTTTAAGCATAGACCTCAGATAGCCTCAAGCAGCTGTCCCACACAGTAAGTCCTGACCTGGTGCCCTGCCAGAACTGCCAGCCTTAAATGCGATTCAGGGTCCACTCAGTGTGGATGCAGTATTTCGAAATAGCAAAATGCTTTATCATGAAATAGTAATAGAGATGTAGCTGTGTTAGTCTGGTCTAGCTGAAACAAAAAAACAGGACTATGTAGCACTTTAAAGACTAACAAGATGGTTTATTAGGTGATGAGCTTTTTCTTCCACAATTTGATCTGAGGAAGTGGGTCTGGCCCACGAAAGCTCATCACCTACTAAACCATCTTGTTAGTCTTTAAAGTGCTACATAGTCCTGTTTTTTTTATTTTGAAATAAACTATTTCGAAATAAGCTATTTCGAAATAACGCTGGAGTGTAGACATACCCTAAGATGCCATAAGACTCCTCGGCTTTTTAGTCGCTCGACTCCTGGGGTATTTCAGCGGCAGTCGGACAGCACCTCCCTCTGAAAATCTCAGCCTCATTTCTCTCTGCGTGGGAGATGTGTGTGTGTCCAGGGGGAAGTGAACAGAAGAAGCCCCCACCAGACTCGATCGAGCACACGGCACTGTGACTCAGCCAGTGCAGGAGGACGTATGATCTGAGGTGCACCTGACAGGTGGTGCAGCGAAGGAACCTGCCTGCGCTTCACACTCAGGAGGCTGGTCTAGGATTTATTTGCCGCTGCTCCTCCAAACACCAGCTGCCCTGCAATCACACAAGCAGAGGGCTCCTGGGATTTTGCACAAACCCAGTCACTCATCTGCTGAAATAAACCTGCATCCCGGTGGCAAACATCCCTGTGAGCTGGGATTTCTCTAGGATCTTTGTGGGTCAGAGAAGGTTTGGACCAACCATCAGACCAAAGCTCTGATACAACAGCGTCCGTAAAGGCTGGGGATGAAATCCTGACTCCATGAAGTCAGTGGCAAAACTCCCATGGATTTCAGCGATGCCAGTCAGAATTCAGGACTTTGGTGTGGCCCATTATAGATACAGGGGCCACTGATGGGAGGAACGGAGGGCACCCAGCAACTTTCAGATGATTGGCAACTTGCACCCAGGCACACCTGGATACGGTCAGAAGACATTCAGGACACTGGACTGTGTACGCCACAATGCTCCCAGGGACTCCCTTTGAAGCCAAACTTCTTTAAAGTCAGAACTTCATCCCGGAAAGGCTGAAAATACGGCAATGTGCTTCATAATGCCACCCCTCCAGTCTCGCCGATGGAGAGGGATTATAATTTACAAATGATTAAAACCCAATTAACAATGCTAGACAGGTACGTGAGGCCCCGGGAAAGCAGCCGTGCAAATGAGGAGTGATCAGACCCTTTGGTGTCCTGAGCACCTGTCAATTCTCATTTGAAACAAGTGCATTAGCCTCCTCCAATCTCCATCTAACCTTTCCACTCTCCCTTGCTCTGTTTCCGTGGCAACCATTTAAAAGTGTGGGGAAAAGGCACCACTGCCTTCAAAGGAAAAGAAAAGCAATGTATGTTCTTTTAAGGAGTTTGCTCTCTTTCTCCAGGTGCCTCTTTCCCTCCTCTCCAGCTCCGTTCGGTGAAGGACAGCTTCCTAGCCTCTAAAATTTCACCTTCAGTGCACTGCTAAACAGTCAGGCTAATTAGATGGGTGTTAACTGGCCTCATGGAGCAGCTGCTTCTGCTGCATATGGGGAACATCATGGAGCAGAACAGAGCAGCTCGCAGCTCAGCAGAGAGGAGCAGAAATACCATGAGGGGGGAGAACAGAGGGGCAATTATTATTGGGGATGTTACTGGAGTTCAGAACGTCTCGTTTCAAGGGGACATGGACAGCCTACTTAACAGGTATCGTACTGCTGCTCCTTGGGAGTTCCCCCGGAAAGGTGAAGGTTGTTGTCACCCTCAGCTTCCCTGCCCCCATGTAGTGGGCACGTCGTGGGAAGGGCAGGGGATGCCCCATTCATACTGTGCCATGGTCCCACATGGTATGGTGCTATGAAGGATGGAGAGAGAGGATGGGCCTGTGGTTAGCACGCCAGCACATCCCAGCTCTGTCACAGGCTCCTTGCGCACGTCACTGCATGTCTGTGTGGGGAAAACAGGACATTTCTGCCAGCTGCAATCACTCCTAAGAGTTAGCCGGGAAGCTCTTCTCTTACCGTGCAACTGGGCCCTATCTCCATGGGCCTGCAAGCGCCGCCCTTATATCGGTAACAGTGGCTAACTGGGGCGTTGGCCCCTTAGATGCTACCTGACTGTAGAGCAGGCATGTCCAAAGTCCAGCCCACGGGCCAATTGCAGCCCGTGTTCTGGTTTAATACGGCCCCACAGGTAATTTGGCAATATCTATCTTTTATGGCCCCCAACGAATCCAAATGTATTGAGATGAATACATTGTAAAATCTCAGTTAATGTCAGTTGGTCTAAATCGGTTATAAATATAGTTGGACACAACATGTATACTTGGTGTTATGTTCCTGTTCATATTTTTTGAACTTAAAAGTTGACAGACAACCTTTATTACCAATAATATGTAATGTACTTTACAATGTTCCTGACATATATTTCAGCTTCCTGGATTTTTTTTTTTCATCTGGCCTTCAGATATGAAAGGCAGAGTGATTTAACACCTGTTTAGATTTGTCATCCATGTGACGAAATGAAAAGTATGCCGTTTGCAATAAACTTTGCATAAAATAGTTAATTTGCATTTAATTTTAATGGTTCAAAGAATGTCAGGCAAAATGGCCGGCCCTCACGCATGTTCACTTCATCAAATCTGGCCCTCTTTGAAAAAAGTTTGGACACCCCTGCTGTAGAGCATGGGGCTCTCTGGTGCAAACAGACTAGGGGTGCAGGGCAGCAGGGAGCTGTTCCTCCATCCCTCAGTCCCGTCGGCCTCTGTTCTCCTGCTGCTGCTAACAGTTTAGCACATTACCAGCAGACACCCGTGTACAACTTGCTCCGAGCCATGCAGCTCTCTGAAACGGTACAAGCAAAGAACTCAGTATTTCACTGAACTCCCTGTCACTCTCAGAACAAAACAGCAGTTAACAAAGGTCAGAACTTGAGGCTGTCATTAAACACTACTCAGCAGCCTGTGAAGGAGGGATTTCCTTCCCCCCAGGGTCCTTGGCAGCTGGCTGACCGAGCCTTATCCACACAAGGAAGGTGGCATTTGGCCTGCAACCTTTGGAAGACTCGCTGCAAAGGGCAGAAGGAAAGAGCAACGTGGAGCCATCACAAAACCAATATCCGGGATTATGGCCCCTTGAAGACTGTCTCCTCTGTGCCATTTGCTCAGCTGGCTGTGTGAATGACAATGTTTGACTGGCCCTGCAAAAACATCCATGCGTCACCTCCCCACCCCTCCTGCTGCACCCTGAGCTGAGGACAGGGCAACCTCAGAGAGGGGGACTCTGACCAGCTGGAGGAAGGAAAGTTTAAGCCACTGCCAGATCTGGAGCCACCTACTAGCTTCAGACATGCCTTGCAAGACCAGAGAGGGTCCCTGGATGTGTTGGAGAGAAACAGCCGCTGATATTAATAAAGGGGTTAGGACATAGCGGGAGAAATAATGCGTTCCACCCAGATCCAGCCAGACTCCCCCTTGATATCCCCTGTGGGTAGGG
This sequence comes from Pelodiscus sinensis, assembly GCF_049634645.1. Classification (NCBI taxonomy): domain Eukaryota; kingdom Metazoa; phylum Chordata; order Testudines; family Trionychidae; genus Pelodiscus; species Pelodiscus sinensis. The sequence goes on from NW_027465908.1 coordinate 1,010,139, forward strand.
TAAAGAAGCATAAAGACCGGCAGGACCGGAACCCTGGGCAGCAGCTACCAACCAACTGACAGCCCTAGAGTGCCACTCAGCGGGAACCGGTCCCTGTAACCCACCGAAGAAGTTCTGCCATGAGAGTTCGGACAGTGGCTCTAGCAGTCCCCGACTGTCTCCTTGTGTGTGTGTACAGTCGCCCCGGGGGTGTATCCGGATGTGTCCAGGCAACAGCGTGGGCCCCCTACCTAGCTGCCATGACCACCTCACTGCTCTGAGCTCTCACTCGGATTCTGGTTCGAGGTACTCCCCGGGACTCACCCTCACATGACTGGGGTCTATTGGCATGAGAGCTGCTCCCCATGGCCCTGGGATTTCTTCAGACTCTGGCTTTGGGGCCCAAACCTTTCTCCCAGTCAAGGGTGTTGCTAATTCCTGCCCACAGCTTAGCCTCTTCCCCAGATGTCTCCCTCAGGGTCCTCCCAGCCTTTCCTCCTCCCTCTCCAGCTACGTGAGAGGTCCCCAGGTAACCGTCTGCTGCAAGAGCCCTTGCTCAGGATCTGCTGCCCTCTTCCTCATTCCCTTCTTCATACAGCTGGGCAGAAGGTAGTCAGCCCGGAGGCAGCCACTAAAAAGGGCCAGTCACACTGGCCGTGTCCAGACTCAGGGGTTTTTTCGGGAAAAGTAGCCTTTTCCCGAAAAAACTTCCCCTGCGTCCAGACTCAAGCCGCGTTCTTTCGAAATTATTTCGAAAGAACGCGGCTTTTCTTCCGATGGCGGTAAACCTCAATTTACGAGGAAGAACGCCTTCTTTCGAAAGTTCCTCTTTCGAAAGAAGGCGTTCTTCAATGTAAAGAGGCCGTCTTCGAAAGAGAGCATCCAGACTCGCTGGGTGCTCTCTTTCGAAAAAGCGGATTTCTCTTTCGAAAGATCCGCCTGCAGTCTAGACGCGATCTTTCGAAAGAGGCTCTTTCGAAAGATGCTTTCGAAAGAGCCTCTTTCGAAAGAAGCCTGCAGTCTAGACATAGCCACTGTGACAGCAACCTATTCCTGTACTTCACTATCCCGATGGGTAAACAGTTTCCCCGAACACACAACCTAAATCCCGCTTGCTGCAGATGAAGGCCATTCCTTCTTGTTCTCCCATGAGTGACATGGAGAACAGTTGGTCACTCTCCTCTTTGTAACAGCCCTGAACATGTCTGAAAACTTCTGCCCCCATCTCCTTTTCTCAAGCCCAAACATGGCCAATTCTTTTTCACCCTTCCTCAGGCAACAAGTTTCCTAAACCTTTTCATTGTTTTTTGTGGCTCTCCCCCAGACTCTCTCTAATTCATCTGCGTCTTTCCTAAAGTGTGGTGCCCGAAAATGGGCACGGTTCTTCAGCAGAGGCCTCACCAGCACCAAATAGATTAGAACAATTATCTCCTGTGTCTTACATATGCTACTCCTGTTACGGCACCCTCGAATGATATTAGCTTTTTATGAGGCTGCCTCACACCGTTGGCTCCTGTTCAACTTGAGATCCTCTCTCACGCCAGTTCCATGCCTGCAGCGCTGCCACCGAGCCTGGTCTTCCCCATTTTGTGTGTGTGCATTTGATTTGTCTTTCTCTAGTAGAAAGCACTGGCCATTATTGAATTCCATCTTGTTGCTGTTATACCAGTTCTGCTATTTATCAAAGTCTTTTTGCATTCAAATCCTGCCTCCCAAGTGGTTCCAACCTCTCTTAGCTTGGAGTCATCTGCTAATTTTATAAAGATCCTATATCTAATGATTCAAATCATTCATGAAAATACTGAATAGCACCCAATCCAGAGCATACCCCTGCCAGGCCCCATTAGATAGATCTTCTCAGTTGGAAAGTGAACCACTGATAGCTACTCTTTGAGACAGGGTTTTCAACCAGCGCCACATTCCTTTATACATTCCCACATATATACACCAGCAACACCATCACAGGACCTAACCAGATCAGCCATACTGTCACTGGTACATTCTCCTGCACATCCACCAACGTAATATATGCCATCATGTGCCAACAATGCCCCACTGCTATATACATCGGCCAAACAGGACAGTCCCTACGTAAAAGAATCAATGGACACAAATCTGATATTAGGAATGGCAACATACAAAAACCTGTAGGGGAACACTTCAATCTTCCTGGACACACAATTGCAGATCTAAAAGTAGCCATCCTGCAGCAAAAAAACTTCAGGACCAGACTTCAAAGAGAAACTGCTGAGCTACAGTTCATCTTCAAGTTTGACACAATCAACTCTGGATTAAACAAAGACTGTGAATGGCTCGCTAACTACAAAAGCAGCTTCTGCTCTCTTGGAATTCACACCTCCAGATCAGCTGCTAGAAGTGGGCCTCATCCTCCTTGATTGGATCCACCTGGTCATCCCCAGCCTGATCCTGGCCTGCATATTTATTCCTGCCTCTGGAAATTTCCACTACATGCATCTGACGAAGTGGGTCTTTGCCCACGAAAGCTTATGCTCCTACACTTCAGTTAGTCTATAAGGTGCCACAGGACTCCTCGCTGCTTTTGCAGATTCAGACTAACACGGCTACCCCTCTGATACATTCCCTTAGTTTCTTATGACAACGCCTGTCTTACACAGGCACTCCCCGAGTTCCAAGCGGCCGACTTACCAACAAAAGCTCACCGGCAGCCGCAGGGGAGCAGGCAAGAGGCAAAGGTGGCGGTGAGCAGCGCCAGTGTTGGTCGGAACAGAGTCGCACAGCCAGCGGCTGAAGAGAAGCAGTGCTTCTCTCACGGCCGCCCTCTGCTCCTCTGGAGTCCTCCAGCCCATACCGTCTCCTGGTGAATGGGGGCTGGGTGCACCCCACTGGATGGCTGGGGGATGGGGCTGGCTGCTGGAACTGGCACAGAGCCAGCGGGCCAAAGGGGTGCTGGCCAGGAGATGCCCAGAAGTCCTCTTCAGAATCTCCAACTACATTTGTATCTCCCTTTACCGCGACTCCCTGCTCCGGTCGGACCATGGACGTACCTGGACCACAGAGCCCAGGAAGAGGGAGGTCTGGCACAGGAGTGCCGTAGGGGGCACTGGCAACTCAGCCGGGAGCCCAGTGCCAGCGCGGAGGGGGAACAGGCAGCACCGTGGAGAGTTCTAGCCCCAGTGAAGCTCCAGGTCCAGCGGTGTCCAGGGAGCTCTGACCCCTGCCTTGGCTGCGCAGCTCCGGCCCCAGCAGCGGGGCAGCAGCGTGGGCAGGCTGGAACCCTAATGCGGTGGCAGCATGGGCTGGGGGAGGGACCTTCCCTGGTCCAGCAAATCTCTTGTTCAGGACCAGTCAGTCCCCGAGGGCATGGGACCGGTGAGGTCCAACCTGTACCTCCTTCCATTAAACCTGCCTTTCCTCAGGCACCAGCATTCCAAGTTGAATAAAAAAACAACAACGGTATCGACTCTTTTCCATTGCAAATATACAGTATTTCAGCAACATTGTGGGCTAGATTGGGAACCCAAGTACCATTTATAACATGGCTTCTATGGGAAAATGCGTTCCAAGTGCCAAATAAGCCACTGCTAGGGTTGCCAGGTGCCTGGTATTGAACCGGACAATTCGGTATTTTCACCTCTTGTCCGGTAAAAAAAAATACCAGACTCCTAAAATGCTTACCGGGTTCCGCAGGGGAGCTGTCTGGCCCAGCGCAGGGAGACAGAACCCTGGGCAGCCACCAGCAGCCTGTTAGGGACAAAAAGCCTCAAAAGTATTTCTTAAAGGGGCCATTCTGGGGTTTTTTGGTTGATTGGTTGGTTGGTTGGTTAGGGGTTTTTTGCTTAAAAACTCTCGGGGTCCCTTTTTCCCTTTTTTGCTCAACAACTTTGGTCTCCTTTTCTTCCCCTCAACAGAATTTTTTCCCAGTGTTTTTTTGGGGGGTGGGGTGGGGTGGGGGGAGAGATGTTTGGTATTTTTTGTTAAACCATCTGGCAACCCTAGCCACTGACAAATGAACTTTTGGAACAACACCCGTTCCTAAGTTGCAGTCTTCCTGTACATACACACACACTACACACACAAAAATGTGTGCACTGAACTCACACAATAGTCCTAACTTCATCTCCTAAACACAATTAACCTCCTAAATCTTCTATGAGCAGTAACTAATCAACCATCAGGAATTCCTTGTTAGTTAGCTACATAAGACATAAAACCACTGTGCTTTAAAATCCTATAAAGAGATAAGCAATTGCAGCTGAGTTACCATAGAGCCAAGCAAGTACTTAAAAGAGTAGCAAGACCAAAGGGGATGTAACAGACAAGGTAATCTTGCATGTGTTCCGTTATAATGCACGCAGTGGGAATGGGAGGGAGGAGGAGTGATTTGGCAACAATCTGGGGGAGAGATTGCTTGTGTTAATTAATTGTGTGGCACTTCACACACAAAAAGAGAGAGAGAGAGAGAAAAGGATGGCGTGGGGAGGAACAGCCACAAAACAAAACCAAAAAGTGCTAATTTCATATTCAACAAACACTCAGCACCAAAACAGCCTATCTTTTTCAGGAACCTTAATTCCAAGAACCACTTACAGGCTTTCTTCAACACATTATACTATTAATCAAGGCTCATAATGCGGAGTGATTTGCATGCCAACAATATATTTACACTGTAAATTGTTTGTTGAGAAGCCTCAGAGAAATATGCAATTCACTGCTATTGAACGTGGGTAGCAGAAAAAAATAAAATATAAATTCCCTTCTGGATTTAGCCAAAAAAAAAAAATCATTAGCATTCATTTTGATTTTCCACGCAGGCTTCAGTGCTGAACCATTCCAATGGATTAGAGCAGTAGAATTAGAAAGGGGCTATTAGTACTTCATATCGAGTGCAGAGGACAGTGGGACATTTGATAGGGGCTGTAGCTGATGTAGATGCTACACAGACACTTAGCCCCAGACCCAAGGCAAAGCAAAGTTCTCCAAGTGCTGCCTCTGATATGATCTCCGGAGCAGGCCTGGGCTCCAAACATGGGAGAGACAGTGCATTTCCCTTCCCTTCAACAGCAACAAAAACTAAACCAAAATGAGCCACTGTTAAGTTGCAATAAGAGAGTCTACACGGGCATTATACCACTATAACTGGATAGGCTGAAATCCATTCCCCATGTAGACAAGGATGTAGAGGCAGTCCTTGTTCAGCACCATTTACAGTCTGCATGGAACGAGGATAGGGGGTGGACCAGGGGCACAGGGAGGTGCAAAGTGATTTGGCTTAAGATTAAAGAGCAAGTCAACAAAGAACCAAGACCAGAACCAAGGTCTCTTAGGGTACGTCTAGACTACAGGCTTTTGTTGACAGAGGCTTTGTCGACAGATATTGTCGACAAAGCTTCTGTCGACAAAGAGTGTCTAGACGACATCCAGTTCTTTTGACAAAGCAAGCCGCTTTGTCGACATGAGAGTGTAGACGCAAAGGACAGTGCAGATGCAATAACGCCTTCTGTCGACAGAACTGTCAACAAAAGGCGTTATTCCTCGAAGAATGAGGTTTACCGCCGGCGACAAAACTGCCAAGTTCTGTCGATGTTATGTATACAGAACTTGGCGGCAGTGTAGACACAGGTATAGTTTTGTCAACAAACGTCCACAAAACCCTGTAGTCTAGACACACCCTTAAACTGCACCGGGAGCTCAAAATAGGATATGCAATTTGAGCTACACCAATTGTGTAGCTTATTTTGAGTTAATTTCAAAATAGCTTATTTCATAATTTGGTGCTGTCTACACAGCACCACATTTTGAAATAGAGCGCTATTCTGAAACGTACGTCCCTTACTCCTCGTGGAACGAGGTTTACAGGGACATCAGAATAGCGAGCCCGTTATATTTCAGAATAATGGGTTTGCTCAAAAGACACAAAATAGCTATTTTGGAATACTTTCAGTATCCCGAAATAGCTCTGCAGTGTAGACATAGCTCTAATGAATGCCCAGTCGAGTGCACTATCCACTAGACAACACTGTCTCACAACAGAGCTTTCAGTAATACCCTAGAAGGTGACTGATTTTGTTAAATATGCAGAGGTAGATCCTCAGCTGGTGTTAATCAGCAGAGCTACATTGGAGTTAATGACTAAATCCGTAGAAATAGGCTGATTTACCCCAGCTTTGCAACTGGCCAAAAATGCTGTCTAAGACCTTGTGGCAATCAATCTGTTCCGTTTCCTTGATGCACCACCAAAGAACTGGTCCTTCCGGAGAGAATGACGGGGCTGTAGCAGACTAGACATTCCATGCACGGTGCACAGTGTGGAATACAACACAGGGATGGTTGTGGAATGCCTGCGAAGGAGAGGATGGAGGGGACGGTGTGATCACAGCCCTGGGAGCATGGGTGGAGCTATGCAAGATCTGGAAGGGGAACACCAGGCGCTGCTGGTGGGCGGGGAGGGCAAAAGGGAACAGTTTCCCTGCAGCTTGGTAATTCCAAAGGGCACGGGGCTCCCAGCTGTCGCAGTAGTGGTGTCTGGAGCCCTTTACCTCGTCGCTGGAGCCCTAGACAAATTGCTCTGGGTGGCGCTGAAGGGCTGGCAGAGGGAAGCTAGCCTTCAGCCCCCGGCTTTCCAACCCAAGACCCCGCCTCTTCTGGGGGCATGGAACCAGCCATCCCTCCACCTAGCTCAGGAGCCTGGTAATTCTGTCAGCCTCCCTGGGGAGCAGAAGAAGTTTGAACTCCATGCTCTGGAGGAAGAGAAGCAAACAGGTGGATCCAAAGAGAGGGCTGCCATGAAACAAAGAGATTTGTCCTGCAGCTCGGGAATACTGGGGTGTCCCTGACTTCTCTAGCTCTAGTGCTGCTTGGTTCCTTTCCTAGCTCTCTTGTCCAGTTCAGAGACCCTGCAAGCCGGGACTTAAAAACCTGTAGGGATGGAGACTCCACTACTTCCCTAGGGAACCCAGCCCAGCGCTTCCCCACTCTCCGAGGGAAATAGTTTTTCCTCATATCCAACCTGGACCTCCCCCACTGTAGCTTGAGCCCATTGCTCCTCGTTCTGCCATCTGCCCCCACTGAGAACAGCCTCTCTCCATCCTCTTTGGAACCTCCCCTCAGGAAGTTGCAGGCTGCTCTCAAATCCCCCCTCACTCTTCTTTTCTGCAGACTAAACAGACCCAAATCCCTCAGCCTCTCCTCGTAATACTCCAGATGTGGCCTCACCAGAGCTGAATAAAGGGAAACAATCATTTCCCTAGATCTTGTGGCAATGTTCCTCCTAATGCACCTAATATGCCATTAGTCGTCTTGGCTACAAGAACACCCTGTTGGCTCATATCCAGCTTCTCATCCATTGTAATTCCCAGGTTCTTTTCTGCCAAACTGCTGCTTAGCCAGTCGCTCCCCAGCCTGTAGCAGTGTTTGGGATTCTTGCACCCAAGTGGCCGGCTGCAGGCTCTGGGCTTGAAAGGATGAATCGGAAAGGTGGTACAAGGGAATTAAATGGAGTATTTTGTGGTGCTGCCGAAGAGCTGATTAGCAGGTGGCACGGATCTCTTGGTTCAGAGATCTTCTAAAGAGGAGGGAGAGAAATAACAAAGAGGAAGGAAAACTACAAGAGCCCCCCAGAATTAATCAGCACTTCCAGGGTAGCAAGCTCTGCATATGGAAGCCAACAGCCTGAGGGAACGGTGCCCTGGTGAGCAGAGGAAGTGATGGTTGTTCACCCAGGGGGCCTCTTGATGTCCCGAAAGGCAGTCAGACCTCAGGGCTTGCCGATGAGCACAGCTGAGGGTGTGAAGCAGTGGGAGGGGGAGAGAGGACTAAGGCTGTGTCCACACTGGCAACTGAGTGACAAAACTTGCATTGTTCAGAGCGGTGAGCCCCTCCCCTCTGCAAGACCAACGTTGTGCTGCAGCGTTCGTGTGAACAGCGCGTTGTCGGCAGGAGCGCTCTCCTCCGGACAGCGTGAATGCTGCTCATCGGGACAGGGGGGCGTGTATTTTGCAGGGAAAAGGGCTGACGGACAGCGGCTCCACTGCAACACAGGCATGTCGACACGGACGTGGCACTACAAAGCCGTGCAGTGGAGACAAAGCCTAAGAGAAGAGGAGGGAGAAGCATGAGGGAGGACAGGGAGCTAAAGGATTGGGTGGATTATGAGAAAAGGGGGGAAACTGAGCACCAGAGGGCAAGGAGGAACCAAGACACGGTGAAGAGATTGATTTACAGAGATTCCCTCCATACAGTACCTGTCTCCACCCTGCCTAGCCTCTCCGCCCCCCATGCCAGTCCTCAGCCACTCCTCTCCCCTTTAGAGAGCACAGCTGCACTACACAGACATTGGATTAAAACTTTAAAAGGCCATCAGCCCTTTTAGCCTCTTTATGTTTTATCCTACTTTTCTCTGCAACAAGAAAGCACAATCCAAGCCCCTAATCCCTGCTCCAGCATGACCAGCATCAGACTTAGAGACTCATCATTGGTTACGCGTGGATGACAGCCTTGTTCTCCCCCTCCGTGCTGCAACCTGAGGGGCAGATAAAAGCCCTGGAGCCTTACCGCTGTCCGCCTGGAGGAGAGGAAAGGGCACAAGGGAAGGAGGCAGCAGCGGGCCGTGGGCGAAGGGGATGCAAACTCCGAAGAGCAGGGCTGTCTACAGAGGAAGAATCCACAGGACATAAATGTAAAGTTTGTGGACAAGTGAGCTGAGTCCTGCTACAACTGCTCCGTAAGGTCAGTGCTGTGACTGTTCACTTGGGCAGCTGGGCCGTTTGACAAGCGCAGCACCGAGGACGTGGCTTCTCTGGAATGGAGCATCCGTGGCAAGGGGGAGGATCTATCTCCCCGAGAGGTGGCCTCCAAAGGGACATCTGTGGCAGCTGATGCACCTCTCATTGATACCAGCTTCATGCCAAGGTAACTAGCTTGATGTCAGAGCGTTGCCTCCCACTGTACACTAGAGGATCACGCATTTTGGTGCCCCTGTAGGTGAGAGTACTGCACACACTGGGGGAGGGTGGCTCCTTGCATCCTTCATTCCACCCTCGCACACTCCCCATGAAGAAGGATCTGGATATATAGAAGCACCACAAGAGAGCTCACACTGCAGTGCAACTGGGCTCACATCAACCAGGGCCGGCCAGCAGCAAGTACGACCAATTACATTGAAAATATAGGAAAAGGAGTCAGACAGGTCTTATTAATGATCAGCAGCCATGGCCCTTAATAGAGGGATCAGATATCGCACCCATCACTTCCTCGAATTGGTTCACCCGACTCTTTCTGCACCCGCCCCGGATTCATTTCAGCCAACTTGCCCAGAGCTAAGCGTGGCAGGGAAGTGATCACTCTGCTCAAGCAATTACTGTTCTTATGTATTTGCATGTCAGTAGTGTCCCACGGCCAGGCATTGTATAAACACAGGCAGAAATATGGTCCCTGAACATTAGAACAACCAGACTGAGTCAGACCAAAGGTCCATCAAGCCCAGTCTCCCGTCTGCCCACAGTGGCCAATGCCAGGTGCCACAGAGGGAGTGAACAGAACAGAGGATCATCAAGAGATCCATTCCCTGTCCAGTGTTGCCTCTAATTTTTCCATCCATGTGTGGAATAAATGTTGTTGCATGCATCAATGCATGTGTGAATGTGCACCACCAATAGAAACACAGCTGCCAGCGATGAGCACTCTGTTAATCAGCTGGGTGGCATCCCAGTCTTTCCTGGGAAGCTGCCCAAGTGCTCAGCTCAGGGAATGCTGCCCTTGTTGCCCATTCCCAGTCCTTGAATTGGAACAGGAGGCCCACAACTGAATATCCCCCTCTCTGAACTATGGATCCGGGCCCTGGTTGATATAATGGACTTGGAGCAAAGCGGGAAAAGACTGACTCTGAACTCTGCATGTCAGGCTCACCGCTACCTTCAATATCCAAACACAAAAGTTGGTAAAAGTTGGCGAGTAAGCCAGGAGGAACAGGGGCCTACCAAAACAAGACCAGTAGCAGAGCTTAAAGGTTGGTATTTTTTCAGACCCAGATGCACCAGCCCTAACCCATCTGAGGAAATCAAAAAAGCTACGTCTAGATGCACATCAGTCCTGCAGAAAGATGGGACAGCTGTGACTGCTGCGTCTTTGGGAAATAGGCCGGCTGCAGGCAGAGCGGGCACACCCTACTGAAAGGCAAGCCAGCAATAATGCTAACCGGTTGTTTGACACTGATTTACAAAGGCATCATGGAGCCAATTGTAAACTCCTCTTCTCCCGCCCCAACCTATGTGCAGTATCAGATTCCGACAGGTTTCCAGCTTTACACCCAGTTTTGCAGTGAGGAATAAGGTCAAATGAGTTGTCCTAAGAACGTATGCAGTGAAATGATGACTGGCCCCCAGGCTAGAGAACCCAGCATCTCCCTCCTTCCAATACTTCCACTCTATCCAGCAAAATACGTGTTCTCTTTGGAGAGGACAACTGAGGAGGAGACTAGCTTATAAGCAATTTCTGTATCTGAAATACAGATTCCACTGTAATAAGACACCCATAGCACAAATCAATCCAAGACGGAGATGAAAATGAAGCTTCAGAGGTTATAGCATCAGACTCGACAGGAGGCTGGAAAGATGATCGCTGCTGCAGGTTGATTTGTATTCCTCGGGGCTGTTACGACAGGGCCTTGATGGGCCATATGGTCGCGTCTTGACCCCTAACTCTTCTTATGCCCTCAGCACAGTAGGGCTCACTGCTGCTGGCTTCCATTCCTTGTTATTCTTGGCAGTGGGTGGCTTGGATTCTAGGGCAGTTCAACCTCATAATGAAGAGCATCAGATGGAGACCATCTGGAAGGAGCATCCAACTTTAACCTTGAGGGCTGCTTTAAAAAGGACCTTGAGCCTCAAATGCTGCCTTCCCACAGAGAAATGGGCTTTGTAGAATGCTCTTCTGAACACACTTGGGTCTTGGGAGCTATCAACCTCTGAACAAAACAGCATTTAGCCATTGAGGCTTGATGTTTACAGGAGCTCCATCTGCTTTGTGCCACATTACCAGATCAGTTGGGTGACAGCAAAACGGGGCTAGGAAAGAGACAATTCATCCTGGGGAGCTGGGAAATAGATGGCCAAGTGTGTTGCAATAGTAATAAATCATTTAGCAAGCCACATTAGCGCTGAAAAGTGGGATAGAAAATCGCAGTAACGCTTAACTTGGACCAGGGAACAGTGGAGAATGGAGCAGTTCTGAGTTAACTCAATGGCATCTCTTCCCTTCATTTCCTTCTCATTCACACTCCCTTCCCCTAAAATCACCTCTGTGATTTCTTCATAGTACTACTTTGCACCTCCATCAGATCTTTTCATTTCAAGCTTTAGTTGGGATTGGTCCTGCTTTGGGAAGGAGGTTGGACTTGATGACTCCTGAGATCTCTTCCAACCCTGTGATTCTATTATTCTAAGGTTCTCCGTGAGCCTGATGTCAGTGAAACGTCTCTCCAGGTCTCAACAAAGGCGGTAAATAGAACTGTGCAGAGAAAAGAAATTCCATGGCATAAAGACTTTGATGTTTCAAATAGTCTTCATGCCCATTAGGAACAATATCCATTAAAAACTGAAATTCTTCATGAAAGAAAATTTAGAACAACACATGGAGATTGATCAAAACATTTTCTTTTAATTTTGTCTTGTATTACATTACAAGCTCAGCCAAAATCAGAACAAAAAAAGTAATTTCAAAAGGGAAAAGCAAACGCTTTCACTGTGCAAAATGCCAAAATGGGACACTTCAACATTGCTGTGGCTCTTTTTTCCCTCATTTCCTCCTAAATGATGTTTTGGAAAAACGAACATGATTTTGGAACACATTTTAATTTTACAGCACTGCATTCCCTGATGTAAAATGGCGTGGCTACAGCTTTTCCAATCAGCTCTGTTACTCATCTCACCCTAAACAACACAAGGGGTACATCTTCACTGCACGTTTATTTCGAAATAAGCTATTCCAATTAGCCTCAAAATGAGTCTGAGGCCGGCTTCCCTAACGTAGATGTGCTAACTCGATTTAGAGCCCCAGGAGGCACTAGGGAGGAATAACTTAAAATGGCCCCGGTGAGGGGCTATTTCTAAATAGCAGCAGTGGAGCATCTAGACATGCCTTATTTCAAAATAGCTATTTCAGAATAGGCGATATTCCTCATAGGTTTACAGATTTCGGAACAAGCCGCCTGTTATTATTTTGAAAGAATGGAATGGCTGTGTAGACGCTCACACTGTTATTTCGAAATAACCGTGCATTGTGGACACGCCCTAGGGGACTATGCAGATAACAGAACAATTTCCTCACCTTTTTCCTGAATAAATGCCCCTACCCACAGGACTAAACTCAAATGCAGGCAGTATAACAAATCTATTATCCACCGACCATGGAGATAGCTAAGGGTATGTCTACACTACCCTGCTAGTTCGAACTAGCGGGGTAATGTAGGCATACCGCACTTGCAAATGAAGCCCGGGATTTGAATTTCCCGGGCTTCATTTGCATAAACTGGGCGCCGCCATTTTTAAATCCCTGCTCGTTCGAACCCCGACGCGGCACGGACTAGGTAGTTCGGACTAGGCTTCCTAGTCCGAACTACCGTTACTCCTCATGGAATGAGGAAGCCTAGTTCGAACTACCTAGTTCGTGCCCCGTGTAGCCGCGCTGCATGGGGTTCGAACGAGCGGGGTTTTAAAAATGGCGGCGCCCCACTTATGCAAATGAAGCCCGGGAAATTCAAATCCCGGGCTTCATTTGCAAGTGCGTTATGCCTACATTACCCTCCTAGTTCGAACTAGCGGGGTAGTGTAGACATACCCTCACAGACTGAGGTGGATTCTGATGTAACGGAGAAACCGGGTGAAGACACCCTGAGCCCTTTCCAGTCCCGGATGGCCTATGTGGTGTTGCTCCCCCATGTGAGCAGGTGGGAGCAAAGGGAGACTTCCCCCCTTTGGTGCTGAGCTGTGTCAACCCATGGCAGTGAGCGTGTACAGTGTAAGAGACATGCTGTGGGAGCCATTGTCACAGCATCACTGGAAGGTGTGGAATTTCCCGGCTCTCCCGAATCCTGCTGTGTGCTACAGTTTAGTCATTTGATCCCCGTTGACAAAGGTCAATGCCTCTGGGAAAAACAGAGAAGCTGACAGAAACAGGGTGTTCTTAGTCTCAAAAGGAGACCGGCGGCCACAGAGCAAAGGAGAGAGAAAGACAGAGGAAGCCATTTGGATCTCTGTGACAAGAGCGTCCACTGGAAGCAACACAGATATCGATGGAGTTACCTGGATTAACACCTGTACAACCAACAGCAGCACCTGCCCCAGAGATAACTAGGAAAACACGCTGCTCACAACAAGACCATTCCCTCAACACAGATAAAATGCTCCCGCCCGACAACATCTACACAGAAAAGAAAAACATGACATCTAAAAAGAAAGCCTGAAATGGGGATTAGTCTATTCATCAGAGCAGTCCCTCTGCTATTCTTCTGCTATGAGCTTTCCTCCTTCATTTGATTTGAGGAGAGGGTTTGGCTCTCACTGGAACAGCAGGGCTGGAATTGAGCTTTCTCCTCCCCACCACCCATTTGATTTCTCTCAAGCTGAAATCCTGATTGCCTCAGTCTACGGAGCTGGCAACAACACATTAACCTGTCTGAGAACAGCCAGGGCCAAGGGCGGCCAGTTGGGGATATCAAAGGGTCGATTCAGTATTCCCGAGCTCCTGGAGGCCCAGACAAAGGAGCAGCAGCGGCCAAAGGAGTCAGCACCATGGTGGCATTTTCATGCCTCACAATTAACCTTCACCTTGGTAAACAAGCGGTGAGCCCTGCGTGGCAAATTACACACCTCACTGTTAATGAGGTTTTCTTTTCTGAGGAGAATGAATTATTAGATGAATTTGCCTGCCTCTCATTTGTGTGCTCTCTCTCTCTCTCTCTCTCTCTCTCACACACACACACACACACACACACACACACACACACACACACACAGCCTTTGTTATAAATGCACAGCCACAGGTGTGCACAGCAAGCAAAACGAAAGAGACAGACTTGAGTGAATTACACTTTACCTCGAGCATTATGCGGCAAAGACTAGTGGCTAGTACGGACACTGGTGGATGGAGGATTAGGTGTGGGAGGGCGGGGGCGTTTACTGGAAAAACAATGCTTACCAACGCAAACGATCGTATGTCTGGGAGACACACGCGAGAGCCCTGATTTCACAAACCATCTCTGCTCAGGAAATGAAACACCCCTGAAATTCAAGTGAAGTCACTGAATTCTGATAGATTTAAGCATTTGCTTATGTGTTCTGCTGAATTAGGGACTCGTTCCTTCCCCTTTGTTAGTACAAGTCAAAGCTCCCTTGTCCTGCACCCCTGGGACCTGAGTGGTCGCAAACAATGAAGTTTGCCGGACAAGGAGGGTGTAAGGCTCGCTACCGCCTGCTACTGCCTCCAGCCTCCCGCCGTGCCAGCCCCGACCATGGTGCCGATCTGGGCTGTGCGCCCAGCTGCCGACCCTGCTGACTCCTGCCCTGGCCGAGACCATGTTCCCCATCACGCCAGCCCCGTTGGGGATGTGCTCCCCACCACCAGCCCAAACCGGGCTGCGCTGCTGAACCTGGCTAGCCGAGGTTCTCTGGTCCAGCGATATTGCTGGACCAGAGGGTCCTGGATTTTAGAGGTGCGACCTGTACAAGAAGGCTGAAATTGTCAAAGCCACTCAGGGACTTGGATTTTCATTCCCCATTCCGATTCATGGGGACTAGAAAAATGAATTGGAATGGAAACTGGGACTCCAACGCCCACTTCAGAGGTGATATTTCTTTAAATGTTCAGTGGTATCCTGGGAGTCAGTCAACTGATTAAAGCTATGACACTCTTCTCACATCCTCTCTGCCACGTTACCAAGGCTGTTCCCAATAGGAGAGCTGCACATGTGCAGTTTAGTTAACAGTTTGTTCTAGGAGAGGGCACAAAAGAAAAAAAACGCCCTGTACTTACTGCCTCCACATCTCCAACAAACTTCCTCTTACGGTTCAGACTTGAGGGCTTCACTCCCCAAGAATCCTATTCTAGACCGAGGGACATTCCTCCATCACGAGCCGACATGGCATCTGAAATTATTATTCCACCTGGACTATCCCAATTGTTAAAGGTAACACATCCACTTGAGACAAGGAAAGCAAGAGAAATCATCGTTCCAAAATAGAGCCGCAGACGGGAGAAAAGAGGCTGCTGTCAGGACTACAGAGGGGGGCACTTTCCTCATGCTGAGCACGACAGGAGAGCATGGTTGTAAATGTGCTAGTGCAGGAGACAGTCTTTCTGCTGAAAAATGCTGCCCTCTCCCACGAAGACCTTTGCTACCTGGCTAGAGCAGCTAACATTCATCACCTCTGCACCAGATCTTCATGTAATTTCTTGCTGTCCATATGTCCAAACAGGCCTCCACTGAAGCTTAGGAACAGAGACAGAGTCAGTCTGTCTGACTGCCCAGCCATGCTATTTCCAGAACATGCATCACTGCAGGATCTCAGCATAGACACAGCATCTAAGAATCAAAGACAACATCAACCAGGAAGGCTAAGAGTAAAAACCAGAACAAAAGGTTCCACTGTCTTGGTGGGCCACATAATACACAGCACACGCTCAACCCTGAAGGATTGCCAAGACTTGGACACGGAGAGGAAAAACACTTACAAACAAACAGGAAAGCACCAGCATTTACTCATCTGATCTGAACACCACCTCCTGAGAAGGACGACTAACACAACAGACTTATAAGCAATACCTAAGAGGATAAGTGTAATTGGCTTGGAATGGGATGCCTATAATCACAACTCCATGGAGAGGTTAACTGGCTAATTTAACTAGGTGGCAGGCTAAGTGTTAACCCTTCTAATTATAACCTGCTAGAACATGGTCCGTCCACATCCTGACAACCGCTGGCCCCCACTGGAAGCTGAAGAGTTAAAGCGTTGATTTGAGGGGATCGGAGATGCTGTGGCTTGAACACCGCCTAAAGACACTCCACTCCCGCACGCTTATTGAGTTTGATTATTTGCATTGTGTGATTATAAGGTATAGCACTGCCGGAATGGATTAGCTGTGCCGCTGTTATAACAAGGTTTTGTTATACGGTCTGATAACTGATTGGTTCTTGTGAGCAATCACAACAAACCACATGCCATCAATGCTGCCGTGAGTGAAATATGTATCCTCACGTTCTCTGCCCAGTAAGCGCTGAGCCAGTGTGTGTTTGCACCTGGCGCTGCACTCAGAAATCAATGGATGTGATTCATCCTATTCACCCTGTCTTAGAAACTCGGGCAGAGGGCTTCACTCCCATGTTCAGGGTGTAACTGATCAGCAGCTTGGGGGTAAATGAGAAATGCACCCCAGGTCAGAATGACCAGAATTAGGTGTGCTTCTGTGTGTGTGTGTGTGTTACCCTCTTTCTGTGAAGCACGGGGTATGACTTTACTACTGGGATCTAGGTATATCGCACTTTATCGATTCCTTGCCATGGCAGGGGCCTCAGGCATTGATGGCACCTGCAGTTCTCCTGGTCTCTGTCGGAGTGTCTACACAACAACTAGACACACATGTCTGGCCCAGGTCAGCCAACTCAGGCTCACAGGGCTCATGCTGCAAAGCTGTTTCACTATGTAGATCATCGAATCATAGAAAACTAGAACTGGAAGGGACCTCGAGAAGTCATCAAGTTCAGTCCCCTGCCATCACGGCAGGAACAAGCACCATCTAGATCATCCCTGACAGACGTCTGTCTAACCTGCTCTTAAATATCTCCAGTGATGGAGATTCCACAGTCTCCCCACACAATTTATTCTGGTGCTTAACCACCCTGACAGGACATTTTTTCTAATGTCCAACCTAAACCTCCCTTGCTATATTTTAAGCTGCAAGTCCTATCATCAGAGGTTAAGAAGAATAATTTTTCTCCTTCCTTGTAACAGTATTTTATATACTTGAAAGCAGTTTCCATGTCCCCTCTCAAGTCTTCTCCTTTCCAGACTAAACAAATCCAATTCATTCAGTCTGCCATTCTTCCCTCATAGATCCCGTTTTCTAAAACTTTAATCATTTTTGTTGGTCTTCTCTGAACCGTCTCCAATTTCTCCACATCCTTCTTGAAATGCGGTGCCCTGAATTGGACACAATACTCCAACTGAGGCCTAATCAGCACAGAGTAGAGTAGAAGAATGACTTCTTGTGTCTTGCTCACAACACTCCTGTTCATGCATCCCAGAATCAGGTTTGCTTTTTTTGCAACAGCATCACACTGTTGACTCATTTTTAGCTCATGCTCCACTATGACCCCTAGATCCCTTTCTGCAGGACTCCTTCCTAGACAGTCGCTTCCCATTCTGTACGTGTGAAACTGATCGTGTCTTCCTAAGTGAAATACTTTGTACTTGTCCTTGTTGAATTTCATCCTATTTACCTCAGACCATTTCTCTGGTTTGTCCAGATCATTCAGAATTGTAATCAAGTCTTCCAAAGCGCTTGCAACCAGCTGTCTGGGGCTCAGCTTCTAGGGCCCTGTGAGAGCAGAACCCGGCCTCGATGCCTTCATTACTTGCTAATTTGCAATGGCTTAGCTTAGAATCATAGAATCATAGAACTGGAAGAGACCTCAGAAGGTCATCAAGTCCAGCCCCCTGCTCTAGGCAGGACCAGTTCCATCTAAATCAACCCGGCCAGGGCTTTGTCAAGCCGAGACTTAAACACCTCTAGGGATGGAGACTCCACTACTTCCCTAGGTAACCCATCCCAGTGCTTCACCACCCTCCTAGTGAAATAGTTTTCCCTAATATCCAACCTGGACCTCTCCCACCACAACTTGAGACCATTGCTCCTTGTTCTGCCATCTGTCACTACTGAGAACAGTCTCTCTCCATCCTCTTTGGAACCTCCCTTCAGGAAGTTGAAGGCTGCTATCAAATCCCCCCTCACTCTTTACTTCTGCAGACTAAACAGACCTAAGTCCCTCAGCCTCTCCTCATAAGTCATATGCTCCAGCCCCCTAATCATTTTGGTTGCCCTCCGCTGGACCCTCTCCAATTCGTCCACATCCTTTTTGTAGTGGGGGGCCCAGAACTGGACACAATACTCCAGATGCGGCCTCACCAAAGCCGAATAAAGGGGAATGATGACATCTCTGGATCTGCTGGCAATGCTCCTCTTAATGCAACCTAATATGCCATTAGCCTTCTTGGCTACAAGGGCACACTGTTGACTCATATCCAGCTTCTCATCCACTGTAACCCCCAGGTCCTTTTCTGCAGAACTACTACTTAACCGGTTGGTCCCCAGCTTGTAACTATGCTTGGGATTCTTCCGTCCCAAGTGCAGGACTCTACACTTGTCCTTGTTGAACCTCATCAGATTTCTTGTGGCCCAATCCTCCAATTTGTCTAAGTCATTCTGTACCCTATCTCTGCCCTTAAGCGTATCTACCTCTCCCCCCAGCTTAGTGTCATCCGCAAACTTGCTGAGGGTGCAATCCATCCCCTCATCCAGATCATTAATAAAGATATTGAACAAAACCGGTCCTAGAACCGAACCTTGGGGCACTCTGCTAGAAACCGACCGCCATCCTGACATCGAGCCATTGATCACTACCCGCTGGGCCCGGCCTTCTAGCCATCTTTCTATCCATCTTACCGTCCATTTATCCAATCCACAATCCCTTAACTTGCTGGCAAGAATATTGTGGGAGACCGTATCAAAAGCCTTGCTAAAGTCAAGGTATATCACATCCACTGACTTCCCCATGTCCACTGAGCCAGTTACCTCATCATAGAAGCTAATCAGATTGGTCAGGCACGACTTGCCCTTTGTGAATCCATGCTGACTATTCCTGATCACTTTCCTCTCATCCAAGTGCCTCAATATGGATTCCTTAAGGATCCCTTCCATGATTTTTCCAGGAACCGAGGTAAGACTGACCAGCCTATAGTTCCCTGGATCATCCTTCTTCCCTTTTTTGAAGATGGGCACTACATTTGCCTTTTTCCAGTCATCCGGGATTTCTCCCGATCTCCACGACTTTTCAAAGATAATAGCCAAAGGCTCCTCAAGGACATTTGCCAACTCCCTCAGTACCCTTGGATGCACTAAGTCCGGACCCATGGATTTGTGTACGTTTAGCTTTTCTAAATAGTTCCTAACCTGTTCTTTACCCACCACAGGCTGTCCATCTTCATCCCATCTTGCGTCACTTGGCGCAGAAGTCCAGGAGCCGACCTTGTCCGTGAATACAGAGGCAAAGAAAGCATTGAGTACTTCAGCGCCCCCCACATCATCTGTCACTAGGTTACCTCCTTCATCCATTAGGGGCCGCACACCCTCTCTGATCACCTTCTTCTTGTTAACATGCCTGTAGAAACCTTTCTTGTTATCTTTCACATCCTTAGCCAGTCGCAATTCCATTTGCGCTTTTGCCTTCCTGATAACCCCCCGGCATTCTCGAGCTATACCTTTAAACTCCTCCCTGGTCATTTGTCCAAGTTTCCACTCTTTGTAAGCTTCCTTTTTGTGCTTAAGTTCACCAAGCATTTCCCCTGTAAGCCAGTCCGGTCTCCTACCATGTTTGCCTCTCTTGCTACGCGTCGGGATGGTTTCTTTCTGTGCTTTCAATAAGGCTTCTTTAAAATACTGCCAGCTGTCCTGGACTCCTTTCCCCTTCATGTTAACATCCCAGGGGATTCTGCCATCAGATCTCGGAGGGAGTCAAAATCTGCTTTTTTGAAGTTCAAGGTGTGTATTTTACTACTCTCTTTTCTTCCTTTGGTCAGGATCCTGAAATCTACCATCTCATGATCACTGCTTCCCAGGTTGTCACCCACCTCCACTTCCCCTATTAGTTCCTCCCTGATTGTGAGCAGAAGGTCAAGCTGTGCACGGCCCCTGGTCGGATCCTTCAGCACCTGTGTCAAGAAGTTATCCCCAACACTTTCCAAAAGAATGTTCTGCAAAGCAAGCTCTGCCCACATACCGTATATTCCGGCGTACAAGACGACTTTTGATGTTAAAAAACATCCCCCAAAAATCGGGGGTCGTCTTGTACGCACCTGGGCCTGGGCTGCCCCCCCGCCGGCTTCCCCCGAGGCTTTGCAAAGCTGCTGCGGCTTTGCTCCCAGTGTCTCTGGTCTGCTGGGGACCGTCTCCAGCAGACCAGGGACACCGGGAGCAAAGGAGGCGGAGGGGCGCTGGGGTATAAGATGAAACCCTATCTTTTAATTAAAAAATTAGGGGGTCGTCTTATACGCTCAGTTGCCCTATACGCCGGAAAATACGGTACATAATAAAAGCCCAGAGTAGCGTTCACTTCAAGGGACCCATTTCCACATTGCACCTGCAAATCCTTCTAGGACAAACTGCCATTCAACTGAGAACTACAGATCCACAACAGCAAAGCATTGATGGGAGGGATTCAGTACGTTTGGAGCTAGGACTATGGTTTTAAAAAGCAGGGGATGGTTTGTATGCTTCCACAAGCATGTGAACGACCCCTGAACGTTCCAAAATGTGTTGACATGACACAAGAACAGATTCCTGGGGGCCCCTGATTGCTTCTTATGATGTGCAGAACAAAGCAATCGGATTAGCAATAATGATTTGCCCAAGGTGCATTGTTTATACAGTTATCAAACCTCATGCTTAAGAAAAGAAGCTGATTGGCTAGGGACTCACCCTCTACAGACAGATTACTGTGTTGTGGAAGATGGATGGCTTTCTCTGACACATCTGGGACTGACTAGGGATGTAAGCAACTAATCGACTCGTCGACTCTCTGATAAGCAAAAGCTTACTGGATACTCAACACACTTCCCCTCCTTGCTGCCTCTATCAGAAAAAGGCAGCAAGGGGGTTAGAAGAGGAGGAGGGGCTAGGGGGAGCCAGCTAAAAGCCAGTTTACCCCCAGCTTCAGCTCTGTGGGAGGGGGCAGGGGTGCAGCAGTGGCGTTCCGCCTTTGAAATGTACAAGGCTACAGCTACACTGCCGGTTTTTTGTGGAAGAGGATATGCACATGGCACGCTCGTTTGCATATCGTCTTCCGATTCTTTTTGCAGAAGAGGTTTTTGTGATAAAAAGGCCCGTGTAGACAGGACCATTTGTCAGAAAAAAACCCTTTTGTGCAAGATCCCGTAAGCCTCCTTTTTGAGGAATAAGGGATCTTGCACTAAAGGGGTTTTTTTCCCCGACAAACGGCCCCGTCTACACAGGGCTTTTTATCACAAAAACCTCTTCTGCAAAAAGAATCAGAAGAAGATATGCAAATGAGCATTCAATTTGCATATCCTTTTCCACAAAAAACAGCCGTGTAGCCGTAGCCCAAGAGTTCCAGCTGGAGTTCTCCGGGTGGAACCTGGAGCCAGCGGGAGTCCCCTGGGCTCCATGCGACTATTCAATTCATTTATTAATCTAATTTTTAACATCCCTAGCACTGACCAGTGTCAGAGATGGGACACCCGACCAGATGGACCCTCAGTCTAATGCAACATGGAAATTGCCCTCTTGCTAGACTTATCCTCTGTCGACTCTTTGCAAAGGTTGAGACGTGTCAAAATCTTACAGGATTTCAGCACTGCAGAGGGGGCTAAGAGAAGAAAAAATCAGGGGGAATAAATCCTAACTTAACCTTTCAGAACCTGAATATGTTTTTTTATCTCAGCGTGTAAAAGGGGCCTCCGGAGGGACATAAATGCTCAACTGAAGGCCCCTTCACGCTCTCAGGGAGGTGGAAAGGGGCTTCACTGTATATAAGAATCAGTTCTCTTTTCTATTTACTTCCTGAACCAAATCACCCATCATTATAACAATCCCTGATGCTGAGTCAAGCTAGGAGGAAGGTACCCTGGATAAATCAGCAATGCAGTGTCTGGTAACACAAAGCCACACAGGGAGCGCGCGAGCCACCCTGCTGAGTTCTTAATCCGTGAACTTTGCCACCACCCTCCCAAGCTGCCTGCTGATTTTTATACCATGTTGCATAATTAATCCATCAACATTCTGTGACGAGGTATAAATATTAATAATACGATCACACAGTTGGCTGTTCCTTTTAAAATTCAAAGTCTGCAAAGATAAATCGCGCACTTAATCTTCGCCGGCTTTGAAGAGGGTGTCTCAAAAAATAAAATAAATAAAGACATAACGAGGATAGGTTTGACTTTGAAAAAGGATTGCCTGCTTTTACCTGGCTTTGTCCTCCCTTTATCTCTGTGTCTGTCTGCTCCCTCTGCCGCCAAACACAGATCGGAGTCGGAGATAGCATCATTTCCTCCAATGGCTTACTGCCAGGAGGCTGTACCTCTGTCATCCGAGTGGCACAAAAGACAGGCTGTAGGCGGCACTGTACAATGGGCAGAATTGAGCTGAATACCCAAGGCTGCCATTGCCCCTGGAAGCATAGGGAAAAGCTTTACATAGAAGTGGCTGAAGTAAAAAACCTAGAGCGTGACTCCGGCGCCTCTGGGGAATGCAGTAGAGAGGCATTCCGCAGTCCCTGTGCTGAGAGAACTCTCCCCACGCAACGGGGTCCCTTTGTCCCGCCCTGGCCCGTTTACCCAGTGTTAAAGGGAAGTGGGGTGTGGGAAGATGTCATCCCCAGGGAGCTTTGAAATGGACTTTAGCAAGGGCGGGAAATCAGCCAGCATCCACATTCAGAAAATGAGGCGGGGCTTCTCAAAGCAAGAGCATTACGTCAGGAACCCCGGCGCCACTGAAATCAGTGGAAGCTGGGCAGCTAACTTCCTGAGGCCCTTCAAAAAGTCCACCCTCTAGGTCCTGATTCATGGAGGCACTTCCGGGCATGCTCACCTAGCAGCGCAAGCAATCCAATGGAAGTCAATGGGACTGGTCACACACGTGAAGTTACACGTGGTTGAGCAGCCTCAAGAATCGGAAGCCAAAATAAAATCTCAAGTTAGACACCGGAGGCAGCCTGGCTTGATTGTATCACTCTTAACTGTTTGCCAGCAGATCTAGGGACATGATTATTCCCCTTTATTCAGCACGGGTGAGGCCTCTTCTGGAGTACAGGCAGTCCCCGGGTTACATGGATCCGACTTACATCGGATCCCTACTTACAAACGGGGTGAGGCAACCCCGCACTAGCTGCTTCCCCCCAGCAGACCAGGAAGATGCGAAGCTAGCGCCCCCCTCCCCCAGCAGACCAGGGAGACGCGGAACGGCTTTTCTCAGCAGACACCTCAGCTTGAGAATAAAGGACTGAGAGAAGTGAGGTGTGGGAGAATAAAACTGAGCTCTGGAGAAATGTTTGGCTAGAGTTTCCCCTACAATATGTACCAGTTCCGACTTACATACAAATTCAACTTAAGAACAAACCTACAGTCCCTATCTTGTACGTAACCCGGGGACTGCCTGTACTGCGTCCAGTTCTGCCCCCCGTCACAGAAAGGATGCGGATGCATTGGACAAAGTCCGGCAGAGGGCAAAACAAAATTATCGAGGGCTGGGGCACATGATCTACGAGGAGGGGCTAAGGGATTTGGGCTTGTTTAGAAGAGCGAGGGGGGATTTGAGATCAGACTTCAACTTCCTGAAGGGAGGTTCCAAAGAGGCTGGAGAGAGGCTGTTCTCAGTGGGAGCAGATGGCAGAACAAGGAGCAATGGTCTCAAGTTGCAGTGGGGGAAGTCTAGGTTGGATATTAGGAAAAACTATTTCCCTAGGAGGGTAGTGAAGCACTGGAATGGGTTCCCTAGGGAGGGGGTGGAATCTCCATCCCTAGAGGTGTTTAAGTCCCAGCTTGACAAAGCCCTGGCTGGGATGATGGAGTTGGGGTTGGTCCTGCTTTGGAGTAGGGGGCTGGACTCGATGACTCCTGAGGTCTCTTCCAGCCCTGGGATTCTATGATTCATGGTCTCACCTTCCTAGTATCTGAGCACCTCACCCTCTGAAATGTATTTCCCCCGGGGATGGGAAAGTGATATCCTCTCTGGACAGAGGCATTCAGGGACTCGCTTGTCATGCCAGCTGCCGTGGCAGAAGGGATAACTGAACACTGGTCCCCCACAGCCCCGATGAGTGAGACCAGTCCAGAGTTCCCTGTGAGTTGTGTGCTGAAGCAGCTACTCAGGAGAGATTCAAATGCAGCTCAGCGAATTAGCTAAGGGCCCACAGCTACGTTGGGTTTTTTGGTTTTGCTTTGTTTTGGTGGGTGGTGCACATTCACACATGCCTCGGTGCACATACAAATATTCAGCACATGGATGGAAAAGATGAGGGGGAACACTGGCCCAATCCAGCCCCAGCACTGACCTGACTCCACCAGATACGTGTCTTCAAGAAGAGGACAAGGAGGGTGCTGCCAAGACTTTGTTTCCTATTCCTGTCTCGCCACGATAAAGCCCTTGAGAAAACCCTCTGCCCCCAGACAGACGTTTCCTCTCAGCAGTCTCCCCTTCCACCCTCCCCACCAACTCTGCGCCCTTGATCTGCATCTCAGGTGAGGCAGCTCATCGACCCCACAGGGAGCTCTATCTCAGTTATATCTCAGGTTGACATGTGTCATCCTGTGTCCTCAGAAGGAAACTCTACCAGCTCACTGAGATTCAAGAGCAAAGGCCCCATTTCAGCACAGCACAGCTGTGTCTACATTGGCACCCCTTCCCGGAAAAGGGATGCTAATGAGACCAGTCGGAATTGAAAATTCCACGGGAGATTTAAATATCTCCCGTGGCATTTGCATGAACATGGCTGCCGCTTTTTTCCAGCTCGGGGTTTTGCTGGAGAAAAGCGCCAGTCTAGATGGGATCTTTCGGAAAATAAACCCTTTTCCAGAAGATCCCTTATTCCTACTTTCAAGGAAAGGAATAAGGGATCTTCCGGAAAAGGGCTTATTTTCCGCAAGACCCATCTAGACTGGCGCTTTTCTCCAGCAAAACCCCGAGCCGGAAAAAAGCGGCAGCCATGTTCATGCAAATACCGCGGGAGATATTTAAATCCCCCGCGGAATTTGCAATTCCGACTGGTCTCATTAGCATCCCTTTTCCGGAAAGGGATGCCAATGTAGACACAGCCCACATGTACAACTTCATGTGCAGGAGGAATCCCGTCCGTATTCAGCAAAGCACTTTGTGTGCTCAAGTCCCACGTCCACAGCTTAACATTAAGCACGCGTTTTAGTGCATTGGTAATGGGCAACTTCCTAGACTGCCAACAGCATCCCAGGATACAGATGGAAGCAAGTGTTACTGCCCCAGGTTAAACCTGTTTCCAGTTTTAAATAAGTCAAATGCATGGGGGTAAAGTGGTTTCCAATGTGGAATTCAGGAAGGTGTTTCTGCTCCACCAACCCAAGTCCTGCACTCAGCCAGGTCTACAGTACCAGAGAAAGTTGACCTAAGAAATGTAGCTCCAGCTATGAGAGTAGCATAGCCAGAGCTGACAAACCTTAGGCAGAATTTCTCCAGTGTCCACACTGTGGGAGATCGATGGGAGAAACTTTCCCATCCACTTCTCTTACTCCTTGCAACCCAGTGGAATACCAGGGTCAATGGGGATGCCATCAGCAGTCGATTTATCTGGTCCTTCCTAGACCTGCTAAATCAAATCCTGAGAGAGTGATCTCTGCAGTGCTGATCTCCTGGTAAGCGAAGACAAGACTTTAGTTATTTTTGCTTCCCTCTGGAATATCAAGCAGGGAACATCAGACAGGCCCTTTCCATACAACCAATTTGTCATCACCACCAGGGGAACAAGCTAGGTGACGCTGGTTAGCGCGGAGGATTGAGAGTTGCTCTGCAAGGCAGTTGCCTACTGTTTCCAAGCACATCTTCATAAAGAGAAGGAGGGCGGGAAAGCGCAGCACCCTCCCCACTCTCTGTAATACAAATAAGGCAAAGCGACGGCAAACGCTTTCATCAACACTCCAGTCACTTTGTTTTACAGAGTACTGAAATGAAAGGGATACTTTAGATTAAAAGATTTGTTTAATGGTCTGATTAATTCATTCCAAACACAGGCTGTTCCAAGGATCTCTGTTAGCTCTTAACCTTTCCAGCGTGGTTTTGTGTGTGCGAGCGTGTTGATGTGTTTTAATTAAACATTCAGCGCTTGCTGCTTCTATCTGGGTTGGAGCACATGGTTTTTGTTCTTTACATGGAATTGGGAAGGGGGGGGGGGTCAAATGCTTCTTAAAATAAACACAAAGGCGCTTGTAAATAAGGAGGGGGAGCGAGGAAGCACACACCTGCATGGCTGCACACGCCATGGACAATTACCCCATTCACCCCGGTTCAGTTCACAAAATTAATTAGCATCCGGCGTGGCTGGTCCATATTAGTTATGAGCTAATGAGCAGGAGACGCTGCAGTTTCGGAGGCAAGCTGGGTGCAGTGTATGTATTCAACAGCACTCACCAGAAGGCCCCATGCAGCTCCAGGTGCTGCTGCTTGGTCGTCAGGGCAGGATGTGCACTGCATGCTTTGAAGCTGACTGAGTACCAGCGTTGTCCCCCCCAGCCCTCCGAGTTGCCTGGGGTGCGCTGCACAGCTCTGGCATCGATTTAAAGTGCCCTGTGCTCCAGCTGCCACTGCTCCTGTGGTAGCCGTGGCAGTAGCCAGGAGATCTGAGCCTTTTTGAATCACTGGGCCCCGAGCACCTAGCTATTGGTAGGCCTGCCTGTGGCCAGTTGTGGAGCACTAAGTGCAGTCCTGCTAGCCTTCCTGCTGGTGGCAGCAACACCCACTCATGAGGGGTAGTGTGTAAACTAAAATGAAAGCAGCATCTTAGGACTCCGTCTGGGAAAAGGAGGAGCTGTTGTAAGGTGCTGACTGTGCACAAGTAACAAGAGATCTGGCATGGTCTGGGGGCCCGTGTGGCACACCCTACAAACGGCCGGCTGCCAAGAGCAGCTGAGAGCAGTGTCGCTCAGCTCCCATAGCCTATGTTACTGGCACCAAAGGACCAGGGTGTGACGTTACCGGGGTTTTGCTGTGAACATGCAGAATATTGTTGCACCCACTGTTGTATGTTTGCCTGTGGACCACGGAGTTTTATAATGTTTTATGTAATTTGCTTAATGGGTAGTGCAAGAATAAATGGTAAACAACTAGAACTGTACCGGCCGCCCTTCTCTGGTTAACAGGGCAGAACAGTTTTCCAGGCCCTTAATAAAAATCCATCAGGCAAACTGCTTGTGTCTGTATCCGATGTCAAGACAGAAAGAGATCAGAAGGAGCCTTGTGATTCAGCACAATCACACGGTTGTGTTCTAAAGAAAATAATTCATAATGAACGAATGAAAAGTTCGTAGTAATAGAAGCTTTGTATTAGGAATTAGACTGATACCTTTTATATGAACAGTTGTATCCCTTTTCCCATGTGTGAAATGGTTGTGTAGTTTCTGGGGAGGGGGCGTGAGAGAGTTTGGAATGTGAGGGTTTGGAGAGATAACAACGTGTAGGCCCAACAGTTTCAGAGTCCAGACAGTGGAAGAGGGGAGGGGTCTGGAAGACTCAGAGGCGTGAAGGTACCATAAATTGGGCCCAATACAAAGTAGACCGATGGAAGACATATGGGCAGCCTTGGAGTGTTAAGAAGCAACAAGACAGCCTTGGAATAACACTGGGAAGGAGACTCCAAGGGTATGTCTACACTAGCCCCCTAGTTCGAACTATGGTGGCTAACGTAGGCATTCGAACTTGCAAAGGAAGCCGAGATTTAAATATCCCGGGCTTCATTTGCATGTTCCTGGGCGGGCGCCATTTTTAAATCCCCTCAGTTCGAACTGACTGCCCGCGGCTATACACGGCAGTCAGAAGTTAATCCAAACTGAGTCCTTAGTTTGGATTAACTGTTACACCCATTGCAGGAGGAGTAACAGTTAATTCGAACTAAGGACTTAGTTCATATTAAATTCTGACTGCCGCGTGTAGCCGCATGTAGCCGCGGGCAGTCAGTTCGAACTGAGGGGATTTAAAAATGGCGCCCGCCCAGGAACATGCAAATGAAGCCTGGGATATTTAAATCCCGGGCTTCATTTGCAAGTTCGAATGCCTACATTAGCCAGCCTAGTTCGAACTAGGGGGCTAGTGTAGACATACCACCACTTACTGATGTCAGATGGCAAAGAAGAATGCCTCCCAGATAAACAGATATTATGCAGAATGGATGGAGACTGATTAAGAGCTGATGATGCAAAATGAATAGTCCTGGATGGGAGAAACGTCCTATAAAAGATGGGGTGTCTTGCATGAATCTCAAGGTCTTGTCTTGTCAACATCGGAGTGTCAGTCCGGACCTAGAGAAGCCCCCGCTCCTCCCCCTCCCATTTAACTTGCCTGCCCAGTAAGTTAATGTGAGCAACTGACTGGTTGTGGTTGAGGGGGAGGGGAAGGGGGAGGGGGAGAGGCTTGTCTTTATTAAGCATGTGCTAATTGTTTTTCTACTGCATTCTCAATAAATGCGGCGTATTGCCTTTTCCCCTGAACAAGATCCCATGTGATTCTTATAAGCATAACACGCTCCCAAATTTTGTACAAGGTGGGCCAGGTGAGGTGTCTGTTGAAAGCTCCTGCTTTGTGGATTCTGTTGACACTATTCGTGCGCATGGCTCATTGCTGTATTGGAAGTTAAAAGTACTGGCTGTGCACTGATATTCCAAACATTTGCTTCTGGGCGATAGCAACAGGCTTCACCCATCTCCACAGGAGTGCAAGTGTAGGGAATGCAAAGGAAGGCTTCTCAGCTATCTGTTGACAAACGCCATCTGCGGAATGGGGATCTCTGTAAGTCGTGTTTAAACTCGGGGAGGCCTCGCGCATCATTATCATCTCCTTAGCGCTTGAGCTGTGCTCTCCCTCCGCAGAGCTGGGAAGACAGAACTTCATTTATCCTCAGACAGCCAAACAAGGACATGCTGTCGGAGGGAGAGGGGGAAGGTGATAAACGGGCACATTAATAAAACAGGTGAGCAATGCAGCGTGGATTAAGTGTTCTTTCCAAGTCCTAAAACTGGCAGGTGCCTGGGATTCAAGAACCAGGTCTCATTCTCATCAAATGGGATCTCCATGGAGACAGCTCTTTGGGTACCACTGGTATCACTGGCATATTGACCAGTGGAAATCCATTATGATAATGAGTTCAAATAGTCAATGGCTCTTCCAAATGTATTCTCACATCTTTCCAGGCTTCATGGTAAATCCTGTGCTAGCAAAATGCAGGCTCAGCAGAACGTACGGTCAGCAGCAGCAATATGAAGATCCATCGTCATGAGTCAAGCAGCAGGCAGATAAAGCCTAAGAGGCATTTAATTTTCACACAAGGTGATATCACTTACAGGAGATCATGGCTCGAGCTTTTAGTTTCACTCTCTCCTCTCTGCTCCTGCCTGTAGGATTGGTGTTATATATTGACGTTAAGCTCAAATGACTCAAGAAGTTCAGTCCTGGCATCTTCTAAGAGTAATCATCTTCCAAAACTAATCTCTTATACTCCCTTTCAAACCAAAGGTTCCTCGGCACTTTGCAATCTCCATATTAAAAGGCAATTTAATAGTCTGTGACTTTAGCAGGATGGTAGGTTTACTGATGGGTGATGGGGGTTGCCTGGTTATGAGAGGTGGACTTACGTAATTAAAGACTGTATTATAACATACACCCACAAGGGGCCCAATTTAAGGCTGCCAGGCCATCTTAACACTGACATTTTAGGTTTATGCATTACTGTTTATATGGGGTCAATTTTATTGATATTGATATGTCCAGTCTATTTGCTGTGCTGCAGGTTTTTTAAAATATGTGCATAGCCTATTGCCTATTTTAATTAGTGCAAATCCTAAATAAATAAATATACTATTTTGCCTGCATGGAAGTGCAGCAGCCGCCTCTGGGGTGGAAGGCGGTAGCTTCACAATATTACAGAACAGTTTAGAACAAGGGGTTCTACAGATTCCAGAAGGGAGTGGATACTTCTATGGATAACTATATTATCCATACCTACAGCAAGGATTTTAAAAAAGCCAAATAAATATGCATTCTGGAAAGGATACAGACCCTACTATATCAGAGAATAAGCCAACCTCTGACTGTTGGGAGTTAGAACAATGCCCTCTCCCTTGGGCAGGTTACTGTATAAATGCCTACCACACACAAAGGGTATGTCTACACTACCGAGAAGATTGAAGCTGCAGCTGCCGATCTTCCAGGGTTTGAATTAGCAGGTCTAGTTAGGATAGCTAATTTGCACTGAGAGGGATGCTTTGGTTGATGCCGGTAGTCCAGCTTTCACAAGAAGTAAAAGAAGTCAAAGGAAGAGTGTTCTCCCTTCGATTTCCTGCACCGTGGACAGTGTCAAAGGCCAAGTTAAGGTACACGGACTTCAGCTACACAATTAACATAGCTGAAGTTGTGTATCTTAATTCAACCTTATCCCATAGTGTAGATGTAACCAGAGCAACTTGCACTTTCCTTTGTTGCACCTGATTTTGACCACTGCGGGAGACGAGAACACAGAACCAGTTTCTATGTTCCCAATTCCATATCAGATGCGGAGGGAATTTTATAGATGATAGGAAGAAACAATTACCCATATAGGTGAAGGATCTTAAGCTAAATGAGCTGTCATGGGATAAGAAGGAAGTTCTTTCAATGGATTGATAACTGGTTAGAAGATAGGGGAAAATGGTAAGTTTTCAGAATGGAGAGAGGAAACTAGTGGAGTCCACCAGAGTCCATACTGGAACCAACCCTATTGAATACATTCATAAATGATCTGCAGAAAGTGGTAAATAGTGAGGTGACAATTTGCTGTTGATACTAAACTGCTTCAGATAGTTAAGTCTGTGCAGACTGTGAACAGCTTCAAAAGAATCTCACAAAATAAATGCAAAGTAATGCACATTGGAAAACATAATCCCAACTATACATATAACATGATGGGGACTAAATTAGCTGTTAGCACTCAAGAGAGAGATCTTGGAGTCACTGTGGGTAATTCTCTGAAAACATCCACTCAATGTGCAGTGGCAGTCAAAAAAGCAAACAGAATGCTGGGAATCATTAAAAAAGGAATAGCAAGTAAGACAGAGAATATTTTATTGCCTCTATATAAATCCATGGAACACCCACATCTTGAATACTGCCTACAGATGTGATCACATCATCTCAAAAAAAGATATCTTGGCACTGCAAATGTTTAGAAAAGTGCAACAAAAATTATTAGGGGTATGTAATAGCCGCCATATGAGCAGAGAATAATAAGATCTGAACTTTTAAGTTTGAAAAAGAAACAACTAAGGGGGGAGCGGGAGGTTATGATAGAGATCTATAAAATCATGACTGGTATGGAGAAAGTGAATAAAGAAGAGTAATCTACTCCTTCCCCTACCACAAAAAGTAGGGGGTCACCAAATGAAATTAATAGGTAGCAGGTTTAAAACACACAAAAGGAAGTTTTTCTTCACAACGCACAGTCAACCTGTGGAACTCCTTGCCAGAGGATGTTGTGAAGGCCAGGAATGTAACAGGGTTCAAAACAGAACTAGATAAATTCATGGAGGATAGGTCCACCAATGGCTATTGGGCAGGAAGGGTAGGAATGGTCCTGTAGCCTCTGTTTATAAAGTTTGGGAATGGGCACCAGGTGATGGATTGTAAGACAGGATGGCCTGACCCAGTGTAGCCATTCTTATGTTATGGCCATGCCAATGCCAGGTGCCCCAGAAGGAATGATCAGAAGAGCTAATCAGGTGATCCATCCCCCATTGTACTTTCCCAGCTTTTGCTAAATGGAGTCTGGGGATACCATCTGTGCTCACAGAACCCCTCCTCCCCCCAAAAGATAAATTTTTGTTTGAAAAAAAGACATTTTTGTTGAAAAAAAATATTTCTGGTGTAGAATTTTGACATGTTCTGCTCCCAAATTCTTGGAATTCATGTGACTTACTCAGACAAAGGATCTGGTCTACAGTGCTTCCACAAGTCAACCTCCCAGACCAGGCTGACACACTTGTAGTAGTGGGGATTGCCGTGGTACACAAAAAAAGCAGTGTAGACATTATGACTTGGGCTCTCAGACCCCCTCCCCCTGCCCCGAGTCAGGTTTAACAGGCCTAGCTGCGATGTCCACATGTCTAGTTTTAGTGTGCTGGAGTCCCCACTGCCACAAATGTGTCAACAGAGGCTGGGAGGCTTGTTCCCAGATGCAGTGTAGACACACCCCAAGAGGCATCTTTTGTCCCTCTGCCTAGAGCGCATGATAGATTTGCTCCTTCACACCAGCACTAGGTAATTACTCTTCCTTGGACTGGCAGCCTGCCTCAGACAGCGTGGTTTCTGCAGAACAGAACTATAACCAAAACTGACATTAATGAAAGTAAATAACTTTTTCTGTACTTCAACCGTAACTGTACTAAACGGGTTCCATAATTGAAGTGATAAGGGAAAGTCAGATGTAAAAACAAATATAATTAAATTAAAGCGCCCAGACAAACCACATTTACTGTAAACTAAAGTCATCATCTTCCAAGTGAAAAGTATTTTTGGTGACATTAACTACCCTGTGCTTATCAAACCAATGAACTGGAAGGGGAACAATAATGAATCCAGATGCCTTTCCCAAGAGGATGCGCCATACAGGGAGTGAGGCATTGGAACTCCTGGATTCTTGACCAAAGCTGTGCCCATCAACTGGGGTTTTTTTGTGCCTCGGTTTAGCCTTGTGTACCGTGGGGATAACAATAGCCCCCTCACAGTTGTGTTATTTATTGCAGTAATTAATTATTTCAGTGCACCCCGGTGCCCTCCAATGAAATTTGCTACCTTAAAAGGTGTTATCAGAGAGAGGGATTATCAGAAGTAATCAGCATTGGCCAAATTCTGCTCTCACTGAACTCAATGGGATAGGAGTTAGGCCAATCATATGAGCTTTTGAAATCCAACCCACAGTAGTTCAATTCTAATAATTAATTCAATACCCTAAAGCACGCTGGAGCCTGTAGCTAAAATTCTAATGACCTCAATGGAGCAGGTTCTCAAACCCCATCATTAAACGTCATTGCCTTCTGTGGATTTGTTCCAGTTGCACGTAAGTATCAGAGCAGGACTTAGGCCTTGCACCTGTTCACTTTCCCAAGCTCACTGCACGTTGCAACCTGGTTTTCTGCCTGAAATATTAAAGCTCTTGGGCTACCCCTCCAGAGGAGAAGTAAGGACCAGTGCTGGCACCAGTCTCTTCTGCAGGACAAGATAATGTGTATGATTTGCTAAAGTAAGTTTGACATTAATTAGCAAGAATCTCACTGGCAAAGACTCACACTGAGAGCAGATGTGTCACAGACAGACTCTCATCTCCTTCTCCCCTGCTAGGTGGATGGGGGGGGGGGAGCGGGATATTCAGAGAGGCCGTGTTGAGATTGACTGTCAAGACTGGAGAAAACTTGAGGCATCCTCTCAGTAACCGGTGTGGGGACTCGAGTGGCAGACAAGGCAAGACCGGAGGGCATTTGAGCTCCAGCGAAGTCTTTCTTTGGAGAATGCTGGGAATAGGTTGATTATTCAAAATGTGCACACATGGTGATCTAAGCGTGAATTTGGAAATACATAATCTCTCTGAAGCAAAATGCAGGACAATGTAGCACTTTAAAGACTAACAAGAAGGTTTATTAGATGATGAGCTTTCGTGGGCCAGACCCACTTCCTCAGATCATAATCTCTCTGGACCCCTGCATCCTAATTCAAGCAGTCACTTCAGTCCTTCATCCACAGGGCTCTCTGAAGTCAGGCCCATGGAGATGACTGGGTACATGCCCTGTCCAGGAGCATACTGGCAATCAAAATAGGGCTGGGAAATGGGTTGAGAATGGCCCTCCCCATGACGTCACCCCTGCGTGCCCCTCAAGCCCCGCCCTGTGTCATGTCCGGCATGCGGCACAGGCGGCGGGTTGGGCTCTGTGTGCCACATACAGCCGCTCAGAGTGAGGGGCAACGGCGTGTGGACACGACGGCCCACCAGGAAATTCCCAGTATCCCACCAGGCCAGTCCACCCCTGGCCCTGTCTCCTCAATCTGGACTTTAAGCTTGGGTTTTTCAAAAGTAACGAGTGTTTTACAGTTGGCTTTAATGGCTGCAGATGTAGGCCAACATTGAGCTTTTTTTTCCTTTTTAATCTCATGCCTGGCCTTGACAATACCATAGCCCCAAACTCCACTCTTTTCTGTACGATGATTATTTACTCAGCAAATTCCCTAACTCAAGAGGCAGCTGCATTTCTGAAGCGATTCCTATATAGTGCCTAATTCTGATCTAACGTACTTGGGAGTAAATGAGGAGTGATCCCACCAAATTACAGCAATGCCCCTTTGCTATGTATATTGCCCAAATCAGTCTCTGTGCCAAAGGATAAAAGGACACAAATCAGACATCGGGAATGATAACACACATTAACCTGCAGGGAAACATTTTAACCTCCATGGACACTCAGTAATGAATTTGAAAGCAGTCATTCTTCTACAAAAAGAATTTAAAAAAACAGTTACAAAGGGAGACAGCTGAACTGGAGTTCATTTACAAATTCAACACACTCAACCTAGGATTGAATAAGGATCTCAACTGGTTAACACATTACAAAGGCAATTTCCCCCTCTCTGGCTATTCACATCTCCAGACCAAATGCTATGTATGACCACTTCCACCCTGGCTTGATTAGCTTCATTAACACAAGCAACTTCTCCCTTAGCGATACACCTGTAACTTCCACTCCAATTCTGGAAGTTACAGTAACCAAGTTCTGAAACTTCCACTCCAATTCTTCTGATGAAGTGCATTTTACCCAAGAAAGCTGATGCCCTAATAAATCTGTTAGTCTCTAAGATGCCATAAGACTCCTCGCTGTTTCTCTTGAGTTAGTCGTACCAATGTAAAGCTGGTGTGAGAGATGAATCAGGCTCATAGTTGCTTTCTGACATTTTAGAGGAAGATATGTGGTTAAATTCCCTGCACTACATTGCACTGTAGTTCGACATAAGATACACAATTAGAGATACACAAACCGCGTATCTTATTTCGACCTTGTTTCGAATGAGCTTATTTCGTAATTTGGTGCTATTTACTCAGCACCAAATTTCAAAATAACCCACTATTCCAAAATGTCCCTTACTCCTCGTGGCATGAGGTTTACAGAGACGTTGGAATAGCGAACCTAAAATAACGGGCTTGCTGTTAAGACACGGGTTAGCTGTTTCAGGATACTCCAGTGTCCCGAAATGTAGCATACGAGTCCAGGACTTGGACTGTGTTCATCCCCCAAATAAAGCAACAAACAATGCTCTGGATGATAGTAAATGGCGTGAGAGTTTAACTTGGCAATGCCCATTCTTAATTTATTCTCCCTCCATCTGTGTTTTATGTGCATCAAGTGTTACTCCAAAGCCTTCTGCACGGTTATGAAAGGGGGAAATATAATTCTGGGGCCATTACACTAATGTCATACCATTCTAGGTTGCTCTATTTTCTTTCATTTCCTGAGGTCTAAATTGAAATCCTGCTCAGAGAAGACAGTGGAGTTTGATCTAAACTTACAGTTTAAACAAGAAAGAAACTGAAATTCAGCACCATGGAGAGCACCTGTTTCTAGCACTCCAGAAAGTCTCCTAAATGATAAACTTAAAAAACAACAAATAGTCTGGTAGCACTTTAAAGACTAACAAAACATGCAGATAGTATCATGAGCTTTGTTAGTCTTTAAAGTGCTACCATATTATATGTTGTTTTTTAAGTTTATCCTGTACAGACTAACTTGGCTACCCCCTGACGCTCCTAAATGATGAAGATTAGAATTGAGGTCAGTTGCCCCGAACTGGACAAAGAGATGAACATCAACAGAACCGCACAAGAGCCTAGGATGAGCAACGCAGGGTGGAGCTGCAAGGCACAGCTGAAGAGAATAGGCAGAGATGTTTGTGCCCCCCACGTGGAAGAGCCGGGATGCAGGTCAGCCATTGGATACTCCCGGAGTTGTGGATCAGAATGGATGTGCCATAGTAACAACTCCAGCAATGTCCTGGGCCTCAAAGCATGGGAGATCTGACTGGTCAGGACTGGGCATTTGTGAAACCCTGTATTTCTGCGTGGAGGACCAGAACAGCATGCATTTTTGTAGCATCGGGGCTACAGAACTATAAAGTGGGATTTTCAATATCCCCGGACTGCACTATATCAGCCGCTAGCTGTAGTACCAGCCCTTCCACTTACAGAAGTGCCAGCTTCCCCACAACTACCAGCAAAAAAGAGTGAAACCCACATGAATGGAGCTCCATATCTACCTTGTCTCATTCTACTGCGAGGTCTGTGCCCTCTGACCTCAAACTTATTAACAACCAAAAGCAGAGAAACTCAGCGACATTCAAGTTCACGGCAGTTAAGGACCCAAATGATGCAGCGTCGGCACTTCGAGTGAGCTGACTGCAAAACAGCCTCCTGTCGCGCCGGGTCAGGGCTGAGGTGTGCCAGTTGCCCCACGATCCAATAACCGATTTTGTTTCTTTCATGGGCTGCTTGAAAATGACGTGGCTCAGGGGCTGGGGGAGAGAGGGCAAGCGGGAGGCGGAGGAAAGAAAAAAATCTAAATCCAAGCTGCCACAGTGAATGGAGTGGAAAGCTCTCTAAAGGAGCCATGTTTGTCACATTAAAGTGAGAGAAAGGCAGGCACAGGCGCTTCCCTGCCTGTCAATTGCGTTTGTCTCCGGTCCCTGGAATTTTCATTATTCATTATTCGCCTGGTGAGGACAGCAGCACTCGCGCCAGACTCTGTCTAATCCCCACCTGATAATGTATTTCTGATAAGCATGACGGAGCCAGCGCCGATTACAGCATTCACATTTCCAAAGGATAAAGTGCCATTTACATGAGGCAGGCGCTGTGAATTTAGATTGCCAAGATAGGGGAGGTTTGTGCCGATTTATCCCAAAGCCGCCTTGGAGAGTATCGATCCGGCTTTGAGAACACAGAAGACTTCAAAGCTCCCGCCCACACAACTGGCACCAGGTAGGTGGCAAGCCTCCGTATCCCCAAAAGGCACGCAAGAGAAAACCCTGCCAAAAGTAATGGCATTTTGCCCTTACAAAGCCTTTGGCTTGACGATCTCCAAGTACTTTGCAAATATTAATTACAAAAATGAAGCCTAATTAATTATTGCAATTAAGATGCAATGTGCTGTAAGCAGGCAAGTTGTATACGGGTTTCACTGATGGGCTAACTGAGGAAGAGAGATGGTCCCAGACATGACTTGCTTGAGGTCAAATGGAAAATTTGGCAACAGAACCTAGGAGTCCTCAATCCTGGCTCTAACCATTAGGCTACACTCTCTCCTAGAGATGGGTATGGAATCTAGGAGAACCAATGCAATAACAGCATAACTCTCTGCTGGCACCTCAAAACGCAAACATCAAAAGCCGAATTGGCCAAATTTTTTGAACCAAAATCAGAAAACAGGTTAATGGGTTTGGGTCTGGCAGATGATGTAGCAAAGGTCTCATTTTATCTGAACTGGGTCTCTGGTCATGGCCGAAAGTTCAAAGCAGCAGAGTGGAAAACATCTGTGAGGCAAATGACAGTTCCACATCTGGGGAGAGAGCAATGCGATGACTGGTTGGTGTCCATGTGCACTAGCAATTACCACATGTCAGATCAACCTCATTGACTCCAGTACTTCCCCAGTCTGAAGCTACAGCAAAGGGCCATTAATATTTATTCAGGATTCATATGGGGGGAAAATTGCTTGTATGATATGTTGTGTGTAATTTATGTTATGTATTTTAACAGTGGGTCACGGCAGAAGCCATGTAGCAGTAATCTTGTCAACTAGCAAGACGTATAGCTTGGGTAAGAGATGTGGAAAGAAGGGGCATTTTAACAATCAACAAGTATTTAAAGAGTGTAAATGCTAAAAGAAAAAAGGAGAAATTAGCATGATACAAACTAGGGGTGTTAGCTCCCAGAGGAGTAACAGGATGACGCTGAGAGAGAGAAAACTTAGGCTGAATATAGATTTTTTTAAAAAGCGTTCTGACTTTGAGATCTACAAATCAGTGGTACAGATTCCCAAGGAAAGTGGATGGAAGCCCCAAGTCTTACACATTTAAATCAAATGTGGACAAAGCACTAAACATACAGGGAGGAGTAATGCATGTACCAGTGGAGTGAACAAAACAGAATGTCACCCTACTATTAAATATGGCTGTGTAAAAATGACATCTTACTGCCTTACTCAATTTTTTTCTCTGTATACATTCAGGGACAGATCAACTGATTTTTAGTGACAAGACCACGTTTTTAAGGCTTTTTTCTTCTGTTTGTGCTCCAGAGCTACTGAAACTAAGGAGGAGGAAGTGGACACCTATTTCAGCCAGTGCAACATCAACATTGCTGCATTGCACTTGCAGGACTCGATTCTGCCATGAGTAACTTCACGGTAATCCAATGTGAGATAAGGAAGTTGCAGAGGTATTAATGAGGACAGCATTTGGTGTGGGGGAATCTTCATTAATGGTGTTGTGCCTCGCTTGACTTTCAGATCCTAATAGTCTAGCGGGGCTTTCAGAAAAGTTAATGGTAAGAGGCATTTTATGTTAAAAGTTGGTAACTGATCTTTTTCAGATACTTATGGTGTGCTGAATTCAAATAGAGTTTTTACAAAGCTGTATGTTGTCTATAAAAGCCTCTACAAAGAGGGCAAAGTAAAAGAGAAATCACTGAGGTGTAAACCTTTATTTTCTTTTTGTTTTGGAAAACATACTTCCGCTGGATCTTAACGAGCTGCAGGATGCAATAAAAGTAATCAAATAATATGCCCGACCTCTTTACAAAGCTATTGAATTTCAGTTTCTTATCTGCAAAAAGCCCTAGAAATATTGTAATGCCTTATATAACAATGAATGATATGGCTCTTAAAATGTGAGCATTAGCATCGTGAAACAATAGTACACAGGTTGATATAAGACAATACATAATCTGAAAACACCTGTTTTAAAAACACACAAGTGTTTTCTTGACAAAACATTAAGTAAATATTTTAATGCACAGAAGTTAAACACACATGTTAATGTTGTATTATTTCAGGAAAGCTTGGTATATACTGTAATGGCAAATTGCATCAACATCTTAGTAGGTCGCATATTATGAATCCTCCACTTATTGGCTAATGCTTCCTGTTAGCACTTGGGGTCAGGTACGTCAACACAAACTTGTGCTAGTAACTCTGCATGTTGCAGTCTTGTATACAAACACGTTGTGCGGTCCTGCTCTTCGATCGCTGAATTCTTGGCCCTCCTGTGCCACCACCCAAGAGTTCCTCCATGCAGTTTGTGGAGATGGGTGGTTATGAGCTGTGACCCCAAACTATCTTCTTTTTTCCAACCCATTGTATATGGAGGGGCAAGAACTAATTTAGGCAGGAGGCCTGTCTCCAGACTATGAACTCTCAGTATGTGGAAGAAAAATGTCACTTGTTGGGAAGAGAACGCCTGACTACTGCAAGTGTGTGAACAAAATGGCACATAGTTTGTCAATGCTGTCAGATACTGGAAGAGATATATGTCGGCCTTCCGCCTCTCTTGAGATGGGCCTTGCACCTCTTGGGTGGCTCGCCTCATGCCAGCCTTCAAAAATTCCTTTTAGCACAAACAGCATCAACTCCGGAAGTCTGCTCCCCCCTACCCACCGTTTTACAAATGCATCTGCAAGGTCTCCAAGGGTATGTCTACACTAGCCCCCTAGTTCAAACTAGGGTGGCTAATGTAGTCATTCGAACTTGCAAATAAAGCCCGGGATTAAAATATCCTGGGCTTTATTTGCATGTTCCCGGGCGCCGCCATTTTTAAATGCCCGGTGGTTCGGACTCTCTGCCCGTGGCTACACGTGGCACGGGCTAGGTAGTTCAAACTAAAGCCCCTAATTCGGACTACCGATACTCCTCATTGCAGGCTAGTGTAGACATACCCTAAAGTGTTTTGGCTCCAGGGTGCTTTCCTGTGGCTCGTACCAAAACTTGTATATCTGTCGCAAGACAGTCTCTCCCAACAGAAGTAACTGTGGTTAAGCAGGGGATATCAACGGTCAGCACATCACTCAGTATTGCTTTGAGGCCTATTTGCAAACTGCCACCTACCCAAGCTAATGCCCAAAACGAAAGGCATGAGCTCAGGTTTCAGAATCCGTTGCAAATGCACAATCCGGACAGTAAAGTAATTGTGGTCAGTAACTGAAGATTTTTTCTGTCTCCATTCCCATTTGGGACTTTTCCTTGGGTTCCTTTCCCTTGTATAGCATAGAAAAAGCTGAAACTTTATGGGCATGGATCATGACTGTGTGCATGTCTAGGCTCTCCCTCGTTAATTATAAGGCATAAAGTCTCTACAAAGCTTCCCAGGTGCACTTCTCCTATGATCTTTGCATTCGGCCTTGTATTTCAGGTAACATCATGAGCTAGGTTTTCTGCTGGGATGTTTTGCAATGATGTGGGTGGTTCCTCCACAGGGAAACTCTTAAATCATTGATGGGTTCGTAGAAGTGCATCCTCATTTTCATGGTCATATTCTCCCTTCCTCTCTTGACACATCGCGAATAAGATGGTCACCCAGGCCAATGTGGAACATAGCTCCGATGAGGGCTGAGTGAGTCATAGTGATCACTACAGTCCCACTTCCTTTCTTTTCCATACGTTCAGGCCATACTTTGTTGAACTTCCAAGAGGATCTCTCGACAACAAAGCTCCCCGGCTGGACTTCCCTGTGCACTTCAACTGGTAGTTGATGCATTTCTGCAATGAAGATGACGCCCCAGTTGGCATAATTTGTGTGATCACAGCTCCTGAACAAATGCAGCATGCATCGAAGACAAAGAGAAGCAGAACATCTGGGTTGTGGGAGGAGAAAGGGGAGGAGCTGTTCAACAATCACTGGATGCTGATGGATGCAAATGACTCAAAGACTGTAGGAAACTGGCATGGCTCTCTTAAGCCTTGTTACTGATTTCATGACTTAATCCAGGCCCGGCCAAAGAGTTTGCAAGGCCCAGGGCAGCGTGGCTGAGCTACACGGCCGAGCGGCTCCTAGTCAGGGCAGCGAGTGAGTGGCCAGGTGGGTGGGGCCAGGAGCTGGACAACCCGGGGCCCTGAATGAGCAGGCCACAAGAACATAAGAACATAAGAACGGCCATACTGGGTCAGACCAAAGGTCCATCCAACCCAGTATCCTGTCTGCCAACAGTGGCCAATGCCAGGTGTCCCAGAGGGAGTGATGAGCAGATAATGATCAAGCGATCTCTCTCCTGCCATCCATCTCCACCCTCTGACAAAGAGGCTAGGGACACCATTCCTTGCCCATCCTGGCTAATTGCCATTGATGGACTTAACCTCCATGAATGTATCTAGTTCTCTTTTAAACCCTGTTATAGTCCTAGCCTTCACAACCTCCTCAGGCAAGGAGTTCCACAGATTGACTATGCACTGTGTGAATAAGAACTTCCTTTTATTTGTTTTAAACCTGCTGCCCATTAGTTTCATTTGGTGGCCCCTAGTTCTTATATTATGGGAACAAATAAATAACTTCTCCTTATTCACTTTCTCCACACCACTCATGATTTTATAGACCTCTATCATATCCCCCCTCAGTCTTCTCTTTTCCAAGCTGAAAATTCCCAGTCTCTTTAATCTCTCCTTATATGGAACCCGTTCCAAAACCCTAATCATTTTAGTTGCCTTTCTCTGAACCTTTTCTAATGCCAGTATATCTTTTTTGAGATGAAACAAAAAACAGGACTATGTATCACTTTAAAGACTAACAAGATGGTTTATAAACCATCTTGTTAGTCTTTAAAGTGATACATAGTCCTGTTTTTTGTTTCAGCTACACCAGACTAACACGGCTACATTTCTATCACTTTTTTGAGAGGAGGAGACCACATCCATATGCAGTATTCCAGATGTGGGCATACCATGGATTTATATAAGGGCAATAAAATATTCTCCGTGTTATTCTCTACCCCTTTTTTAATGATTCCTACCTGTTTGCTTTTTTGACTGCTGCTGCACACTGCATGAACGTCTTCAGAGAACTATCCACGATGTCTCCAAGATCTCTTTCCTAATTAGCTGTAGCTAAATTAGCCCCCATCATATTATATGTATAGTTGGGGTTATTTTTCCCAATGTGCATTACTTTACACTTATCCATCTTAAATTTCATTTGCCATTTTGTTGCCCAGTCACTTAATTTTGTGAGATCTTTTTGAAGTTTTTCAGTCTGCTTTGGTCTTAACTACCTTGAGCAGTTTAGTATCATCTGCAAACTTTGCCACCTCACTGTTTACCCCTTTCTCCAGATCATTTATGAACATGTTGAATAGGATTGGTCCTGGGACTGACCTTTGGGGAACACCACTAGTTATCTTGCTCCATTCTGAAAATTTACCATTTATTCCTACCTTTTGTTTCCTGCCTTTTAACCAGTTCTCAGTCCATGAAAGTATCTTCCTTCTTATCCCATGACAACTTAATTTACATAAGAGCTTTTGGTGAGGGACCTTGTCAAAGGCTTTCTGGAAATCTAAGTTTACTGTATCTACTGGATCCCCCTTGTCCACATGTTTGTTGACCCCTTCAAAGAACTCTAATAGATTAGTAAGACATGATTTCCCTTTACAGAAATCACGTTGACTTTTGCCCAACAAATTATGCTCTTCTATGTGTCTGACAACTGTATTATTTACTATTGTTTCAACTAATTTGCCTGGTACTGACATTAGACTTACCGGTCTGTAATTGCCAGGATCGCCTCTAGAGCCCTTTTTAAATATCGGCGTTACATTAGCTATCTTCCAGTCGTTGGGTACAGAAGCTGATTTAAAGGATGGGTTACAAACCATAGTTAATACTTCTGCAATTTCACATCTGAGTTCTTTCAGAACTCTTGGGTGAATGCCATCCAGTCCCGGTGACTTGTTACTCTTAAGTTTATCAATTAATTCCAAAACCTCCTCTAACAACACTTCAATCTGTGACAAGTCCTCAGATTTGTCACCTACAAAGGACGGGTCAGGTTTGAGAATCTCCCTAACATCCTCAGCAGTGAAGACTGAATCAAAGAATTAATTTAGTTTCTCCACAATGACTTTATCATCTTTAAGTTCTCCTTTTGTATCTCGATCCTCCAGGGACCCCACTGGTTGTTTAGAAGACTTCCTTCTTCTGATGTACTTAAAAAACATTTTGTTATTACCTTTTGAGTTTTTGGCTAGCTGTTCTTCAAACTACTTTTTGGCTTTTCTTATTACATTTTTACACTTCATTTGGCAGTGTTTATGCTCCTTTCTATTTACTTCACTAGGATTTGACTTCCACTTTTTAAAAGATGTCTTTTTATCGCTCACTGATTCTTTTACATGGTCGTTAAGCCACGGTGGCTCTTTTTTAGTTCTTCTACTGTGTTTTTTTATTTGGGGTATACATTTAAGTTGGGTGGGTTCTCCTTGTGGGTTCCTGTACCAGCTGCTCCAAGAAGCAGTCATTTAAGGTATCAAGAAATTTCGTCTCTGCCTCTCGTCCTGAGGTGACATGTACCCAGTCAATATGGGGATAGTTGAAATGCCCCACTATTACTGAGTTCTTTATTTTGATAACCTCTCTAATCTCCCTTAGCATTTCATAGTCACTAGCACTGTTCTTGTCAGGTGGTCGATAATAGATCCCTACTGTTATATTCTTATTAGAGCAGGGAATTACTATCCATAGCAATTCTATGGAACATGTTGATTCATTTAAGATCTTTACTTCATTTGATTTTAAATGTTCTTTCACATATAGTGCCACTCCCCCACCTGCACGACCTGTTCTGTCTTTCCGATATATTTTGTACCCCGGAATGATTGTGTCCCATTGATTGTCCTTACTCCACCAGGTTTCTATGATGCCTATGGTATCAGTATCCTCCTTTAACACGAGGCACTCTAGTTCACCCAAAGGCCAGGCCTGACAATCTTATAGGCTGACTGGCCCTTGGAGGCAGATTGAGCTCAGCCTCATCCGTGATTTAGCAACTATCCCTCAGCCTCACTGATGATCTAGCAACAGAGGGGCTAATTAGTGACCCCAATGGGGTGTAATTAAGCTTAATTAGAAAGATGGACCCCAACCACGGTGGTGAAGCAGGGTGAGCTTAAATAGAGAGAGATCAGGAAAGAGGAAGTAGGGAGAGTTTTGTATCCCTGAGAAGGATCTGGAGTAAGGCTCAGTAGTTTGGGAGTAGCTGGTTAGCTCCTGTGGTAGGGCCCTAGAGTGGAGAGGACTATAAGGATAAGAGACCTTTTCCTGTACCCATATTGTGAGGCCTGTAGTAATATTGTAAGGCCGAAAGCATCTGCAGCTAGATTAAAAGAGCAGCAGCTATTAGCTGAAAAGCAGGCAGTCAAACATTCTAGTTCCATCAAAATTGCATTTAAATGGTGTAATACCAGGCTGTTAAGAAGAAGACCCTGTCCTAATGACACCCACTATCACCAGAGAAAGAAACAGATCTCAAGATAGTTACAAAAAAACTTAGTTTGACAGCATTTTGTATGTCAAGAAACTACTTAACAACAAGTGAGATTGTGAAATCCTCATTTTATTATTATAGGCCTCACCTTCCTATTGTTTGTCTGTATGGCCTCTGTCTGGTTTTGAATTGTTTCTGACTGCTGTATAATTAATTTTGCTAGATGTAAATCAACTAAGGTGGTGGGATGCAATTGGTTAGGG
Organism: Pelodiscus sinensis; assembly: GCF_049634645.1. NCBI lineage: Eukaryota > Metazoa > Chordata > Testudines > Trionychidae > Pelodiscus > Pelodiscus sinensis. The sequence goes on from NW_027465908.1 coordinate 1,054,907, forward strand.
AATTATGTTACAATGTTAGGAAAATGTTAATAAGATAACTGGTTACGGTCTAGCTAAGCAGAACTCAATTTTCATTATCTAAAGCTGGTCCAAGAAGGAGACGAGGAAGAAGGAAAAGAAGGAACAGAAGGAACAGCAAGAAGGAAAGACCTGAAGAAGAACTTCTCCTCCAAGACCCTAGCTAATATCAAAGCTGCCAAGGATCCTCTGCAGGACTGTGACATTTAACCACCAGAATCCAGACAAGACTGATCTTGCCTGGCCTGCCTCGATCAGGCTTGGTAAGTATGTTACTGTGTGCTTAGCACGTGTATTCTGCCTGCTTGGTAATTGTTAGAGAGTAAGGCGCCTGTGTAAGGTGCTTGTGTAAAAGGTCCTGCAGGCCTGGAGGAACTGAAGCCCTAGGAACGGGGTAAAGGTGTGCACCCCGAGAGTGTGAGAGGACAGAGAATTTTGCGTGCATAACAGAACCTCCATAGGATCTCTGACCACCAGCAAATGAGGTAGAATCTCAGCACTGAAAACCCTCGGGGCTCAGCACCCTGACAAGGGGGATAAATTGAAATGGAGCCAGAAGGGGCAAAGAACTTATTTAGACTCAAACCCAGAAAGGGTGAAGGACCATTTGCATGGAGCTTGATGGAGTTATCTTCCATTAAGTTACCTAGTTCAAAAAAGAGCTATCTAAATTCACAGAGGTTATGTCTATCAATGGCTATTAGCCAGGATGGGTAGGACTGGTGTCCCTAGCTTCTGTGTGTCAAAAGCGGGGAATGGGTGACAGGGGAGGAATCACTTTGGGGCACCTGGCATTGTCCACTGTCAAAGGACAGAGCACGAGGCTAGATGGATGTTTTATCTGACCCCATCTGGCCATTCTTATGAGACTGAATTGTTATGGGACTTGGCCAATGGCTGAATAACAGAAGGCTTGGAGTGGTCGCCGTGGCTGGCTTGGAGTGATCATCGTGGCTAAGGAAGTAGCCACTAAAGGGAGCATGGAAAGGAAAGTTTTCTGCAGCACTGTGTCCAGGAACAAGATGGGACCCTAGAGATGAGGATGCGCCTTGACATTTACCTTTGACTGTAACTAATATGAGTATCATGAATCACCAACTCACCTAACAGCTGTTGCTCTCTCTCTCGGTAAAAAATAGCATCACTACCACTAACATGTTAATTCTACCCTAACTTCAAAGCATTCTTGTCATACCAAATACATACTAAACATGCAAAAAATGATTTCACAATTACATGAAGAATAACTTGCATTATAATTTAATTGATTTCTAGTATTATGGATACATACAGGTCCACATGCATTATAATGTAGAATGTTAGGTTGAAATAAGTGTTCAAACCATGATGTGCCTTCTTATTTCTGTTCTTAATAGACTGAAAAGGATTTATGCCAAACAACTGGGCTGTGTCTACATTGGCATCCCTTTCCAGAAAAGGGATGCTAATGAGACACATCGCAATTGCAAATCCGTGGGGGATTTAAATATCCCCTGCGGCATTTGCATTTACATGGCTGCCGCTTTTTTCCGGCTTGGAGATAAGCCGGAGAAAAGCGCCAGTCTAGACGTGATTCTCCGGAAAATAAGCCCTTTTCCGGAGGATTTCTTATTCCTACTTGAAACAAGCGACAGCCATGTAAATGCAAATGCCGCGGGGGATAATTAAATCCCCTGCGGATTTGCAATTGCGATGGTTCTCATTAGCATCCCTTTTCCGGAAAGGGATGCCAATGTAGACACAGCCCTGGATTTTGCAGACAGGCTACGTATATTTGCAAGTTTGAGGGCCAAAAGTCAGAATTCAGCATGGTATCAATCCTTTTCAAAAACAGCCGGCTCGAGTTTTGTTAATAAAAGCAGCAAAGAAAGTCTTTTAATATAAAAATGTCTCTCTACCTCGCACAGAGGGATGATTCTGAGATTTCCGTCCCGTCTACAAGTTGAGTTAGCAGAAGATCCTTTCACTGATAAATACATCTGATACAGAATCACTGAGGCACAAGACAGATGGTGCAGGAATGGCTGAGTCATTATTCCAAACACAGACACATTTGCTGGGCAAAATCCTCGGCTGGTGTAACTCACTGTAGCTCCACTGAAGTCAAATCAGCCATTTCCACTAGGCCTCCGGCTGGTGTAAAGGGGCTCCCAAAAGAGCTACACTGATTTATCTCAAGTCAAGGATCTGGCTCTCAAATTTCTGTAATTAATAAACCTGTCTTGGCCTGGCCATCTCACAAGGAATCTCATGCAGAGGAGAAATAAAACAGGGTTGACTGAACCCAAAGTAACCCCAAGAGAACTGAAAATTGTTTCCATCCATTCCGTACTTATGCCAGCCGGAGGGTAAGAGGAGACGTCGACAACTATAACTTGCTTCTTAAAATGATCATAACTATGCAAGAGAAGCTCTTTAACAGGCTCACTCACTAACAAGCTGCTCTTGTTTTCATGTTTTGGAATGGCTTAATCCAGTCTATGATAACATCCCCGACAACCGAGTGCATTAAACTGTGACAGCTTTTCACTGACCTAAGCAATTGCATTACAAAAAACACCATTAGCGGCTCTCTCCTCTTCATCTAATCCCTGCACCCCCCCTTCCTCCTCCTCCGCCTCTTTCTCCGGGGCCAGTAAAAGCTATGCTCAATACTACTATTAAATTACCCTTAGAAATACGCTCCTAAAAATAAAAAATCAATGCACATGTGTTTGAACACTTGTCACAGACAGATCAACGGGGCAATCTGACATATATTATTCCCCCCAGAGATTTAAGTAAATAAAAGACCCACTTGTTGATGAGGGGCACGTGGAGTGAGTGCCCCATGCTCCCACATGGGCTGCGTCTAGGAGGAGGGAGATAAGGGACACTGCGTGAGCTGCTTGGTCATATGGCCCCTGGATGCTTTCTGTTCAGAGGCCCAGCCAGATTCTGATTTCAACCACTGGCTGTGGGTAGAATTTCCCGAATGTAACACTGGCATGAGAAGAAGTTCAGCCCCCGGTGGGCCAATGCCTGGTTTCAGTGTTGCTTGTGTAAACCCTTCTCAAGGCCGTGGGGGGACTCTTGCATTTACACCTGTGGAACTGAAAATAGAGTGCAGCCGGCTGTGTCGGGAGTAGGCGGTGCAGCTGCAAAGGGGCACTGGGCCATACACAAACGTGGCACACGGGCCACAGGGCCATTCCTGCATGCTTCCCCGTGGCCCCGTTGGGCAGAAAGGAATCTTCTACTTTGCTACACTCCCTCTGCCAGCTTGCCACCATCTCCACCCTTCCCGGCAACAGGGGTCCCTAGCGGCTGAGGAGAAGGGGCAAGACGCAGGCTGGAGGAAGCGAAGGACGGGTGGGGAGGGAGCTAGAGGGGACATTCGCGCCTGGCCCAGCCGCGAAGGGAAGTCACATTAATAGCAGCCAGAGTGGAGTGTTCAGGATAGGAGAGCCTCTCTCATCGGCCCCGATTAACCCTTTGCTTCCTGAAGGCAAGAGCCAGTATCTTTTCCTTTGCTACTTTTTTAACCCCTTTTTTGCTTTCTGTTTGATTCACTGAGATGGCCTGTCCTTGGTGCAGATGGGATAGCTATGGGAGGATGGGGAACAGGAGAGAACAGTGGCATGTCTCCCCCTCCATTTAAAGGGCCAGTACCACTAATTGAGATGGAACACATGGCCAGGATTCGCTTTAAAATACTGAGTGAATAAACAGTGAGCCCTTACATCTTTTCCTTAAATCTATTCCTCTTCTGCACTCATTTACTGCCACGACTTCCTATTTCATCATCACTTCCTTCTTTTCTCTTTTTTTTACTTGGTTGAATCAGGACAGAGACAGATTTCTTGCTGACTAATTCAAGCCCCGCATGTTAATGAACTCCCCACACGTTACTGCTTCAGAGTGCCTGCAGCCCCCCCAGGAACTTTGCAAGAGATTTACACGTGGAGAGACTGGAAAGGTCAGTGCCTGCTATGGATTTCCAAACACAGGAGGCAACAGAATCATGTCCTATTTTAAAATCATTATAATCAGAAGCCACAGGGTTGAGGATAGATGCATAATAGACGGGAAGCAAATTAGAGGCCCAGCTGCAGTCACAGGGCTGGGAGAAAAAGGAAAGGGTTGTAATTAAATGTTGTGGCTGTGGGTTTGACTTAATCCCTTGTACTTTTGTTATCCCATCTCCCTCATGCTGGGCCTGGCTGCACATGGCAGTTCTACCTGCTAATGACCTCCAGCCCTGCATACCAACCTGCCAACCCATCCAGTGACCTCCAGCCCAACCTACTAAGCTACCGAACTACCTAATTACCTCCTGCCCTATCTGCCAACCTACTTACATCCTGCCATACCTAGCTACCTACAACCCTATCTACCAACCTACCTGCCATACCTACCTAGTTATCTCCTTTTCTACCTACCTATCTGGTTACCTCCTTTTCTACCCACCTAGTTATCTCCTTTTCTACCTACCTACCTGGTTACCTCCTTTTCTACCCACCTAGTTATCTCCTCTTCTACCTGCCTAGGTACCTCTTTTTCTACCTACCTGCTTATGTACCTCCTGACCCATCTAGTGACTTCCTGTCCCACCTTCCTACTCATACGTATTTATCTACAGTACTTAAAGATACCCACAGGCAGTGCACATATGATTGTGTAATGTATCTGTCTACAGTACCATTCACGTGCCTTTATTACCGAGTTAGGCTACAGTATCTGCCATGTGACTTGTTCCTTTATAAGCCACTCCTCCTGGAGGCCTCTGAGTTGCAGACTTGGGCAGAAACATCCCATGAAACCTGAGCTGAATGAACCTCAAAAGGTTCTGGGGCTCCAATCCAAGAAGGCTGATGCTATTTTTAGTCTTAAAGTGAAGACTCAAAATTAGGATCTCAAAATCAGGCCGGACATGCCACGAGAGTAGAAACTCTGGAGACATTTAGAATTTCTCTTCTGGGCCCGGGCAGGAATCGGGAAGCAAGGATTCATCACGTTTTCCTCCCATCCAAAAGATTTTGAGGGGGCAGGCCCCTTAGAGGGTTGATGGTGAGATTTCCAAATGGGCTCCATGTTGGACTATCCAGGCAGCTCCTCAAGCCATGGGGACTTCAAGGCAGCTCGGAGCAGTTTTCCTGCTCCGAGCCAGTCGACAGCTCCCCTGCGGAACCAGGTAAGCGTGGGGGGGCGGTGCGGAGCGGGGACTGATTGCTAAGTGTGTGTAGGGTGCTGGGTATCTGGTATTTTCACCTCCCGGCAGGGGGAAAAAATCAGAAAATACCAGACACTTTAGGTGCCCAGTATTTTCTGAATTTTTTTACTGGACAGGAGGCAAAAATACCGGACTGTCCGGGTCAATACCAGGCACCTGGCAACCCTAGTAGTGAATGGAAAGCAGCATGTTCTAATCTTTAAAGCACAGGAATGGAGCAGCCTGGCCAACTCCTCCTGGCTGCCACTGTCCCACTGTGCCTTTGAGCCAAACCAAGCTACTTCTGCTTAGCCACTGTGGCGAGCTGCTTGGCGATCCTCAGCAGAAGAGAGCTGCGAGCAAAACGTGAGGGGAGCACAGGGCCTGTGCGAGGCGACTTTGGAGGGTCCTAGTGGGGGAGGGGGCGTTTACAGCACACACCCACCACGTCCCACTCAGGGCTCGCTGCCCCGCTTGCCCCCGGCAGGCAGTCTCAGCGGAGAGGCCCTGGACTGAATGAGCCCACACAGGCCAAACTCTCCTTTTCCCCTAGAGGACGCCCCTCGAGGTGAGAGCTGAGTTGAGCCTGCCCAAGGAGCTGCTAAACCAGTGGTGTTTGCCAGGGGCTCTCAAGCTCCAGGGGGTATAAATCCAGACAAATTCCTGGCTGAGGCTTGCTGATGAATTGGCCCGTCTCTCTTTGTATGTGGCTCAGGGCCCACCTCTCCCACCACCTCTCCTTCTACCCGCCTCTTCCACAGACTGTGCCCTACGTGCCTCTGCTCCCAAAGCCACCCTGCCGGGCACTGCTTCCCTCCCCCGTCCCCTCCCCTAGACCTGTGCGCCTCTACCACGCTGTTTCCTACAGGACACTGGGAAAGCTTTAGCCAGTCTAATCACCAAGCAGTGGACAGAAATTCACCCTCCCTGCAGACTCCTGCCCCTTTAGCTCCTTGCTGGCCACGCTCCTGGGAGCCGTCTCCTGGGTGGGGTTTGAAGCAAAGCCGAGAATGGCAGGAAATAATCAGTGAGTGTGCAATCGGTAGCTTGGTTGGCCCCGACCACAGGCCTTCCTCACTCACAGCCAAGGGCCCACACCCACCCGGCTTCTTGCTTTAAACAAGAGCCTGCCTTGCTCCACTTTGTTCCTCTCCAAGGATACGTCTAGACTCCATTTTTTCTTTCGAAAGAAGATATGCAAATGTGGCAGTAATTTGCCTATATTCTTCTGACTGCTTTTTCAAAAGAGTTTTTTTAAAAAAAAAAACAAGCAGTTTAGATGCGGTTCTTTCAAAACACAACAACCCTTTTTTCAAAAGAACCTTCTTCCTTAAAAATTGAGGTTTACAGGTTCTTTAAAAAAAGGGGGGGAGGGGGAGGATTTTCGAAAGAACCAAGTCTAAACTGCGTGCTTTAAAAAAAAAAAAAAACTCTTTTGAAAAAGCGAAAGGAAGAAGATATGCCAATTACTGCCAAATTTGCATATCTTCTTTCGAAAGAAAAACATAGTTAGACATACCCCAAGTGACCAAACACCGCCGCCGGAAGGGGCCACACCCCAAGAAGGGAGCAGACTAGAAAGAGGCCCAAATCAACACTCTATGCTTCTGGGCTTTGGAATCTGGATCTAAAGGTCACTGCTGGCCCTGTGTCAGCACTGGGATAAATCAAAACTCAGATCAGAACCGCTCCTCCCCCCCCCCCCCCCCCCCAATGCTGGCGTGATTGTCCTGCTTGCGGCCTTTTGGGGCCACCTCGAGAGTCTTTAAAGAGGTCAACACACTACGAACCAAGGCCTGAGCTCCTTACGACTGACATTCCAGCAAGCCATTGGCTTCATGTAGCCACTGAGAAGATCCACAGCCACATTGCCTGGGATACGACGGTACACGGCTTTCTGCTTCAAGGCATAAAGCAACCACTAATTGCCTGGAGTGAACACTGTGCCAGTCCTCACGCTTTCCCCTGCAGCAGCCGCCTCTTTCAGGGACCAGACGCTGGACTAGCAGGCTCTATGGCAATTCCTGGGTTTCATTTCGGATTGCGGCTGCCTCCTCGCCCCTGGGGATTTGGCCTAATCTACGGAGATAATTGGAAACGCACCCTCTGCCACCTCCTCCTGTCAGGAGCCAGCTGCCTGCTGCTCTGAAAACAATCTCATTGTTTTCACCCCGGGCTCCCCGCTAAAGCCTCATCTAAGAGCCTGGTGAGATGAGCACCAGGGCAGCCAAAGGATATTGGTGTGTGTGGCAGGGTGCTTCTTCTTTCCTGGGCTCCAGACCACTCCAGACCTGCCCACACTCCCCCTTTCATACTCAGAGTCAGACTCCCCGAGAGCTCTTTGGGGGATATTAGAAGAAACCGCAGTAATTATACAATTACTGTCTCCCAACGGCCGTAAAAGAAGACCAATGGACCGGCTGACAGTAACTTCTGTACAAGGAGGGGAGCTCGCCCTCTGTTCACCACACTTCACCTGAGGGCACCAAGCAAGTCAGGAGGGGCCAGAACAATTGTAGACGTGTGAGGCCTCCCAGGAGGGCCGGGCTGCTTCTGACCCACCATCATGAGAGGCCTGGCTGAGGTGAGGGCGCCCCAGCTCTGCTGGAATCTGGCTCATGTTCAGGGTGTAGTCGGAGCTGCGAAAGATGACAGGAGACAGAGCCACGGGGACCGGACGTATCATCAGCCCAGGAATGCCGGATGCCTTAGGGACTGGTAAATGCAGACGATATCACCACCTCTTGTGCAATTCACGCTTAATCTTCAGCTACCCCGCAGTCTCTGCCTTGCCTTTGTCAGAAGGGATTTCTGCTTGTACATGTGCACATGCTGTTAGCAGCACTGGGACCCGTTTTTAAGACCCCTTCCCTTTCTTCTGGATTTATTCCTATCCTGGCTGCCCTGACCTGGGAATCTACGTCTACTGGGGACTCTAGTAGGGCTGATCCCCCTCTCTGGCCAGGAAGGGGGTAAAGCAGGCTGGAGGGAGCCCACGCAGAAGACAGCCAATCAGGAAAAGGTTTATAGGGAGCCAGTCAGAAGACAGCTTCCTGGGGCAGCCCTGATATAAAAGGCAGTGCAGTAGCGCAAAGAGGAGTCTCTCCCTGATCAGCAGAGGAGTAGAACTGGCTGCCGAGGGAAGCACCCTGAACAGAGCACTGCTGGGCAGGGTGGCGGGAGCTGTGACTGACCACTGCTCGAGTGTGGGCCATGACAGAAGGCCGAGTGGGCGCAAGAGCAGCCGTGGCACAGGGAAGGCAGGGAATAAAGGGGACTGGAGAAGGGCAGTAAGAAGTTGGTGCTGGAGGGTCCCTGCGTCAGGGTCCACGATATGGGACGGGACTGCCCCTCCCCCACATCTTCACCACTTGCCACTGGACAGACTGGCCAAGCAAAGGGCTGGACTTGGGACTGCAGTTCACCACCACAGCAAGGGCCAGGCTGGGAACTGCCGGTTCCCCCAGAAGCGGGGGAGAACGGGGTGGGGGGCACGGCCAGAGGGCTGTGCCTGAAGAGGATGCCGCAGTCCAGGGAGTAAGACGGGTCCGGAGACAACGTGGTGGAGACGGCTGAGCCGACACAGCCAGAAGAGGGCGCCTTGCTGACAAACTGAGCTAGTTCCCAGACTGACCAGCAGGAGTCGCCCCAGAGGCGCGTCCATCCCCTGCCAGGACACGAAACCAAAGACGCTCGCAGGTCTCTGTGACACAGCTCCCCTCTCTCCTACTATCCAGCTGTGGGGTCTCACTTTTGGGGGTCACCTGTCCATTACCTCTCAGCCTGGGGTATGAGAGTCCTTGGACAGCCCCTTCTCAAACGGCTCTTGGATGTGTGTGTGGAGGGCTGCAAACCTGCGCTTCTGAGCCTTGGGAAACATGGGGTCCCCGAGACAGCCTTCAGCCCAGGGTGTCATGGACTCAGTTTCCCCATAGAGCCTGGGAGGCAAAGATATAGGGCAGAGCAGAAGGGAGGCCCGGGGAGCTCCATGCTCCCAGCAGCAGCGCGAGAGGCAAGCAGTCCCGGCGGGCACAGCACTGTGGTGCATCAGGTGGCGAGATCTTTGGCTTGCTAAGGATATGGGAAATAGACAGATATATGTATAAAGAAGAATGACCCATTTAATGATCTCTGATACCCTCCCTGTAAAGAGTGGGAAATTATCTGCGAGTCTAGGAATATCTTCATTAAAAATGCATTTAGCTGTGGAGCTCTATGAAAGAGAGACCTGTAATACATGAAAGATTAGCTCCAGATTGCTGATTGGACTATTTCACATCATTATGGTAATTAGGCTCGCAAGGCAGTAGTGCTGACTCCAACACTTTGTTGCACTTGCCTTTGTCTCATGTTTAAAGTCGGGTTTCCCCCCCCCCCCCTTCCCTTCCCCACCCTCAAACTCTCAGTTTAAGGCCTATCTCTCCACCCTCATTCCCTCCATCAGAGGAGTCTTGAGCTAGCTGCGCTTCATGAATATGCATTCAACGCCGCTCCCCGGCTGCCTCCGCCAGCCTCAGCCTGACTTGCATGGGAAGAAATTAACGGTAATTACAAGGTGCGAGGGGATATTACAGCTCTCAATCTGATTGCCGCTGAAACCAAATAAAAATGGAACGTAATCAGCCAATTATTAAAACAGGGAATAAAAAATCCGAAATGCCTGCTTTCCCTTCCTGCCGCGGCACGGCCCATGTACTCGTGCCTGGTCCTGGGTTCCTGGACTCATCACCAAATGGAAATCCTATCAGGTTCTGCCTGGATGGGCTAATTCGAGCCTCCCAGTCCTTAAGAGGGGCAAGGGTCTTCAGTGGAATGACTCCTGATTTTCACCCGTGAAAGTCAGTGATGTATCGGGACCCCTGGGCTAAATCTTCCTTTGAGTAAAACTCCAGTAAGGTTACTTGGCATTTTGCCTGAACAGAGATGAAATTAAAACCTAAAGGGAAACTTTGTGATCTGGCCTGTGTGTATTCCACAATCATTCACTCCACCCCCAGGAAAATGCAGCTGCCTCTGGGGTGGAATATAATGGCTAAATAATAACGCATGGGAACTAGGGATGTAAATGGGTAACCGGTTAAACAGCCTCCAGGTGAAGGGCTGCTCCAGCCCCACGTGTCTGGGGCCAGGAGCCAGACTTGGCTGCCAGTCCCAATGCCAGTGTGGGAGCTGGCAGCCAGCCCCAACCCCAGTGCGTTGGCTGGGAGTGGGAGCCCCTGAGATTCTCGCTAGTTGATTAACTGGTTAAATGTTTGGTTAATGTATTGTTTAACCGATGATCAACCAGAATTTTACATCCCTAATGGGAACACCAAAGACAAATTTGGGCCAGAAAGTAAAAGAGGATCCCATATCTATTTACAGTCATAAGGGACCTGAGCTATACAGAACAGCATCATTAGTATCCTACTGGGGAGGCAGGAATTCAAATTTCAATCCTCTCTAATGTGTTCCATCCATGTGTGGAATACATTTTGTTATATGCACTGTGACATATGAGGATGTGCACCACCAGTAAAACACATGCTGTCAGCTGCGGGCACTCTGCTAATCAGCCTGGTGGCATGTGAATCTCTCTGGGGCATCTGCCCCAGAACTCAGCTTACAGGGAGCACTGAAATTCCTCTCGCCCAATTTTTTTTCAGTTAAATTTCAGAATATTGTGACTGAGCAGAGCATAAGATTTATATTACACACACTAAAGGGAGTTTGGACGGGTTTATCAAAAGCACTCAGCACTGGCTTAGATGCTCCTTCTAAAGTCACCGGTAAAACTCTCACAGACTTCAACAGAAGCCAAGTTAAGTGAATATTGAGCACTGCTGCAAATTCCAACCTTTCCATTTTGCAATTCATTTTAAAAATGTGCTGACCAGCCCTGGCAATTACCCAAAATCATTTCCAACAGGACACCAGGGTTCAAAGCCTTTCACTTAATGGCCACAAGTGATAAGGGCCTTAGCTTTAACCCTCATCCAAAAGAATAACCGCTTAGGTGTACCCCTCTATGTTACCCTTTTGAAAATTTGTCACCGTGCCTTTTAGCACAAAGACACGCAATTCCTACCTGCCAAGCAACTCAATCTGACCCCAAAGCAAGAAGCATCAGTCTGAAACAGGCCTGTCTGGATCCGGTTTCTTGTCAGCTGTTCATGCCACTCCCATTGCTGGAATAAAGTAGCAACCTGGAGCCCTCTCAGATATAGCATATATAAGGAGCAATCTGGTGGCGTAGAATCATAGAACACTAGGACTGGAAGGGACCTCGAGAGTCATCGAGTCCAGTCCCCTGCCCTCATGGCAGGACCAAATACTGTCAAGACCATCCCTGATAGACATTTATCTAACCTGCTCTTAAATATCTCCAGAGATGGGGATTCCACAACCTCCCTGGGCAATTTATTCCAGTGTTTGACCACCCTGACAGTTATGAACTTTTTCGTAATGTCCAACCTAAACCTCCCTTGCTGCAGTTTAAGCCCATTGCTTCTTGTTCTATCCTCAGGGGCCAAGATGAACACGTTTTCTCCCTCCTCCTTAAGACACCCTTTGAGATACCTGAAAACTGCTATCATGTCTCCCCTCAATTTTCTCTTTTCTAAACTAAACAAACCCACTCTTTTCAGCCTTCCTTCATAGGTCATGTTCTCTAGACTTTTAATTATTCTTGTTGTTTTTCTCTGGACCCTCTCCAATTCCTCCACATCTTTCTTGAAACGAGGTGCCCAGAACTGGACACAATTCTCCAACTGAGGCCTAATCAGCGCAGAGTAGAGCAGAAGAATGACTTCTCGTGTCTTGCTCACAACATACCTGTTAATGCATCCCAGAATCATGTTTACTTTTTTTGCCACAGCATCACGCTGATAATGTACAGGTGAGTTGTATACAGTTAATTTGGAGCCCCACACCTGGGGGACAGCATGTGGGTTTGTGAGATGCTGGAGGGTATTTGAGCAGGAGGGGGTGCCTGTCGCACCCCATGCACCGAAGAACACATCCGCCGAGGAATAAAGACAGCAGTTTGGAAGACTCCTGCTCCAATCCCTCTTTTTGCCTCACCGTGTTACTCTGAAAGGAAAGGGGGGCAGGCTTTGCTCCGCCCGGAAAGCCTGGCAGATCAAGGTGAGCGTCTCACTAGGAACAATCAGGAGGAAAAGCATTTTGGGAAGAGCGAGTTTTGGATGACAGTGATCAGTGATTATCAACTGGACTTTCAAATATGTTTCCTGGCTTATCCCTAACTGCGAAGAGCCACTTTAGAGCCTCCCCTCTCCCCCCCCCCCCCCAATGACTGAAGCTGCTAGGGTGAGCAAAATGGCCCCACATCTCCTTTAAACTGCATTAGGCCCAAAGCTAGCAGCCCAGCAATGTATCCAGGCAGCCTTCCGGGGTACATGGTTATGTACTGGCTCCACATCCAGGATGGACTCGCTTCGTGTATCCCAGCAGCGTCTGAATTCTGTGAGGGCACTTTTGTTCACAGCACCTAGATTTTAATATGGGGGAGACGGGGTCAGGAAAGTGTTTTCAGCCAGGGATCCCCAGCTGTAGAGAGGAAGTCCCTAGCTGGTCCAGCAGATCCAGAGGCTGTTGACCTTCCAGGGAGGGTGTAGAGTTCAGATGGCATAAGGGGTGACTGGCGCTAGGTGTGTTGTGCGCTAAAGGTCTTTAAAACGGAGATTGGCTAACGATGAATCGATCAGCAACGCTGCTGTAAATGCTCCTCTTTATATGCTTCCAGGGAGCGGAGGAGTCCTAGCTCCAGTGTTCAGGTCACGGAGCTTGATAACAGGGCTGGGAGCCCACCTGGACTGGGTCTCATTAACCGTGCACTTCTCTGGGCGACCAAGAGAATGGGTATGTCTAGGCTGCACCAGAAGAACTCCGGGCAGCTGCCTGACTCATAGGGCTCAGGTTGCAATGGTATAGCCTTGGGCTGAAATCTGACCTCGGAAACCCCAGGAGAGGGGTGGGTTTCAGAGTCTGAGCTCCAGCCCAAGCGGGATCGCCTGCATTGCTATCCTTAGCCCCACGGCAGCCGACCCTGGCTCAGAGACTGGGGTTTTGATTAGCCCTTCTCCCACTGAAAACACGTGCACTCCTCAGCTGCCTCCAGAGCACACAAGCAGGTACCAACCAGGATCATTCACTTGCCACACCCAGCCAGGCACTCCTCCTCATTCCACTCCTCAACCTTTTACCGCTGAGCCCCGCATCTTCCTTTCTGAACCTGGGACTTTAACAGGGGTCAGAAAAGAACTGGAGACATTCACGGAGGACAGGTCCATCTACGGCTGTTAGCCAGGATGGGTAGGGAGGGTGTCCCTCGCCTGTGTGTCAGAGGCTGGGAATGGGCGACAGGAGAGGGATCACTCGATGATTCCCTGTTCTCTTCATTGCCTCCGGGGGATCTGACATTGGCCACTGTCGGCAGACAGGACACTAGATTAGATGGACCTTTGGCCTGACCCAGTGTGGCCATTCTTATGTTCTCCACCTTGAATTTCACCTAACATGAATCATGGCCTGGAGGATCTCAGAAGAGTGAGTGCTCCTCCATTAACCTTATGCACCAGTGCAATTTTGGAGACTTGCCTGATGTGCTCAGAATCTCTGATTTGGAACAACAGAGAGGAACGCTCGTAAATTCATCTTCTCTCCCATTGAGCTCCTCCTTGCATGTGTCCTGGTGTGTTTCTGGAGCTCTTCTGCAGCCTACCTCCTCTCTGTTCATGCCTCTATCCTGTGGCATGTTCTTTAACTGCCTGCCTGTTAGGTTTTCTCTTTGCTGGTTGGCGCCTTGTATCCCTTTTCTGATTACTGTGGGGAATAAGCTTTAGCATTGCACTAGACCAAAGGAGAAGTCGTCATGTAGTTAACCAAGAAAGGAGGAAAGGCTGTGCCCCCAAATCCTAAAGGAAGCTACTGCAAATTTCCTCCTGTGGACAAGAAGGGATTTTATTAACTAGAGCATTTGCGCCTAGGGATTAAATCAGGCCACCTACCTGCAGGGATACCACCGTGATAAGACAGAGTGTTCGGCTTCAGGGATGCTGTTATGATAAAGTGGTGTATCTACAATAAGGCATGTGCCTAACCTAACCCACCGTGGCCAGACATAGGATTACAACCATACAAACTCAGCCTGCTTACGGTTTCTTCTGGACACACTGGCTACTTGGAGCCCCTGCTTGTGAACACCACATGTGGTTTATATAGTGTGGTTCCCAGCCCCCTTCGCAGCATTGTTCAGCACCTTGTCCACAATAGCGCCAAATGCTCAGCCCTATAGACCATGGATGGGAGTGGGAGGAGAAATCTTTTGTGACTCCAGTTCTTTTGCCCTTTCCCCCTCAGCATTTCCTTCCTGTGCCTTTTCCACTGGCTGGGATCCTGGGTTAATGAGCCTTGGAGCTCTCTCCTGCCCATCCCCAGTCTATCAATTAGGCATCTAGAATGTCAGGACTACTCCCAAGCAGTTAACAGGTGGGGCCGCTGCTGTTGCCTAGAGCTGTCACTCCCCGTTCCTCTTTCACAGAGATCTTCCCGGACACTTCCAAATCCTTCCTCTCATGAGGCTTTTCAACAATACCCCTGAGGACAGTCACAGTAGAAAACACTGAACTGTGCTGCTCTATTGTGTGTCATGGGTCCCGTACTGCTACCGACAATGAAGACTCTCTACTATCTTGGGTGGTAGACACTTCTGCTAATGGAGATAGAGCACTGGAGTTCTAGCCCTATGGTTGTATTGTGTGCAGCAAGTTGCCCCAGATTTGTAATTAAGAAAGCTATATAAAGAGGAAAGACTCCTGGGTCAGAAACAATAAAGCTTCCTGCCTGGCCTACAGTCACCTGTCTTCTGCGCAGCTGCCTTTTTCTCTTTGAATAGCCCACGGCCTCCTTGATTAAACTTAATGCTCTTCTGATCTTAAGCTCCAGCCTGTCCCTTTAAGAAGATAAGACCATAAGAACGACCGTACTGGGTCAGACCAAGGGTCCATCTAGCCCAGTGTCCTGTCTGCCGACAGTGGCCAGTGACAGGTGCACCAGAGGGAATGAAGAGAACAGTGAATCCTCACGTGATCCCTCCCCTGTCTCCTATTTCCAGCATCTGACAAACAGAGGCTAGGGACACCATTCCTACTCATCCTGGCAAATAGCCATTGATGGACCTAACCTCCATGAATTTATCTAGCTCTTTTTTGAACCCTGTTAAAGTCCTGGTCTTCACAACATCCTCTGGCAAGGAGTTCCACAAGTTAACTGCGAGCTGTGTGAAGAAATACTCCCTTTTGTTTGTTTTAAACCAGCTGCCTATTAATTTAAGGAGTAGCACAGTGATGTATGCGACCGCGGTCTGCTGCAGCTGAATTTGTGACAAAATGTGGGAACCACATCCCCAGTTACATTGAGATCTTCTGCTTCTCAAGGGTGCCAGGTGCCCACGGTCAATAGGACTCTCAACCGGGCTGCAAACTGCCGATTCCCTGGATGATCTCTGCCCAAGCAGAGACTGATCATTCGGCCGTGTCCCAGGCCAGCATCTATGTCATCACAAAAGCGCCGAGGAGTCCTGTGGCACTTTACAGACTAACTGAAGCGTAGGAGCATAAGCTTTCGTGGGCAAAGACCCACTTCGTCAGAACCCCTCTGATACTATGTCATCACAGTTCAGTACCCTGGAGGCAATTGGCATGTCAAAACAAGAGGGAGCAGTTCTGCTGGGTGCAAGCTGAGAACGGCTATTTATACCCCAATGTACTGATGAGCACCACAGAAGGAGGAAGCGTTACTGCAGCGTAATGGGAGTTTGTCTGGACAGGGGTATATTTTAGATGGGGGCGCATGAATTCACATCACCCGACGGGGGCACATGAATTCACATCACCCACCTGTAGCATTCTTGCCCCTCTTCCATAACTAAAGCTGCACCCAGCGTGCCAGATAATGAAACCGTAATTCTGTTCAGTGACTTGTGTGCCAATCCGGTACCATAAAACTTTCTGCTAACATGGACTCAAAAGCAATTGAGCAAATCACTACAATTATACTTGGTGGAGGTTTGCTTTTTTTTATATTCCCTATCCCCCCTGAAAAACAAAAATGCAAGCAGAATTTTTTTCAAAAGCCTGGGGTTAATGTACCTCACTGCTGACTGACTCACCAGGGAGCCTGCGACAAGACAACAAATTGGAACTTAATGCTCATTTAGCCAACAGTGGGAGGCAGAGGTTCAGTGTGCATGGGAACCCAGGGAGAAATGATCTCCAGTCCAAGGGGAATCATCTGCATTTGTAACCCCACAGGTGACGGGCCGGCCTTCCGTCGCAGCTTAATCACAGGCAGACAGAAGCTGCTATTTTCAGCCACATTAACACAGCTGTATCAATTTTCCAGGTGAATCAGCTTTGCTTCATCAGACTCAACACTGCCATCGCTCCTGCTTATACTTATTTTAAGTGCGAGCTTTAAATATCATCTTCTCTCATTTCCCAAACCGCATCCAGCTGTGAACACCTCTTAGATCTTCCTGGCAGGTCTTCCCCACCCTTTGCATGACTCTTCTCTCCATCCCTTCTTCAGCTCATGTTGTTCCAGGAGAACTTACTTCTCCTACAGAAGTTACTGTTTTCGGATGCTGGACTACAATTTTCTGACAGGACCCCGAATTTTGCGTTCTCACCTTAAGACTTTTTAAATGGGCCCCCCTTTCAGACGGCGGGTGCTCAACATTCTCTCAGTAACAAGGCCCTTTTTAAGGCATCTCCAGGTGAGGTACCCAAAATCATTAGATGAAAACCCCGGCCTTGATGTTGAAATGCTAGTCTCATCTCCCAACGTTGTCATTTCCCAAGGGACTTAGGCACCCAACTCACATCACATTCCAATGGACATGTGAGTGCCTAACTCCAATATGCCATGCAAACATTTCAGTTTGGCACCTAAATCAGTGGTCTGATCTTTAGCAGTTCTGAGCTCCCGCTAGCTAGGAACTGTGATTGTCTAGCATCGCTGAAAAACAGGCCACTTACATAGGTGCCTAAGTGTTGGTTGAGACACTAATTTAAGCACACAAAGTTGAGAAAAGGACACCTGGCATCTAAGCCAATCGACACAGCCGTCTCATTCTGGGAGCTCCGTTCTCTGTCCTGGTACAATCAGCATTGTTAAATTTTTCTGACAGGGCTGTCATGGTACAGACATATCAGCAAGGGAGTCTGCTCCCACTAAGCCTGCCCACACAGCTATTCCTTAATTCCCTTTGAGGCTCAGTAACTGTTTCCCTCGTCAGATATTTAAGACAAGTAATCAGCCATTAATGTGAGCATTCATCCAACTAATTGGCAATTGAAGTACTCCAGGTTCTGCTCCCATTTACATGGGATGAATGTGAGTCAGTGGAGTGAATCCAGTTTTACCCTGTCAGAACTGACAGCTGAGAAGGGCTCAGTGCTCATCCAAAGGTGGAAAAGAAGCCAGGCACAGCTGTGAACAGTACAGGTGCCGCGAGTGTATTTGAATGTTGAATGGCCACTGCAGAATCTTAGTAGCAAAAAAAAAAAAAACCAATGGTGAGTCACTCTGAGCCTCACAAAAATGAATGCAATTGGTAGATAGAGCTTTTCCCATTATATTTTGTTAATAACTTGCCATTATCATCATATTGCCTTACGACAGAAACATGGTGGGCAAAATATCTATGGCTGATGAAAGAGGTGTCCTGGAACCTCCATACCGAAATCCTAATCAGTTATTCCCATTTCCCAGAAAGGCAGCTCAGTAATTAACTCCAATCTGCAAAGAATTACTTCTTTCTTTTATAAAATGGTTTTAAAAATATGAAATGGTTTCCCCTCACTCCAGGAAGGCTTGGAACCTCCCTGTGGTTTTTTGGTTCTGAGCTCTGACCTTGCAGGGAACACACTCAATTTTCATGTGTGATCTGCCCGCTTGCAAAGCAATGGAGCTGAATTCTAGCCTTAGGTAGCCAGATGAGAGTTTCCCTCATCCAGGCAAGGAAAAGCTCAGCTGGTATAAAGATGATGGAGCCACCTCCCAGCCCTGCATATGGGGCATGTGGTTGGAGGGAGGTAGCGTGTTGGGTCACAGAGAGAAGGGGATGAGTTAGGGGGAAACTTCGCTCTGTTAAGTCTCCATGTGATACATGCTCCTTTCGATTGCCCTAACGTACAGCTGAGGAAGGGGTGAGTCCCACAAACCCGGTAACCCAAGTCCAGGTTCTCTTGATGCAACCTTAAAATCATGAATGCACCAAAGAATCTAGCCAGAAATCAATTCAAGGCCCAGTCCTATCACCTTTACTCACTTTGAAGAGTACCATACCCCACCCAAGCAGTTTCACTGAAGAAAATGGGAATACTTATGGAATAAGGCCATTATGATAATCATCAATGATTTAGATAATGGCATAGAGAGGACTCTTATTAAGTTTGCAGATGATACGAAGCTGGGAGGGGTTGCAAGTGCTTTGGAGGATGGGTCATAATTCAAAATGATCTGGACAAACTGGAGAAATGCTCTGAGGTAAATAGGATGACGTTCAATAAGGACAAATGCAAAGTACTCCGCTTAGGAAAGAACAATTAGTTTCACGCATTCAGAATGGGAAGTGATTGTCTAGGAAGGAGCTCTGCAGAAACGGATCTGGGGGTCATAGTGAACCACAAGCTAAATATGAGTCAACAGTGTGACACTGCTGCAAAAACAGCAAACATGATTCTGGGATGTATTAGCAGGAGTGTTGTGAGCAAGACACAAGAAGTCATTCTTCCTCGCTACTCTGCACTGATTAGGCCTCAACTGGAGTATCGTATACAGTTCTGGGCACTGCATTTCAAGAACGATGTGGAGAAACTGGAGAAGGTTCAGAGAAGAGCAACAAAAATTATTAAAGGTCTAGAAAACATGAGCTATAGAATCATAGTCCACTAGAAATGGAAGGAACCTCGAGAGGTCATTGAGTCCAGTCTCCTGCCCTCGTGGCAGGACCAAGCACCATCTATTCTAGACCATCCATCTATAGACATCTGTCTAACCTGCTCTTAAATATCTTCAGAGATGGAGATTCCATAACCCCCCTAGGCAATTTATTCCAGTGTTTGACCACCCTGACAGTTAGGAAGATGATCTCCAACCTAATGTCCAACCTAAACCTCCCTTGCTGGAGTTTAAGCCCATTGCTTCTTGTCCTATCCTCAGAGGTTAAGGAGAATAATTTTCCCCCTCCTACTTCTAATACTCTTTTAGTTACTTGAAAACCACTATCATGTCTCCTCTCAGTCTTCTCTTTTCTAAACTAAAAAAGTCTTCTTCCATAGCTCACGTTCGCTAGACCTTTAATGAGGGAAAACTGAAAGAACTGTGCTTGTTTAGTTTAGAAAAGAGAAGACAGAGGGGACATGATAGCTGCTTTCAAATATTTAAAAGGGTGTTACAAGGTAGAGGGAGGAAAATTGTTCTTCTTGGCCTCTGAGGATAGGACAAGAAGCAATGGGCTTAAATTGCAGCAAGGGAGCTTTAGGTTGGACATTAGGAAAATTTTCCTAACTGTCAGAGTGGTTAAACATTGGAATAAATTGCTTAGGGAGACTGTGGAATCTCCATCTCTGGAGATATTTAAGAGCAGGTTAGACACACATCTGTCAGGGATAATATAGACCGTGCTTGGTCCTGCCGTGAGGGCGGGGACTGGACTCGATGATCTTTCACGGTGCTTTCCAATTCTAGTGTTCCATGATTCTGTGACTCTATACAGGGGTCTCAGAGTTGGGCCCAGGGTCCATCAAGATCAGATTTCTGCATTGTGCTGCTGAGCTGGGATCCAGGACAGTTGAGTGCGGTCAGCACTCGGCAGGACCAGCCCCTGACTCTGTACATGGTAATATTTGTATCTTTCAAGCCGTGTTTCTGACAAGTAGAAATGAGAGCTGGAAAATGCAGGTGGTAAGAGCGAGGCATGAAGCTCGGTGTAAATCAGCCCCGTGCCAAGACTCCTGATTTAATTCCCATGTGGGAGGAGGGTCTGATTCCAGGGAAGAGGGTGGGAAGGAAGTGACAGGAAGACAGAACGGGACATACGCTATACATTGGGGTGGAACTGGCCGGCGGAAGGCCTCACACAAATTGGCCGGAAGGAGAGGAGAAGGGACCAATTCTATGGGGAGGGATCAGAAAAGATCAGAGACCCTCCTCATAACTGTCCTACCATCAGGAATGGCCATTAGGGACTGTGGAACTATTTGTAGCTATCTGAAAAATCCTTCGGCTCACGTGAAATACCCACACTGTGGCTGCAGCTTGTGGAATACCTATCTCATTTCAGGTCAGACCTAGGTTCCCCCACGCATACCTGCCCATCCAGAAAAAAGGAGACCAACCACGGAACACAGGGCAATGAATGTGGTGGCAGAAATGCCACTCTGTGAGATACAGGCCTGCAGCGAAGGACCTATTGAGAGTACTAAGTCCACCCCCTACAAATACAGGATGGAGACATTTAACTGCCCCTAGTTCTGTTTGTAGCTAAACACGTGACGTTAGCAGCACAAAGGTTTTTTAGGGAGCCAAATTCCTACCCAGTCTAAGATCGCGCCGCTGCATCGAAATCAAGGGAGGTTCACCAGTTTTGAATCTCGCCATGTGCGGCACCTTTCTTAGCAAAAGCACATTGCCTGCTCCCTGCAGACTAATGGAACCAGCCTGCCATGGCTGCCTTTAATAACTTTGCAATCAAGTTTAAATTGCCATTGCAAAAGGTTTATAAAAGTTTGTGTTGCCTGCTAATTAAATCCATCTGAACGCTGGCTTGGCATTAATTTACTGTAAAATTAGTGCAAGGCTGCAGTGGGGGTATTTGCAAGTAACGTGCCCACGATGAACTACAGTGAGGAACCGCTGGCCTCAGAAATTATCTCCCCAAACCCTCCGCGCTCCAGATCGGATGCATCAATTCTTGGGAATGCCACATTGCAAATATTGTTGCTTTTCAATTAGTCGGCAACTGATCTGATGGCTTGAATACAGGAGCTAATTAAAATCTAATTGAAATGAAATCATTTCCAGTTCTGTCTCCTTTCACCGCCTCCCAGAGCAAAAGGTTCCTCGCGTTGCAGGCTGGCTTTCTTCAGCCCCATTTATTCCTTCGGTTTGCAAACAGCCACATGTCACTGTAATCGGGTCTGAGTCAGCTTCATGGCTTTTTAAAGAGGGGTTTAGCTGTACTGCGGGCAAGGAGAGTTTCTGGGAGGGTGCTGAGAAGAAGCAATGGGGAAAGGCCGGGGGGGGGGGAGGGAAACAGCATGGAGCATGTCCAGGAACAGGCAAGGAAAAGGAGGGAGGTGAGGGGGCGAAGGAAGGAAATCGGGAAAGGTCAGGGCTCAGAGCGGGAAGTGCCGGAGGGAGGCCAAGAGGAGGAGGAGAAAGGCAGGGATGCCAAATGGGTAGAATTAATTCTATGCTCACCAGCTCGCTGATGAAATAAATAACATGCAAACAGATGCCTTCAGGCAAGACAGAGGAGTGAGACAGGACTGCAGTCTCAGCCCTGCCCTTCTCAACACAGACATCAATACGCTTCCTACTCTGCTGGAGCAGCCCCCAAGCCTCCCAGGGAAGGGTGCCAAGACAGAGAGCCTACTCAATGCAGATGACTCAGCTGTGCTCACAATCCCGCCCCTCCACTACATCTCCCCCCCCCTCGCCCCCAGAGTGTTGGCACACTATGCATGGGAGAGCCCCGGAGTCCACTGCCTGTTACTGAGGAACCTGCCGGCTCTCACCCTACAGGCACCTCAGCACAGGGAATTTCAGACACAGGACAAGAGAGATCCGTGGGCCGTGCACGCTATCCAAAAACTAGGCCCTCTACCCTGGGCTGTACAGAGGAAGTCACCTGGAGCTGGAACTGGGTGCAACTGACCGGGAGCGGAGAATGGCTGATCAGCAGGGATAGCGAATGCTTTGCCCCACGGCTGACCCTTGCCAAAGCATTTCCAGCTCTGCTTCAGCCTCCATTGTCAGCAGTGGGTGAATTCCACAGGGGAGAAGTTACTTAGACACCTTAGGCTGGGCACCTGCCAAAATTAGCCACCCTACGATGCCCTCCTCCTCCCCCCCAAATGTACAGGGAGGTTGAAGAACTGGACCGGAGCACCTTGCCCACGGTCACAGGCTGTGTTCCACAGAGCGCTTGGAACAGGACCCAGGAGTCCTGCTTCCCTGCGTATGGCAGCACAGATTAGGGCTTAACGGCATTAGAACCTTATCAGTCTACAGAGAAAGGGATCAAGCACAATGAGAAAGCCTGCAGCGGTGCTTCTGCACAGATGGAGAATTTCTCCCCCTTCCCCCCCGCAGGGCAGAACGAAGACAATTCCCACAGCTCATCATCACACACAACCGCGCACCCGGCTTCTGGTGCTGTCTGGGTAAAAGCTCCCGCAGCCCAAGGGGCCTGATCCAACTGCCGCTGCCGTCCCTGCCCTATTGACTCCTATTGACTTCAAGAGCCTGATCGACGCCCCGCCCGCCCTCAGAGCTGGAGCTGTGTCCAGTGCACATCGCCGTGACACGGTGCAGCCCGCGGGGCTCAACATCGGAATCATCTTCTCCAGACCGCCGCGCCGACCGCGCTAATGCTCCATGACAGACAAGGCTCGGCAGTGACAGGAGAGTGTCAAATGCAGAGGGCAGATCCAACATCACACCCTCTCGCAGCAGTGAGCCTGCATGGAATCTCCCGGGGGCAACACGCAGGCAAATTCTTCCCCAGGGTCAGAACAGACGGCTTTAGGAAAGTAGTGGGGGAAAAGAGCTAAGCCTCAGACGGAGGAGATCCCTGCTCCTAGAGTAACAGGAAGGGGCTGGTTTAGAACCGGCAGAAGCAATCAGGGACAGTGGAACACCTGGGGCTAATTGGCCAGGCCTGCAGAGTCAGGCTAGCCTAAGCCAATTAGGACACCTGGGGGTAATTAAGAAACCAGTTCTGACTGGCTGTAAAAGAAGCTGCCTGCAATTGTAAGGGTCCATGCAGCTGCGAGGAAGGAGAAGAGCGCTGCTGGGAGGATGAACCGGAGAGAAAGAAAACGCTGGGGATGTAGCCCAGAGGTCTTGGAGCGGCATTATCACGGCTACTATCCCAGCGGGTGCGCTGGAACCCGGAGTAGAGGGTTGCCCTGGGTGGTCTCATCTCCCCTCCCATCCTCAACACCCACCTCCCCATTTCCGCATGGGGAAAAGGACCGTGGAGTTTATTCTCCGTTTTACCATACACTAGCCAATGATAAAAAGTACTCAACAAACGGCAAATTAAAGCCCCGAGCATGGTGCCTATAACTGTGGGCTGCCGTGAGCCTCTGAGGCAAGCAAATCCGCCAGGAAGCAGCAGACCCACCGAGTTTTCGCAGGAGCTTTGTCCCAAGAGTTACAGACCCAAGGGGAAAAGGAAGTGGGGGAGAGAATGCCAAATGGAAATCCACTCCACAGAGGAACAGTTCTGTAATCAACATGCCAGGGGAGAGAGTGAAACCCGAGACATGTTCTGTCCTTAGAGATATGGAGAGGTTTTTCCTCAGGCGCTAAGAAATAGTTGGGAGGGGCCGATCCGTTTCTCATTCTACAGCGAGGATGAAAAGCTGTGCATACCTTGAGCAGTGATGGCCAAAGTGCCTTCCCAGTGCACACGAACCAGAGCCATCAAATCAAGAAGTGGATACACTATATAAACCCCAATTACTGCTCTCCGAGACATGCACACTTGAGACAGTATTAACTCCAGCAAGACTCGTACGTCTTGTCGTGCCCATAAAGTTCTTGACATTGAAACTGAGAGCGAGTGTGTGCACTCCGGGAGGAAGGGGCGAAGAAAGAGAGAGGGAAGAAGGCTGAAGATCCCAATGAGGTTCAATTTACCCGAAACATTTGCTCTGGTGTATTTTTTCTCAATGACTTGACAGCTCAGCCGGACTATAAAAGACCACAAAAGGTGAGGGGGAGGGGGAAAAAAAGGAAAGAAACAGTCCCCGTGTCTGCAGGCAGCTAAGCTTCCACACCAAGGTCTTTGGAGATAAGTCCCTCCATTCTCCCTCTTGGCAAATGTTTTCCTGCATGTATCCATTTGTAGCCGACTTGCCTTTTAAAGTGTGTCAGACGAATGTGGCCCTGCTGTGTTTGGGGCCAGACAGTCTATCTTGAATCAGGCAGGTGACTGCGTGGGATGCATGCAGCCAGGAGAAAGTAAAAGCCAACTCAGAAAGCCCTGCTGGGAAGTCTGAAAGCAACGGAGGGTGGCTAAGAGCGGGGAGTACAGCTCCTTGCCCACTCCAACTCCTCCCCAGTTGAGGATAGCAGGGAAGAGATATGGAGGCAAGCTGTGGACTGGAGAGGTGTGAGGACAGTGGGAGGGAGATGGGATGGGGCAGAGGGCTCTGGGGGGATACAGGCACAGAGATAACAGCTTTCCGGAGTGGGACAGAGGGGCTCCGGGCACAACACTGTGGAAAAAGGCCTCTTGAGAAATAACGAGCCAAAGTCCTATGGGGATAGAGCCCCACTCCTGATGGAGCAGAGGGGGTGGGGCGTTACTGGCATGGACACACCCTTCTGATGGAGTGGCAGGCAGGGGGCTCTGACAGTGGGGGACAGTGGTAGAGGGACAACAGCATCAGAACACTTCTCTCTTCCCGCCTCCCAGCTCAAGGCTTTGCTTTCTCCCCCACCCTTGTGAGATGCCCCCTGGATATAGGCCTCCCCGGACAGCTCCCTGATGCTGTTTCCCTTCTCTAGTGGTGCTCCCCCATGACCAGCCCGAGATCCCCTCTGGAGCACAGGGCACGGGGAACTGCTCCTTTTCATTCTATCTGGGGTCTCATTTGAGCAAACGACTCGCCATTACTGAGCTGTGCAAGAATTTGCAGAGGATCCTATTGATCAAATGATAGCGGCATTAGCCAGAGAGAGGAGGCATGGGCCCTGCATAACCCAGCGCCTTCTCCCTCTCAGGAGTCACAGTCGCTGAAGGGCTAAACAAACTTGGTTTGAGGATGAACGGATGGAAGACTTTTTTGCCTCTGTAATAGTAACAACAACAGGGTTTGGGAAGCAGCAGCAACATCGGAGGCAGAGGACACAGTGCGGAGCCTAGAAGTTAAGAGGAAACCTTTTAAAGGTGGCTAATGGGATCTGGAGCTGTCTCTAGGGGTATGTCTACACTACCCTCCTAGTTCGAACTAGCGGGGTAATGTAGGCATACCGCACTTGCAAATGAAGCCCGGGATTTGAATTTCCCGGGCTTCATTTGCATAAGCGGGGAGTCGCCATTTTTAAAACCCCGCTGGTTCGAACCCCGTGCAGCGCGGCTACACGGGGCTCGAACTAGGTAGTTCGAACTAGGTAGCTCGAACTAGGATTCCTATTCCGAACTACTGGTACACCTTGTGGACCGAGGTGTACCGGTAGTTCGGAATAGGAATCCTAGTTCGAACTACCTAGTTCGAGCCCCGTGTAGCCGCGCTGCACGGGGTTCGAACCAGAGGGGTTTTAAAAATGGCGGCTCCCCACTTATGCAAATGAAGCCCGGGAAATTCAAATCCCGGGCTTCATTTGCAAGTGCGGTATGCCTACATTACCCCGCTAGTTCGAACTAGGAGGGTAGTGTAGACATACCCTAGCACTGGGCCAGGAACATGCTCTCTCTAGCTGCTGCTTTGTGCCCTCTGCGAATCGGGCCCGGCAGGCCTCAGGCCAGCTCCTAGCTCCCTACAACAGCGCCCCACCCTCACAATTCACCCTCTGTTTGGATCATCTCCCCAGGAGGCTGCAGAGGACCCGTTCATGGAGACTGGACTCCTCTCTCATCCCCAAGGGCAGGTCGGGTTGAGAAGACACTGACCCTAGTGGGGGAAGCCGGCCCTTGTCCTGCCTCTGCTGAACCACTCCTAGAGATCCAGAGCCTCAGGCTGTGTTTTCCGAAGCTGACCAAGGGATTTGGAAGCAATTCCATTGATGTTAATGAGAACTGGGGCACCAAACACCTTAGGCAGCTTTCAGAGTGCTCAGCTTCAGACTCTAGTGCTTTCAGTCTACTAGAATCAAGCCCCCATCTCTCCCTTAGCTCCTCACACACGGGAGCAGCAAGAATAAATAGCAGGGAGGACACCTCCTTGCACTGACGAGGGCGCCCCATGGTGCGGAAGAAGGTCTAGATGCCTCCAGCAGCTGCACATACTCTGCCTCTATCAATATGGGACTACACAGAGAGCGATGGCTCAAAAGACACACACATTAAATAGAAAGCATGAGGGAAAGCAAAACAGGAGGTTTATTATCCGGCAACATTCCTTATACAACACAACAATTCCAGAATGTTCATTAGGAAAAATAACGTCGTAACAATTTGTGTTACTCCCGCTCCCCCCTGCCTCAGATTTGGTCCAAGAAGAGAAGGGATGGGAAAAGCCAATTCAGCCTCTGGATTGTTGGAAAAAAATTGACCCTTCAGTAACGATGCCGCTATCTCTTTGCATTAATGATGAGTCTCAGTGTATCAATTCCATGCTCCCAGAGCGCTGAGACAAACCACGTGCCAAGGTCAGTGCTACATGGCTTAAATGTATCTATTGTCACCCACATAATGTACTCTCATCCTCATAATAGCAAATGAGATCCTTTCTCTCCTCCCTTTTTGTGTAATAATCTTATACAAGGGATATAATTCTTTATTATTATATTAGCTAGAATGAGTCAATAAAAATAGATGTGAGCCTTTTCCTAATTAATTTCAATGTGCAAAGAGAATCTGACAGGTAGGACTCAGGGTCTTCATTGTTCATTTTTGACCAAAAAGTATTTTGTTTGTTTCTTTTTCTCTGTCCCTCTCTTTATAAATTACCTTACAGATACCAGAAATATCAAGTTGTGACTGTCTGAAGAAGTCATAGAGGCCCCAGAAATGCAGATTTGAACCTTTCCAAATGCTCATTTGCAGTGTAAGGGATCTCATCCCTTTAACAAAGATATCTTTGTTCTCTTGTGTTTCCCCCAAGCACCAGATAGTGATAAGAAAACCAAACCCTGCCTCCAGCAAATGGGTTTGGATCAATTTGAAACATTTTTTCCCTTTCAACAAATGGAGTTCTCTGATAGCAATATTCCTACTAAGTTCTCCAGTTGTCCTCAGAGTCTTCTAGGAAACAGAATATAGAGAAACCTGGACGTCTAATGTATACAACAACCAGAAACAGCAAACAACAGAAACTACTATGAAACAAAAGAATGAAGCGTTTTATTCCTTTCCCCCATGTAAACCATTGTGGTAAACCATTTCCTCTGGAATCAAAAACCAACTCCCATTTTACTTCTCAGCAACTTTTATAAGAAAAACGATTGCAAAAAACCGTGCAGTTGTCAGGTCTAGGTGCTGAGGGCATCGGACCGCTCATTGCAACCCAAGTTACACAGACTCACAAGCACATATGCGCATACGTGCATGGAAAGACTAACTCACGGATTGACCTCAGGGCTTGGCCGCTCCATGGGAGATGGGCGTGGGCTGATATTTGGACAAGAGGGTTGACCCTTTCCACAAAATACAGAACCCCCACGAGCTTTACCGATGCTGGGGTCTGGCTGCCAGAGTTGATGTTTGTTCAAGAGGGCTCCCGGTGCACAGGATAGTTCCCCATTTTCTTCCGCTGTCTGGTAGGAAATGAGCTGGAGACTCTCGGTTTAGTTTGCCGTGTCCACAACACGCAATGATTGTCAAGATCAGCCTCCGGGTTGGCAGTTTCAGCAGAGAGGCCAAAAAGCGAATGGGCCAATGGAAGCCGCTCTATCCTCTTGCCCCTGTTGTAGGCGTAATCCTTCCAGGTCAGACGTGAGGCACATTAATGGGGCAGCCTGGGGGGAGCTGGCACAGTCGCTGGTGCTGTTCCATGAATGAACAGAAGGATTCTGTCTCTCTGATAGAACACCCAGACTGTCGGCTGCTTGTGGTAGAACACAGGGCTGCTCCTTCCTCTTGTTTTGCTCTGAGCGCCGTGACCTCGCCGGTAGGTGGCATTCCCTCTAGTTCTACTCAGGAGAAGCCAGACCACGCTGCGTGTGGTGCTGGCCTTCATCTTTCCTGGCTCTTCCTGTCATCTTTTATTAAGAGCTTGGCTTCCTGCCGGTCATTGGCAACAAGCAGCCTTTCACCTGCCAGTTACATTAGACTGCAGTGGAGAAAGGCAGCCCTAGAATTTATTCTTGTCTTCAGCCAGGCACTGGCAGCTAACAATGCCTCCCGCTGGCTGGAGGGCAGGAGATTACAGCTGGGAGAAGGGGTAATGAGAGACTAAGGCTTCTCCCGTGCAGGGATTTCAGCTGCCGTGACAGCATGCACCACTGTGCATGCACCATTATTTCCACTGACACAAGTGGTTTGTGCTAGTGAGTTGACCTGTGAAACATTAGTGTAAAGTGCATCCACACGAGGCATTTTCACTGAAATCCCAGCGTATGCAAGGCCGACATTATGAGGAGAAGGGCGGTGCCATCAGAGAAGGGCTGGCTAAGGGAGAAGGATGGCCAATGTCATTCTAGCTCCAAAGGCCTCATTGCACATATTTCTGTGGGTCCTATGCTATTTCCACCAGACTGGAGCATTTGGATGAGTGACGGCAGTTGGGCAGAAAAGGATCCGGGAATTCCAGTGGACGAGAAGCGGGATATGAGTCAACAGAGCGCCCTTGTAGCCAAGAAGGCTACTGGCATATTGGGGTGCATTAGGAAGAGCATTGCCAGTAGATCTAGGGAAGTGACTATTCCTCTTTATTCGGCACTAGTGAGACCACACCTGGAGTGTTGTGTATAGTTCTGAGCCCCCCATTACAGAGAGGATTAAGATACATTGGAGAAAGTCCAGCAGACGGCAACCAAAATGATGAGGGGGCTGAAGCACTTGACCAATGAGGAGAAGCTGAGGGACTCGGGCTGATTTAGTCTACTGAAGAGAAGAGGGAGGGGGGATTTGAAAACAGCCTTGAACTTCCTGAAGG
This sequence comes from Pelodiscus sinensis, assembly GCF_049634645.1. Taxonomy (NCBI): domain Eukaryota; kingdom Metazoa; phylum Chordata; order Testudines; family Trionychidae; genus Pelodiscus; species Pelodiscus sinensis. The sequence continues at coordinate 1,084,175 of NW_027465908.1, forward strand.
GGGGTTCCAAAGAGGATGGAGAGAGGCTGTTCTCAGTGAGGCAGGTGGCAGAACAAGGAGCAATGGTCTCAAGGTGCAGTGGGGGAGGTCTAGATTGGAGATTAGGAAAAACTATTTCCCTAGGCGGATGGGGAAGCACTGGGCTGGGTTCCCTAGGGAGGGGGGTAGAATCTCCATCCCTAGAGGTTTTTAAGTCATGGCTTGGCAAAGCCCTGGCTGGGATGACTGTGTTGGGGGTCGGTCCTGCTTTAGGCAGGGGGTTGGACTCAGTGACCTCCTGAGGTCTCTTCCAACCACATGATTCTATGACGGGCCCTCACTCACGCCCCTGGTACCAATGGGCTAAAAGTATCCAGAGACTTGCAGTGCTAAATTACTGGGAGAACACAAGAGATCCTCCTGCCCATGGAGCAGCTTTGAAAGACCAACTGTCATCCTGACTCAACACACCCTCAGGTACACACTCCTCAAAGCCCTTCCGTGCTCAGCAGGGGCTAGAGCGGCGGAACCTACGCACAAAAATCAGACTCAGCACCGACCTCTACCGAAACCGAACAGGGAACTCAAGAGCCAGCTGGTGAGCAGGCCCCCAAACAAGCACCACTGCTGAAGTCCATGGGGCCAGTAACTGCTCCAATCCACGTGAGTAAGGACCACATAATCTCCTCCTAAATGCGTCAAATCCTTATTCCAAATTCTGGCTTGTGGGACTCTCCGTACGAAGTAGAACCAGATGGCACAGCTGTGGGAGGAAAAGGAAGAAGCTCCCCTCCCCACACACGTTTTCAAACCTCAAACAATTTTAACCCAGTTCCTTTTATTTCTGCATATGCTGGCCCCATCCCTCGCATTCAATCAACATCCTCCAGGCAGTGTTATACTGAGCCCAAGCTAGGGAAATGGATCTCATTTTCACATGAAATGCTATATCAGTGCTCACCATGTAGAATTAGTGCTGGTAGATTTCTCTGACTAGAACATGTTAGAAATCGCAGATGGGTTACAAGTATCGTTTGGGGCCAGATGGCGGGGGTGTGGAACTTAAACAATGTGCTTTACTGTAGGACATCGCATGCTGGCGAAAGGTTCTTTCCATTTTCATTTAGATTTAAAATCACTCAAGTGTGCACTCTGTGTAATTCATTCCAGGAATGGAGAGGAAACTACCTCAGGAAGGTGTGAAATGTATTGTTCTTCTCTGGAAGATAAAAGTAGGGGGGGAAAGGACCAGAGAGGGATGTAAATCTGCATGGCTCCATAGAAGTCAATGATTTACAAGATAGCTACTCCATTTCATGCCAGGTGGGGATCTGGCTCAGATTTTGAGCCTAATTCTGCACGGAGTTCTTTCTGAGTTTGAGGGGCCTCGCTCCCTTGCAGGAGCACATAAACTGTATCTTAAGTTAAGATTCATTTCACACCCTCGCCTGACAGAACAGGAAGCTGGTCGCCTTCATAATCAGCACAACTAAACCCCAAACAATGATTCTTAAGAGAGCTGGAGACTGGTAACGGGACCCAGCCAAGGTTAGTCAGGGAAAAATAAAACCCAAAACGCGCATGCTCGCTAATATGCAGCACACCTCCACGGCTGCAATAAAGGCAAGATTGAATTGCAGAAAGTGGCTGCAGGTCTTGTTTCTATACGTTTCAATGTTGTGCTCCAACAGGTCGGAATATTGTTAGCAATTCCATCGGCAGAGGAGACATTGCTGAGCTGGGTAAAACATGTGGTAAATTTCCTTCTGCACTCATCTTAGATCAGGTGAAGGCATTTGATTACATAGTCTTGGGGCTTATTTGCATTATGGGATTCCCGATACTCTTCCTGAAATGGTTAGGAGCATTATGCAAATTAGCGAGAGGGGAAGCAGCTATAAAAGTCTCAGTTGACCGAACAACTTTAATCTCAAAACTGGCTACTTTTCCAATTACCTTGTATGTCTTTTGTCACTGACTGCTTCATAAGGCAAGCCCAGCCTAGCCTAGCTCAGCTCTTACAGGGGATCCCTGAACTGTCACATTAGAAATAAGCAACACCTATTCCATTTTCCACTTCTGTGCATGGGCTAATATAGCACTTTCTTGCGACAAGAGGAAAAGTTCAATAGACCACCCTTTATCCTCTGGGAAGTTCCAAGACAGTGTCTGATGAGGCCAGGAAGTTTGCAGCTGGGATTATCAACACGGGGTAAGAGAATTAGCCTCCAAATCCAATTGAAATGCAGGCCCCCTAAATCTCTTGGGGTCTTGAAAATTGTAGCCTAAAGGATCACTGGACTAAAAAAGAAAGGGAGCTTTGGGGCGTGGGGGTGCTGAATTGACAAACACACATCAACACAAAAGGGGAACATGACAGGACTGGAGGGAATGGGACTGCATGAAGTAAAGAACCATTCATAGCCGTTTCAAAGGTCCAACTCCAGAGCAAGAACGAGATAAGATGCTTAGCAAAGAATATAAATTCTCCCCTCAGATTTTTCCATGCATGTGTGGAATACATTTTTATGTGCACGGTGGCTTGTGCAAATGTGCACCATCAGTAGAAACAAAAAACCTAGCTGTGGGCTCTCTGCTAACCAGCTGGACAACGTGAATCTCTCCTGAGAAGCCACACAAGCACCCAGCTTATAGGGAATATCGCTGCCCTTTCCTAGACCTTTGCTCCCATCCAGAACCAAGCTTGAAGCTACACCAAACCTTCCTTAAGGTACCCTATCACTGAGCCGTCCTACATCTTTCTCTCCACCCTTCGCTTGCCAGGGCTGAGATATCACCAGTGAATGTCTGTTCCGTGATGTCTTCAACCTAGCAAGAAAAATTCTCTTCTTGCAAATCTCCCACTCGGCACTGCAGGATGGAGGGACACCCCACAGCTGGGTCTGAAGACTATGGCTCAGGCTCACTACTCTAGAAAGCAGACAAGACTCATGGAATATTTCAGTTTTCTATTTCAGGATGGGCCACGTGAAGGAAAAAAAAAAGTCCGACTCTCCTGTGGCACTTTGGATTTAGAGCTGAAGCCAGAAAATGCAGGGAAACAAAAAATCTTTGGGATCAGTTTCTATCTTGGTATATATACCTCTTTCCTCCCCGAGGCATCTGAGCACCTGCGTTGGAGCTGTGAGAGAGGACATCATGTTTCTCGGATTTTTTTCCCCCCTTCTGAAACAGTTTCTCCATTCCTTATCAGAACTGCAAGTTCCTCAGATTTATGCCCAAGTGGGGTCTCTGAAGTTTTCACCCTCCTGGCTAAAGGTCCTAACTCTGCTTTTGTCAGGACTGTGACTAAGTTTCACACTGGAAAAGCGAGAAAGCATTTGACACTCTCTAAGGGAGAGAGTTCTAAATATGAAACGGCTGCTCATTTAACAGAAACTCTCTAAACAAATGACTCTCGTTAAGGAATAAGGAACAATATCCAGAGAACCTCTCAATTTGGTTATCGGAAATTGCTTCATTTTTGTTGCATGTTGACAGTTGCTGAGTTGCTTTGGAGCTTACTAGATTAGAATGTCCATATCTCCCTTCAGAGACACCTTGATTTATTTTACTTCATTCATTATTTAAACTGGATACTTTGGTGTAATATTGAAGACTGACTCATTCTTTATTATAAATTGCCACCATATATCCTAAGAGGCTCTGAGATCTAACTAGCCTTCGATCCAGTGGGAAGAGAAGAAACCCATCTTGAACCCTTTGTAAGTATGAGGAATTGCTGAATGCCTTTTTATACTGTCTGTCTTACTGAAAATGCCTTACAACAGAAAGAATTCTTAAAACCTAATTTACTTTTTCATCATCTGTGCTATTTCTACTGCTACTTTTGTGTGTGTGTGTGTGTGTGTGTGCGCATGTCACTGTAGTTGGCCAGCGGGACTTAAACTTGTCAGTTTCATTTTTGTTTCCAAGAATTCTATTGATTGTTCTAAGGCATAGAAAGAATGATCCAGCAGCCTCAGCTATAGCAATTCGGCCAGGCAGCTAAGGATCTGCCCCTCGCTGTTGTGATCTGAATTTCTGGCATGTAGGGGGCTATTTAAATTCTTGGTATCTGAAATTTGTAAAAAGGAGAGCAAAAAAATCATCAAAATATTCGTATTTATGTTTGCTTTTTTGACTGCCGCTGCACAATCTATCCGAATGTTAGGAATCATTTAAAAAGAGAAAGAGAATAGTTGGGGGTTTAGAATGGGTGCTATATGAAGAGAGATAAAAAATACTGGAACTTTTCAGCTTAGAAAGGAGAAGACTAAGGGGGGGATATGATAGAGGTCTATAAAATCATGACTGGATAGAGGTCTATAAAATCATGACTGGTGTGGAGAAAGTGAATAAGGAAAAGTTATTTACTTGTTCCGATAACATAAGAACAAGGGGACACCAAATGAAATTAATAGGTAGCAGGTTTAAAACCAAGAAAAAGAAGTTTTCTTCATACAGTGCACAGTCAACCTGTGGAACTCCTTGTCAGAGGTTGTTGTGAAGAGCAAGACTATATCAGGATTCAAAAAGAGCTAGATAAATGTATGGAGGTTAGGTCCATCAATGGCTATTATTAGCCAGGATGGATAGGAACAGTGTCCCCAGCCTCTGTTTGTCAGAGGCTAGAAATGGATGACAGGAGAGGGATCACGTGATGATTCCCTGTACTGTTCCCTCCCTCCGGGGCATCTGGCATTGGCCACTGTTGGAAGACAGGACACTGGGCTGAATGGACCTTTATGGCCATTCTTATGTTCTTATTAGATTATGTTGTTCCTGGCTTTTAAAATCCCCCTTATCCCCTTTTAACACCTGATATTGCATGTCACCAGCTCTGATCATCGTGGGGAGTTGAAGGGGCCCACGAGCAGTTTCATCCCCGCCTCTTTCAGAGGTACATGAGTGTCATATTGGCGGGTTATTCCTATGTCCACTGAGGATTTCCAAGGCTTTGACAGAGTGGACCTACCCCTGCACGCATGTTTTCCAGCTCCCATTAAAATAGATGGACCCAGCCCAGGATACCCCCCAAACTTTGGGGAAAACTGCAGTCTGGATCTAGATCTAGACATGAAATCCATAGCTTGGGTCTATCTCTACAATGGGAAGAGCAGAAACACTGACTATTAGAACAGCTCCCTACCCTACATATGGATCTGCAGCCAGATAAGAACCTTACAGCTCAGACCCATGTCTACTTTCAAGTAAAACATGGAAGCAGGAGGGGAAGCACTGTACAGTGCGCATTTCATTCCAATGGGTCCCTCTTTGCAGCCTTACTAAGTTGCTGTAAGTTGCTCTAGGTAAGGAGTACTTCAAACACCACTGAAGTGCATCTAGAGGGAAATGGGGCAGCCGTGGAGCAGGGAACTACAGCACATGGCAGCTTAGGAAAGGAAGGAAAGCTAACATGGTGTATCCAATGAAACCCAAGTAGGGGGAATTTTAGATAATTAAAACAGCTGCAATTCAGCCCCGAAACCAAGGTTAACACCCCCTCACCCTTGACAAAAGCGGGATTTTTTTTTAACAACTAGAAGCAATGAGGATCTCTGGCTACATCTCATTTGAGGCAGACTGTATCTTTGAGCACAGCACTTCCCAACTATACCTCACAAACTTTTAGTGCAATGACTTCACCTTGAGTGTGTGTGTGTGGGGGGGAGGGGCAAACAGTTTAAGAATTCCTTCGGTTGTAAGGGATTTTCAGATAGTCCTTGTATGCTGTACGGCGGAAATGACACTGAGATACACTAGAAGTGGAGAAGGGGGTCTGTAAGGCTGGAGAGAACAGATAGTCGCCAAATGGTTAGTAATTATTAAGTCTTCTTGGTGCGCAAAAAACGAGAAAAGCAACCCGCCCGTTTCTCCCAGCTAGGAAGTAAATAGAGTTGCCAGATGGTTGAACCCAAAATACCGAACATGCCCTCCCTCCCCCCCCCAAAAAAAAACACTGGGGAAAAATTCTGTTGAGGAAAAAACAAGGAGGGGGGGGGAAGAGACCAAAGTTGTTGAGAGAAAAAAAAAAGGACTCTGAGACTTATTAAACAGAACAAAAAACATTAAATAATAAAACAGCATTAAAACAGCATGGCCCCTTTCAGAGTGAGTGCAGAGTTAGCACAGGGATAGGAACAGGGGAGAGGTTGAGCACTAAGACCCAGGAAAGGAATTGCTTCCACTTGGTCTTTAGGCTTTTTGCCGGCAGTCATTTTGTGTTCTTGTTCAAGTCAGAACTTAGCTTCCCTGCGGAACCAGATAAGCATGAGGTCTGGGGGCGGGGAGCTGGGGGTGTTGGGCTCTGGGGGAGGGCAGGAGGCCAGGTGCATGGCCCAGGCCCAGGCGCTAGGGTTGCCAGGTGTCCGGTATTTTCACCTCCTGGCTGGGAAAAAAACCCCAGAAAATACCGGAAATTTTGGGTGTCCGGTATTTTCTGAATTTTGTTTTTTACCAGACAGGAGGCGAAAATACCGGACTGTCCGGGTCAATACCAGACACTTGGCAACCCTAGAAGTAAAAACAGTAAGCCGACGTCTACATTGCGCTTTCTTGCTCAAGAACATATCCAAATGAGGCACGGTAATAAATATCACCGCACCTTATTTGCATACTTAATGAGCTGCCATTTTTACGCAAGGGGCTCTTGCGCAAGAAGACGCAGTCTACACTGTTCCTTCTTGCGCAAGAGCCATTCTGCCTGAAAATAAGCGTCAGAACAGCTTTCGCACAAGAGGGGGGTTCATGCAAGAAGGAGCAGTGTAGACTTTCTGCATTTAGCTAAAAAGAACTCCAGAAAGTTACCAAATGCAAAGCGGCCCATTGAGCGCTATGGGTGGATCAAGAGACAGATGGGGAAGCTGCGTGTTAAACTAGAGATGACTTGCTGAGAGAGAGACTGAAGGTAATGTGGAACAAAATGCATGCTACCCCCAAGAAACCCAAATCATGTTTTCACTCCCAACTAGAAGCTGCTCACTTATTTGCCTTTGAGTCAGAAGGACATCTCTCCCTACGTTCACAGCATGTCAGCCCCACACTGGCACAACAGGGGTTAACCATTCTCTTTTAGCTGAAGAGGCCCCACCCTCACCTCTAGTGGGCATGCTCCAATTGGAGCCGGGGTATAAAAGGCCGCGAAGTAGGTCAGTCAGCGTCGACTGCAGGAAGGAAAGGAGGTGTCTCGCTAGGCTCCTGGGAGAGGACTGCCTGCACTCCAAGGCATGGGCGGCAGACAGACAGATCAGGGGGCATCTCGGAGAGTGAAGACCAGAGAGTTCCAGAGTCAGAAGACTTTAGAGACTTGGTTAGGAAGCGACCTAGGGGAACGTTTCAGAGAAATGGCTCAGCATGCTTTGGTAGGACTGCTGCCCAAAGTGGCCGACGGTGCTGGGCAAGGGGGGAGGCCAGCCCCAGACCTCTGGAAGGGGTATGTCTTTGGGCAGAAGGAGCGGGGCTGAGGGACTGGCCACTCCCACCCAGCTCTTCAGCACCGCCCAGGTTTCTAAAAACGATTTAAAGGTCCTAAGGGATTGGCTTCTGCTGTTGTTGTAGCAGCAGTAGCTGTGAGCCCCGGGCCTTTTTAAATCACTGGCCCCCAAGACAGGCCTATTGACAGGCCTGCCCCCACTAAGCGGGCGGCAGGTTTACACCAAGAGGGCCCTGGGTTGGGACCCCGTGATAGAGAGGGCCAAGGTCCTTCTACTCGGGGCACGGCTTAACCCTTCAATTGTATTACCTCTGGCCACTGGGCTGCTTTGCCCCAACCACAGGTGCTACTGCAGTCCCCCTGGCCCAGGGGTTACTCTGCCGCGAGCGGAGGGGATACTGCATTGACTCTGTAGTGATTCTGGCCATTGGGCCATGCTGCCCTGACAGCAGGGCCTACAGTATTGATTCTGGCTATTAGGCCACACTACCCTGACAGCAAAGGCTACTGTATTGACTTTGGCCAAGTAGCCCCTAGCATCTGCTATCAAGGGCAGTATTAAAGGTTGTGGCCCCTGAGCTGCACAGCCTGGAGACGGGGGGCACCCCATTACTTGGGTGCAGGGTCGGGACATGCCTCTTCCCCACCCCAAAAGATGATGGACGGTGTCAACCCCGTGACGTGTTCTCTTGGAAGCCCTAAAGAACATGAAATGAATATGTACAGTGATGGGATGTAGGACCTGCACTTTGAGTCGATAAGGGATTTTGCTGGTTTTTACTGCAAATAATTGTGGCGCTCTATAAGTAACTGTATTGCATGGCCCAAGGAAAGAGGAGTGTTGAAGGGTACAAGTCAGCTTGTAACTTTGAATTGCTAAAAGAAATTGCTCAAAGAGGGGAAAATCCCAATTAGTAACATGGGCTAATGCCGAAATACAGCCCTTAAAACAGGGGTGGGAAACCTCAGGTTTGGGATCTGGATCCGGCCCCTGAGGCTCAGGGTCCCCCCTCCCCAGCATTGGGGAGCCCACACTGGTGCTCCAGCCCCACTGCTGCCCCCTCCTCCTCTCCGGGGCTGGAGCACACAAAATCTACTAGGCTGGCTCACCTAGGCTCTGATGTGCAAAGGGAATGCAGAGAGTGTCTTTCTCCTTCTCGGTCCCCCAGGGCCACAGTGAAGGGTTTTTCCCCCTTCTCACTTGTGTGCGACCCCCGACTGATTTTTCTGTGGGTCAGTGGCCCCCGACCCAGGAAAGGTTCCCCACCCCGCCTTAAAACGAGTCAAACATAAAAAGCCTCCAATAAGAAAAGGACGGAAGATTTTTGCTATAGGCCATCGCCATCTACTGGATGCCAATGGAAGTGCAGAGAAACCAAGAGCAGAAACTTGAACAGTCAGCTGGCAAATGACCACTAGAAATCCGAGGGTGAACCTTGTCAACAAGCCCTGGAGTCAAGTGATTACAATGGAGGTCAACATGCAAGACTCGAGAACCAGCTGAAACACCAGCCTCTCCACTCATCCAGACACAGAACTGACTGAGCCCAGAAAGAAGCTGCAGAAGCTCCAGAGTGTCCATCATCCAGACCAGCCCCGTAGAAAGGAAACATGCTTCCATCAAATTGGCTTGTGTCTACGGTGGACTCAGGCCAACCTAACTATCACACAAGGGGTTAAATTTTTCACAGCCCTGAGCAGTGCAGCTTGGCCAATCTAGTTTTTACGTGTAAGACCAGGCCTGAATGTTATCTGAGTTAACTCTCCATAGTGAGATCTCAGATAAGCATAGATCAGATTTAATGAATGCTATCTGTAGGCCCTCCTTTGGAAGTGCAAGAAAGTGACCCGAGAGAGAGCCGACCCATAGCTTTAAGCAATTGCTTTAGATATTCTGAACTTGTCGCTTCCCCATCAAACCATTCAACAGCAGTGAACACACTCTTGAAAGTGCTTTAAAGACAAGAGCATTCTTACCTCTTTGAGGAATACTAGAAGTGTTATAGATGTGTTAGGTGCTAAAGAACTGATGACTAATGTCACAAGTATATGTAATAAAAGAAACGTGGCCATCTTCATTGTTCCTTTATGCTGCTTCTGAGCCTGCCCGTAGCACATGACATGCTTGAAGGACTGTATTGATGCATTCAGTACAAGCCTAGCACATTGGTTGTATCGACCCTTGATTAATGAATTGTTGATTCTATATGAGTGCGGGGCAGCCTGTGGCCCTTGGGCTGCATGCGGCCCACTGGGGTTCCACCTGTGCCCTGTGCACATCCTGTCTGCTCCTCTCCCCCACACACCTCTCATGCTTCCTACTTCTCCCCTGCCCTCCTGCCTCTTTCGCAGGGCTGTGACTCAGCAGTTTGCTGCTGTTCTTGCTCTGGGAGGAAGGAGGAGGAGCGGGGATGGAGCATGAATCAGCAGATTGATGGTGCTCCAAAAATGCTGGGAGGGAGGGGGAGGAGTAGGAAGTGCAGGGCTCCAGTGCCATGGGGGCAGGGTATAGATAGGGGTGGGGGAGCCGCAGGTTGCCTGCCACTTGCCATGCAGCTCACTGAGACGAAGGAGGGCCATGCAGGAGGCTCACTCACTAGTCTTGGTTGCCTATCACTGTTCCATGCTGATGTGACTCTCAGTTAATTCATAAATTGGCCTTTGGTTACGAATAATCAACTGTCCTGATTTGAGAAATACTGTTCGCGTTAAAAGTTTACCTGAACAGAGCCTAGCATTAAATGACTAAGGTTAGCACTTCTTCGACTCAATACAAAGGGATTATCCTATGCAATTCCATTCTAATGTTGGCTATGAGATTATCCCCTTAGCAGTTTGTTAGAGTTCAGCTTGAAAATTTAACTGGCACTTTGACATAATATTCCTAAAATAAATAGGCCGCCCTTCATTCCTTCAACCCTGCCCAGAAGCAGACAACACAAATGCTGGTTTGAGGTTACTGAAAGCAGCAGCGTCTATTGAAATGGCCACCCCAGTCTGTTAAACTCATCGTTCTTTATTGTTTAATACATGCATTTGATGTATCATGTCCGTTTGTAAACACTGCACAGAAACCCAGGTGATGGAAAATCTCAGACTTTTCAACTCCGCATAGGAGGCATCTTAAGTGAGTTAAACCAGAACCAAAGTGAAGAACCAGTTCAAACTTAGAATTTTTTTTTGAATTTATCTGAAACTGAAGCTGGACTGCAAGTCTGTCCTGTCTACCAATCCCTGAAGCGGAACTCAACTGGGAGTAGAGGGAGAATGGGGTACTGGTTAAAATAAATGTTCAACATTTTTAAGCTCGCTATTTTTTAAAAATGAGTGATCTTATTTTCATTAAACATAACAAATAGGTCTGTAGCTGCTACCAAAAAGGCCTTGCCCAATAAAGAGAAGAGACTGAGATGAGAATGGAAGGAGGCTAGCTCAAACTGCAGAAGAAAGCAAGTGGACTGCATATCATATGAGGCAGCAGGAGACCTGGAGAATCTCCCAGGTTCAATCCTTGATCCCAGGAGTAAACAATAACTCTTTAAAGAAAAAGGGAATGGCTCCTCTACCTTCTCAGTAGACAGGTCTCCTCTCACCCATCGCCAACTCCTCGGGCAGCTCCTCCCTCCAACTGCACCACTTCAGCCAATGCCCATGCCCCAAAACACTTGTCCAAATGAAGCGAATCTCCCCCAAACCCCATCCTCTTCCCTCTACATGTCTCATGACATCTCCAAAAAGGACCTATCTGGACAAAAGGAAGTCCCTAAAAGGATTGGGCCAATGTTTGATTCATTTGCAGATGAGCCATGTCTGAAGAAGAAAGAAAACCTGGGAGCATCATAAAACATGTCATTTCCAAGCTGTATCAACTGGCAAAAAATTCTACCCACAGTTCCAGTAACAATTATGAGTGCTGAAACCTTACATTTATCTTGTGACCACAGAGATCCAACATGGTAGAAGAAATATTAGAAGATGTTATTTTAGTTCCCTCACACAAGCTGTTCATTAAAAAAGAAATCCTGTTAATTTGATGACACACGGACACTAGAAAAAGTTAAAATTAAAAAAAAAAATCAAGGGCCCAAAATCAAAATTGTTTCAATTTTAAGTTTTAATTCTTTTTTGAATTTACACTCCCTAAGACTGAAACTTGACCAAACCATGTGTTCTTTTGTTTGTTGGGGGCTTACACCAGAACTGAATCAAACCACTGAATGCAATAGCACCCAAACCTGATTTATACTCAATAAATACAGTTTTGATTCCATGTCCACTCCTTTACACCATGAGGGGGCAATGATACTTCACTAGCTCAGAATGCCAACTACTGCCTCATCAGCACCAATGTATAAGCATTTGGAGAGGTGCACTTAATCTCACTGACTCACTTCCACATTTGGATTCAGCCGGCACAGATCTATCCAGCTAGGAGAATTTAGTATTGACTATTCAGTACTATCTTAACCAACAAATACATGCTCATACACACGTCTCTTATTTTATTTTATTTTCCCCATAACCTACCATTTTCCCTAGGCTTTAGCGAACATCCCCCTGGGAGACAAGTCTCACAGTTTGAGTCCAGCCGCATTAAATATGACTTCATACAAAATCCGATGAAGAGTAAATTACCCATTTGTAAATATCAAACGCGGGTTGTTTTGTGAAAAGTTCAGCATCTTGGATGGGACTTTTTCATTATTATTTTCATTTTAAGCTTTGTCAATACTGAATGTGCTTTTCTTCCTGGAAACTGTATAGTAATGAGAGAAACTGTTTATTTTTCTCCTTAAAGGGATGAAGTATTTTTTGCCGATATTTTGCATGTCCATAAAAAACGATTTACAGGATTGAGTGGATGCCGACGCCGAATCTCTTTGGCGGCTCAGGAAGGGAGAGGGTTGCTTCGGGGCAAGATTTCAAGACATTTGTCTTTAGCAATGAGGACAACATGAAGCAGCATGGAGGCATCGAAGCTCAGGATTGAATGGACAGTGAAAATAATTCCCTTCCTAAAAGAACAGCCTTTGAATGTCTTGACTGTTTAGCTTGTAAGCTCTTCAAGATAAGGATTTGCATTCACTGTGTGCTTGTACAGCGCCTGGTGCAGGCGCCTTGTGCTTAGCTGGGGTTTCTCGGTGCTACCGTAAAACAAATAATTAAGAACAGCAGCCGGCCTATTAATGGTGTAGACTATACACGGAAACACGCCCACGGATGGAATTTTCCCTCTCCCACATTGTTTAACTAGGTTTTATTTGTTAGGAAGAAGCCTCCACCTGACTCAGAGCTGGGGATGAAACATCAGACCCAAGTGTTTTTCAGGCTCATTCACAGATGTTGGCGGATGGGATTTGCCTCTTAATGATTAAAATCTAATTAAATATTTAATGACCTGACGTCAACATTCAATCCATAGCAGAGTTTCTATTTAAGGGAGGCTGTAAGGCTGGATGGACAGACAGACTGCACCATAGCTTTTCCCTCCGGAGATCACTATTTGCAGCACCTTAAATAGCCAGTAAGTCTTTTTTACCCAGTTGGTAAATTTGAGCCAGATAAAATCCAAGAACGCGTTTCCTGTAAGTGGAAAAACCCTTGATTAGAAAGAAACAGAGCAAAGATGCAGGCAAAGAGACTCATGCCTTCAATAACAGCAGCTGCGATAGTTTTGAACAATGAGGGCTTCAAATAGAAATGAGAGATGAGAAAAAAATCCTGTCATATTTCATCTCCTACACCTCACTCCAAAAGTACAGGAATGCTCCCAACACCAATTTTGTTAAAAACACTACACACAAGCAACAGAGCTTTGGCCAGTTTCTACCCAGCAGGAGAAAGGGTGATAAGAGGAGAACTAAACATTTTTCTCTTCAAAACAAAAGAAATGTTTTCCCTGTCCAAGTTTCCTTGTGGAATAAAGTGGGAAAAAAAGATTACTGAGAAATACCTTATAAGGCCCACTGCAAAAGAAGATGGATGTTTTCCCTCAGGGTAACTAACACACACTCTATCCTGAGGTAAAAACATAGTGAAGTCCAGGCATTTTAGTTTTACAGCAAGATAACTCACCAAGATCAATCCCTGGAGTGAGCGTAGGACCTGTTTACCTCACAGGAAAACTAATAGACTTGGTCTTCACTATGTTTTTACCTCAGCAGAGCTTGTGTGTTATCACCCTGAGGTGAAACAGGCCCCTTTCAAAGCAATGAACACAGGATATAAGTGTATTTACAGTGGACGGAAAGGGTTAGCACAGAACAGGCTGAAGGAGACAGGACATATGCAGCAGGATTTGAGTAGCAAGACAAATTCAGAGCCACCATGTGAGAGTGTGTGTGCGCAGCATGGCAAATTCAGAATAATTGTACGTGGGTGGCGGGTTGGAGTGTAGAGTGACAAATGAAGAATCACCGTGGGTGAAGGTGTGGGTGTGGGTGTGTAGCATGCGACATTCAGAATCACTATGTGTGTGACATGGCAAATTCAGAATCACGGTTGTGTGGCTGTGTGAGGGCAAATGCAGAATTGCTGGATCTGTGTGTGTGGCAGGGCACATTCAGAATCAGGAGGGGAGTAGGGGATATGGAAAATTCAGAATCAGTGTGTGGGGGGGAGGAAGGTAGACAGTGCTTTATAAAGCACATGGGTATTCTCCTTAGCACAGTCAGATGGAGGCATTCTCAGTGTTACGTTCTAAGACCTCTCCAGTCAGTAGAGATGAAGGCCATGTCTACACTAGGAGATAAGGTTGAATTTATGAAGGTCGACTTTTTGCCACCTCATTTTGTAAAGTCGAAAGCCCATTTCCCCACTGTGCACAAGAATTCAACGCATGCACCTCTCTAGTAGGCTGGTTACCACTGCCTTTGAGAGTGATGCACAGTGGGTAGCTATCCCACAGGCCCTGTGCCACTTTGCATTCTGGGTTATGTTCTCAGTACACACTGTGACCAAAACTGCAGCGGGGCATTCTGGGTACACGCCATCCGCGTCCCATAATGCACTTGTCTCCTCCCTCCAGTGGCAAACAATCTTTTTGTGCCCCCTTTTCCCCAATTAGGCACACAGAGGCCATAGCAGCGTGAGCATGGAACTCATGGGGGATCCTGTTGAGCATCAGGGCATTATGGCAGTGATATTAACCATGGTGTGCCTTATGCAGGAGCATATTCAGTGTATCCAGGGTCCGCCGGAATGAGGAAGCATTTTGGGAGGCTATGAACACACTCTCTTTGGCAAAACACTTGAGGTGAGCAGATGGCAAATGCTGCCGGCATTTGATCCTCTGGACACAGTGGAACGATGGTTCTGGTACCATCAGACAAGCACAGACTGGTGAAACCACATAGTTATGCAGGTATGGGACGATCAGCAGTGGCGGCAAAATTTTCGCACGTGTAAGGCCACTTTCATGGCAGTTTGCGAATTGCCTTCCCCTGCCCTGAAGTGCAAAAATACCAGAAGGAGCCCCACGCTGACAGTGGAGAAGTGAGTAGCGATTGCCCCGTGGAAGTGTGCAATAACAGACAGCTACCAGTTAGCTGGGAATCGATTTGGAGTAGGGAAACCTATTGTAGAGACTCTTGAGAAGGGGGAATGACAGCTCAGTGGTTTGAGCATTGGCCTGCTAAACCCAAGGTCGTGAGTTAATCCTTGAGGGGCCCATTTAGGGATCTAGGGCACTTGGTGAGGGATGGTACTTGGCCCTGCCATGACGGCAGAGGATGGGACTTGATGACCTCTCAAGGTCCCTTCCAACTCTATGAGATAAGTATTTATTATTATTCTATTAAGTAGCCAAGGCACTCAATGCTCTTTGGAGGGTAGAGACTCTGGAGGGTAGAGACACCATAACTCAAGCAGGGGAAGATATTAGCTAATGATTCCGCAGTAAACCTCTGTTTGCTCATCGCCAAGGATGCATGGCTTGAGCCCCTGCCCTGCTGCCATGCCCAGATCCTCTCGCTATGCAGCACAGTGACTGCCACAGATCAAACCTGATTGCCTTAACCCACTTGTAGTATGATGAAAAATGTGAACTCTCCAGCAGTGCCCTTCCCAGAATCAGTGCTTGGGTGAGAGACATCCTGGGAGGAGGGGATTGTCTCCAAACTTATGAAAAGGCTGTCAGTGACGTTGGTTACCCCACTCACCTGCTGAACACGCCCCTCCTCCACCTCCTCTTACGTTGCTATGCTGTCCTCCATGCTTTTGCTGGTCAGTCGTTCTGCAAGAACCGATTCCTTTCCCCACACAACCATGAAGTCCAGGATCTCCTACATGCTCTGTGCTGGTGCTTGTCTGCGACCCTGGGAAACCATGGCCACAGGTGCTGCTGAGATAGGCCGCCTGCTCTGAGGTGTGTTCACCACACTGCTGGCCACACAGGAAATGAAATTCAAATTTTCCCTGGGCTTTTCCTGTTCACCTGGAGAGCAGTAGAGTTGAAAGTCCTAGCCAGAGCAGTTACCATGGGGCCCTGTGGGACACCTCCCAGAGGCATTTGCACTACCATAAAGTCAACCATGCAAGGCCAAATTTAGTGTTCATCCTCATGAAAACCAGGAGTCCGGAAATTGACTTTCAAAGCACTTACAACCGACTGGATGGACTAGGTGGTGTAGACCCATTGTTTAGAAATTTGAACTAATGTGGCAAAATTCGACCTAAACTCCTGGCATAAAACAGGCCTTAAATAGCTTTTTGTGAACACAGGCACTAAGCAAGTGATTTGCTGCCTCTCAGCTGTAGGACCCAGCTGGTTCTGTTCTTTTCCAAGAGCAGAGCATGTCACAGGACGTTTACGGAACACAGTGTACCTTCTAGTCTGTTCGATACCGTTTTAGAATGCCCTCATGACCAAACATTTTGACAAAAGAGGCAATTTTTCATCCAGACCAACTGAAAAATGCAAATTGCTTCACAGCTTTTGAGGCAAAATAATTTTAGCTTACAAACAGGACTATTTCTGCTTTGGTCGGGTTTTGCTGGGGAAAAAAAACACTTTTTGGGGGTTCGCATTTGTACTGCTAATGAAATAACACAAGCAAACAAACCCACCCTGTAACCTTTTGAACATATTTAGGTTTTAAACAACATTGCATTTTCCACTAAGGATTGTTCAGACACCTCTGAAGCCAATATTTAGAAAAAAGCAAAAGAAGAAAACTAGGATGAATTGAGGCAATCAGAGTCCAGCTAGCATTATATCCCTGCCAAGAAAAACGGCTAGAAACATAACGATGCTAAGGACAGGCATTAGAGATGAAATGGGTACTGGCGGAACTCTTATGTATTTCTCTGTTTGTTTTGTTGATGTTGCTGGTTTTTGGCAAGGGGGAAGAGAATGAGAATCTAAGCACTTGTCAGCATGGGTTCATCACATAAGGAGAAAAAAGATGGCGTGAAGACAAATATAATTGATTTTATTAAGGGAATGACTAAGAATACCAGACAGAAAGCAAGTGGCGGATGCAGTTTACTCAGATGTCAGCCAGTCCTTTCATATGCACCACCCAGAGGGAGAATGCTTAGCCAAAACAGCAGCAGCAAAGAGAGTCAATAGGGCGCTGGGGTGCAGTAACAAATATACTAATGATGCCACTGGTGAATCATCACAATTAAAAATCATGGGTGGTAGCAGGCTCCCTAAATAAGCTGCTTCAGAAAGAGTGTCACATACAATATTGTTCACCCCATTCAGGCAAGGCCAGGAAGGGAAGAATTGGTTCAGGAGGAGAGGCTCTTTAGCAAGTCAAAGCGAGAATTAAAGGTACAGTCTCAGTTCCACAAAGCCTTTAACCACGTGTTTAAGTCCCACGGCCAGATGCTGCCATCCTGGCTCATGCTGAGCAGTGCAGATGGCCAGGAGCAGCCCTGTTGGCTATTACCTGGGTCGGCTGGCACAGTCAGGTAGCTCTCAGCACAAACACAGGTGGCAGAGACTGCTCGTAAGACAGAACCCATTCACACTACAGGCAAAGGGCACAATGTGCATCATGGAGACAGCTAAGTTAGTAAATGCAATCAGGAGAGGGCCCCTGTTCCAGAAGGCCACCAGCCTAAGGAACCGTGTGGGCAGCACACACATAAGACAAAGGGAGAAGGATAAAAAGACAGTTGATGCCAATGTTACAGGCTGGGGACCGAATGGCTAAGTAGCAGTTCTGTAGAAAAGGACCTGGGGATTCCAGTGGATGAGAAGCTAGATAGGAGTCAACAGGGCGCCCTTGTAGCCAAGAGGGCTAATGGCATATTGGGGTGCCTTAGGAGGAGCATTGCCAGTAGATCCAGAGAAGTGATTATTCCCCTTTATTCAGCTCTGGTGAGGCCGCATCTGGAGTATTGTGTCCAGTTCAGGGCCCCCCACTATAGAAAGGAGGTGGATGCATTGGAAAAAGTCCAGCAGAGGGCAACCAAAATGATTAGGGGGCTGGAGCGTATGACCTACGAGGAGAGACTGAGGGATTTGGGTTTGTTTAGTCTGCAGAAGAGAAGAGTGAGGGGGGATTTGAGAGCAGCCTTCAACTTCCTGAAGGGAGGCTCCAAAGAGGATGGAAAGAGGCTGTTCTCAGGGTGGTAGATGGCAGAACAAGGAGCAATGGTCTCAAGTTGCAGTGGGGGAGGTCTAGGTTGGATATTAGGAAAAACTATTTCCCTGGTGAAGCACTGGGATGGGTTCCCTAGGGAGGTGGTGGAATCTCCATCCCTAGAGGTTTTTAAGTCTCAGCTTGACCAAGCTCTGGCTGGGTTTATTGAGTTGAGGTTGGTCCTGCTTTGGGCAGGGGGCCGGACTCGATGACCTTCGGAGGTCTCTTCCAGCCGTAGGATTCTAGAATTCTGTGATACCACTTCCAGGCATCACTGATGAGTGGCTGTATCTCTTCCCCCATCTGTTAACTGTTTTACACTCTGTCCGTCTAAAAGAAGCCACCGGCTCTCTAACCCGCAATGAGCTGGGAGGGGGCCGGAGGCTCTGCAGAAGCTGGAAGGAATGGGTTCGATTTTCCCCTCGCCATTCTTTTCTCCTTGTTGGATTTATGACAGAGAGTTGAAAACCCAGAGCTTCTGTTCCTGGAAGAGCAGCCTTGGCAGCGAAGCCCTGGGGCTGGCAGATGCACTCGGCAATTAACCCTGTGCATGCAGAAGGGAAAGGAAAAAGGACGGTCTGCAAAACACACAGGCAAGGGAAGGGGAGTGGAGTGGAGCTCTCCCTGCTGGAGCATCGCCTCACTGCCATGTGGCACAGCTGGGAAGTGAGCTGTGCCACCAGCCAGAGAACATATTCTGCAGCCCATTGTGGGTGAGAGCATTCACCGTGGGCTCCAGTCCAGCTCCTCCATTGAAATCAGCGAGCATGGCAGCAGCTGACGGGGAAGACACTCAATGCCTTATAGGATCTGGCCCGAATTAAATCATTCCCTCGGCAATTAATTATGGATCACCAGCCCCATTTAACTGGTGGGGGAAACGGAAGCTCAGGGAGACCGAAGGATTTGCCCAAAGATCCTACCTAGAAGGAATCCATGGCATAGACACGGTTAGCGCTCACCGATTCCTACCACAGCTCCGAAGTCCAACGTGTGGAGCTGCGAATGGCTACCCCTCGCTCTCCCATTGGCTACCCCTCGCTCTCCCATTGGCCGTATTTATTAAGTGCTGACCAAGTGCTAAGTGAAGGGGATGGAGCATCCTGGGGAGCCCAGGGGAGAAATAACGTCATGGCTGGCTCTCTAATTGCACTGCCTGCCAGGACGGTGGCAGGCCCATGCAGCAGCACTTGACCAGGTTGTTTCAGATAAAGCTGGCGAGTTTGTTCTTTTCCAACCTGAGCCGTGTCTTGTTTTAATTTCCTGAGGTTGTTCTCTCTCCTGCCCTTCCTCCCTGCAGCCAGGCTGTACATCTGCAGAGTCTATCTACACCTCAGGGCCCCTGAGACAACGTTCCCCCCTCTCCAACTGCCAGCAGCATCTTGGAGAAGCCAAACACATCAACGATTTTCTTCAACTGAGCCGGAAAGAGCAATACATCAGCCCCAGCCGTGGCAAATGAAACCGATTGCTCCATTGCAATTAATGCATTTTCCTGCACTGCGCCCACCAGCAGGGGGATCTGCTCATTAGAATTCTGGCTGGAGAGGTGAGTGACAAGAAATGGGGGGGGCGAGGAGGAGGCAGAGGTGGGAAGCAGGAGAGGATCAGAATGAGAAAAAGAGAGGAAGCTGCAGAAAGAAGAGACACAGTGGAAAAAAAAGATTAAACATCAACGAGGGAAGCTGAAGGAGGAATCAGAAAAGAGGAAGAAGAACAGATGAGAAAGAAAGAATGAAAGAAAACAAAAGAACAAAAGAACGAACGAACGAAAGAACGAGCTAAGGAGGAGGAGAGCAGCAAAGAGATAAAATAGCGACAAAGGAATTGAGCAGCAGAGTTTTATCTTTCAGCTAAGAATAAAATAACCCTGCTTAACTAAGGTGAATTTATCTCTCCCATTGTCCCAGTGGCATTTGCAGCCAGCAGCTGAAGGAGTAAATAATTACCCTGTCAGGCTACACCAGGCCCCTGCTTTCACACCCACAGTGGTTGAAGTTTCTTGTTACTCTCCATTAAAGACCGGATATTGCTTCCTCCACTAAGCACCCCCCTGTAATGGCCGCAATGGATTAGAGCCTCATCTCCCCCCTCACCAGTGGTTTGCCAATCATCATTTGGTTATTATTATTCTGGATGACAATCAATTGCAGCTAAAGCTCCCTTGACAGGAATCCTGGCCTTGTCACAGCCAGATTTTTCTGAATGCTGCAGCATGACTAGGGGAGAGGGATGGGAGGAAATGAAAGCAAATAACAGGGCCAACCACTCAAGAACTCAACTGGCTTCCCGCCCCTCGGTGGCAGAAGGCAGCCTCGTTCGGAAGGATGTTGTAAGTGTTTTAGCAAACTGAGCTGGGAAGCACCATGATGCTGGTTTGTAAGGCTGCCTCTGCAACAGCTTTTTGCTATATATCGCTTCCTTGCCCTCTGGGACAGCGCCCTTCTCACCAGTGATCAGAACTGACGGGTGCAACCACCAATAAGAGATCTCCAGTCAGGCGTTAAGCAAGCAGCAGGGGGATGGAGGGGGGTGGGAAGGGGCACGTGGAGAAAGTTTCTGAATACGCTGTCCTAAATTGATGTATGATAGGGATGGGCTTTACATCAACAGTAACATCACAGAGGAGGCTGTGAAGGCTAGGACTATAATAGAGTTTAAAGAGAAGCTAGATAATTTCCTGGAGGTTAAGGTCCATAAAAGGCTATTAGCCAGGAGACAGAAATGGTGTCCCTGGCCTCTGTTTGTCAGAGGCTGGAGAGGGATGGCAGGAGACAAATCGCTTGATCATTGTCTTCGGTCCACCCTCTCTGGGGCACCTGGTGCGGGCCACTGTTGGCAGAGAGGATACTGGGCTAGATGGACCTTTGGGCTGATCCAGTATGGCCGTTCTTATGTTCTTATGACGTCAATGGAGCAGGGAGAGTGCAAAAATATTTCAACCTAGGTGAGGGGTTTGCTTTTTCTGTAGTTGGTTCTGGCAAGAATTTGAAGCCAAAAAGGGGTTTCCAGTGATGACTGCAGTGCTCAACTCATGGAGAAAGAGAAGGCACCTGGGACACAGGATTCCTGGCTCTGACGTGCATCTCCCACGATTCGCCACGTAACCTCAGGCAAGTCGCTTAACTTCCAGTTTTCCAAAAGCAAGTGCTGAGTCACGTGGCCAACTAGACCCATCTTGGAGGTGATTTTTAGAAGTGCCAAGCTCAAGTCACTGTGAGCACTCCACACCTCGGAAAATCAGGCCTGCCGTGTCTCAAGTTGGGCACCCAATAAAAACAAAACATTGAGAATCATTAAGGCCAGATCCTCTCTGGGTCTTCAATAGCCTCACTAGTGAACGAGGACAATGGGACTGCACCTACCCTTACTCAGCCCATGGGTACCTCAGTGTAATCCCTCTGATTTCAGTGTCTCCTGGTTTACCTTTGAGTAAGGCCAGGTCTAAACTTACTCTGAGGTTGATGCTCTGGGGATTGATATTCTGGGCTCGATTTAGCAGGTCTAATAAAGACCCGCTAAATCAACCACTGATGGCACTCTCATCGATCCCTTACATTTCCAGCTGCCCTGAAGGGTGACTTCCACTGAAAAACAGTGAGTTCCTGTGAAATCTGACTTTCCTTTCTACGAGAAAAGGTGGATCTGTAATGCTCCAGGACAGTACCTCTCAGAAGAGCTATGGAACTTACTGTGTTACATTTTCAGTGTAAAGCACATTGAGATACTCAGTAAAAGATGCTACTGAAAGGCAAGGCATTTATTTATGCTCTGAGCTTGGCTAGATTCACTGGTCATGCGTCTGGAGCTGCAGCAAGACACTGATGACAAGAAGATTACAATACTTGGCAATGCAGCTGCCAGGGAGAAAAGCTTTCAAGCCAACAATGTGCGTTGGAGCACACTGTGAATGTCCAGAGTGCTTAAGAGACCCTGCTTGCTTTGGGCGGATGCTGACAGGGATAGGTTCTGAGCTGAGACTGACAGGGTACTGCTGAGAGGGAGCTCACACAAATGCTGACAAGCTGCTGTGATATCACAAAGGAGCAGACGCTGTCAGAAGCCAGGATGGTGCTGCCGGTAGGGGGCTCGCCTGGCCGGAGCAGAGTGTGTCGCTGCTATAGAGCTAGGGGGAAACATGCATTAGTTCCAAAAGAAAATCTCCCGACGAGGGCTTCCTTCCTACAAACCGGAAACACGGCAGGGGAGTGTCTCGCCGCACAGGCCGGGAGACGCATGCCGCGGGCAGCCGTATTGTCTTTCAAGACTTGACCTCACAAGTATCCTGGAGCAAAAAAATACCTCTTCAGAGATCCAAGTTCAGGGGCATCCAGTTCATCTCTTTAACAGTGTCAGGCAGGGCTTGCGCGAGGAGCATTGTTACTCAGCGCTTCACCTTGCAAATAAATAGCTCTGAACTGAAGCCAGAAGTACTGGGATCCTTCAAAGACATTATCTGGAAACACTCAGTAGAAGGCACCTAAAGTCCCATTAATCATCCCACCGCTTACAGTACTTCTTAATGGCTTTTATGGCTTATCCTTTGAATGCCAACAAAGAGTGTGATTTCTCCTGGCTTATTCTATTAAACAGAAATCAATATCTAATACAAACGTGCCAATGGTGGCATATTTGGAAAGGCCAAGGGGATGCGGGTGCCTTTTCTTCTCTCCTCTCCAGTATGATTTGAGCAGCCAGCCGTGAAGCCAGGATTTGCTGACCCCAACAATGACACCGGAGATAGACCCTGCTCGGAAAGGAGGCTGTGGCTCTCAACTCTCCCTGTACCATGGCTGCTGGGGTTTCGAGACAGGGGAAAGTCTCTGAGGCCAGTACAGCCGGCAGCTGATGTATGGTGTCCTTGTTCCAGAGCTCAGAAAAGGAGCAGATGGAGAAACAGAAACCTCTCTATGGAAGAGAAAAGTAAGATGGAAATGCAACCTGGCACTGGCCAAAATTCCTCATGACTCTAGACTAGATTCCCTTCCAGGTCACACCACTGTCCACTGGACTCTCGACCAATGCTGATTTATGCTACAGGTTGAACCTCTCTGGTCCAGCACTCTCTGGTCCGGCACCATCTGTGGTCTGGCATGATGTTAGTAAACCAGGTGTCCACTTAGCATGGGTGAGGCCAGGAGCGGCCCGAGGCCGGCTGCAGCAGCTGGCGCCATAGGCGGGGCGGCACAATCGCCGTCCATGCCTGCACAACCGTCAATGGCCATGATGTCATCATCGGGCGCCCGGGGCAGCGGCGCCCTAGCCAACTGCCTAGCTCGCCTAGGCTCACGGGCTGCCCCTGGGTGGGGCCAAGTTTCCTGCGGTCCCATAAACTTTGTTTACAGCCTGGCTCTGTCGACATGAGAGTGTAGACACAAAGGACAGTGTCGATGCAATAACACCTTCTGTCAACAGAGTTCTGTCGACAAAAGGCGTTATTCCTCGTAGAATGAGGTTTATCGCTGTCGACGTTATGTCGACTGAACTCAGTGACAGTGTAGATGCAGGAATAGTTTTGTTGACAAAAGTCCACTTTTGTCGACAAAACCCTGTAGTCTAGACACACCCTAAGTTACACCCCAAAATGTCTTCTAAGAGCCCGGTGAGCAGTGGCAGTGTTGAGGGTGCTGCTAGATAATATTGACCGTCCTGCAAATGCTCAGCATCGGTCAGATCACATGGGTGCCCGACTAGAGAGCTTCACCCTGTACCTGCTTAGCCCCTAAGGACGTGTTTAACTCTAGGACGGCTATACAGTCCCATTGTCAACAATGTAAATACTTGTCTGCTTAAAGTTAAGCACGGGCTTTTGTGCTTTGAGAGATTCAGGCCTTAGTCCCATCAGCCCATAGCTACTTGCTATCTAGAGGTAAAGCCAGGGTTTGGAGGGTATTTTAAAGCCGATTTAGAAATAGGATTTCA
Organism: Pelodiscus sinensis; assembly: GCF_049634645.1. Lineage (NCBI taxonomy): Eukaryota > Metazoa > Chordata > Testudines > Trionychidae > Pelodiscus > Pelodiscus sinensis. The sequence goes on from NW_027465908.1 coordinate 1,108,106, forward strand.
GCCCCCATTTCACAGTGCTGGTTCCTATGGTAGCAGGAATAAAACCAAAATACCTACAAGGACTGCATTAACCACTAACTAACTAACAATGACTAAGTGATCTTGAATTACTGATATAAATTGGAATCTGCGTTGCTAAGAGCTACTTACACAGCATACACATTTGGGGCTTGCTTTCTGCACATTACTTATAACTGTTTGTTGCTGTTGTTCAGTAATTTGCTATTTATCATGTACAAAGACTTTGCACAAATGCCCAAAAGGAAACACATCCCTCAGAAAATGAACTCATTGGCCTAGATTTTCCTCCCCCTCCGCTGCTCCCAAAAGCAGGCAGAGATCTCCCCAGCCCACAGGCAATAGGACTTAGCAACCTCTGGGGGCACTGGATTTGTCCTCTATTTTCTGTATGCCCTGGGACCTCTGGCAGAGCAGACAGGAGACTGAGTGAGATAACTGGTGCTTATGGGAGAAACTCTCTCGCCAACTCCCCTACTCCTCACAACCCAGTGGAGGACCGGAGCCAACAGCAGCATGACCAACGACCTATTCAGCGCATCCTTTAGACCCACTAAATTGATCCCCGGGAGACAGATCTCTGTAGCATCAATCTCCCAGTAAAGCAAGCTACTAGGCCTAAGAACTACTGCCTGGAGAACGGCTCTTCTGGGAATGACACCCCATTCCACCAGTACCGGGGATCCATCCGGTAGTCTGGTAATCTAGTTCAGATGGATACAAAGAGCGATTCGTCATGGCCCAGAGCCAGAGTGGAAGCAGAGGCTCTACTTTCGGATGCCACTGACGTGTCAGGAACCCTCTGCAACACAAGGCATCCCTGCAGCGTTGGTGATCTGCCAGCCCCCTTCAGCACGCAAGGGGTTACCGACATCTCATTCTGTTTCCACTGAGCGCTCTGGCTATCACAGCACACAAGGGCGCGCTACGCCAGAGGTCTGGGCTGAGGACACGTACAGCTACCAATTGCATGGCGAGTGCTAGGAGGATGCATTCGAAATGGGAGATGATTGGAAGGACAGATAGACAGATGAGGCCGCTGTCTTGTGAATACCCCAGAGGGCACTAGCTGAACTGGAGAATTAATGCCCAAAGATAGCCCAGGGAAGACAGTGGATGAGAAATTAGATATGAGATGGCAAGGCTGAAAAAAAAAAAGTAGATTTTTAGCTGCATACGGAGAGGCGCTGCAGAAAAGAGGGGGGAATCTCTCTACCTATCCAGCTGGGTTCCTCTGTGTGCCTCCCACATCGGCGGGTGTCTCTACTGACTGAATCGGGCCAGGTGCTGGGTAGTCTGGCCCTTGAAGCAGGGAAGCCGGTGCTGAAGCTAGTGCTCTCAGCAGCTTACAGCCCCCGTGCGGAGTACCCCGAGCTCCAGACACCCGAAAGACCTCAACCAATAGAAGGAAATGCAGACAGGCTCAGCTATGGGGCGGGCAGGACTGACCTCTGGAGGCAGGCCCACAGGACAGAATAGGTCGAGATTAGCCAACCCATAACCAGGCAAAGAGGGGTATGAACAACATATAGATTCCCTAGGGGTGGTGGGGGGGCCAATCAGCACATGGCACCAGCAGCCCCGCCTGTTGGTGTATGCATACACCCCTAAACATCACGCCGGGATACTATTGAACATGGTTGGTTGTGCTCGCTTCCTTACTCCCCTTATGAAAATTCCTCTGTGGGCAGAGTGCAAGGAGTAGAATAGTTACAGATGCTCCAGGCGCTTAGCTACACTTAGCAACCTGAAGCCTGCCAGAAACATCGGCGCACAAGTGATGCTTCCAGAATTAACTTCCCTCCCGGATCTCACTGCAGGAGGATGCAGGCTGCTGCTCCAGGCCTGGTTAAGCATCGGCTGTTAAAGCAGCCGCTCTCCTTTTGGGGAGCACCACCGAACCCCGAATACAAATCGGCTGCGTACTCAGTTCGTTCTGTTCCCTTACACAATGCCCGTCACCTCTCATCAATGTCTGAGACAGGCAGCCTGGGAGGGTTGGGCACAGGGTGAGTGTCTGTGTGTGTGTCTTTGTGCCCTGCGCTGGGGCTGTGATCTAGGAGGCCCTGTAGTCACAATCTACTCTGCACTGCTGCGGTATGATCTGCACTCATTCTGGCTTGTGAGATACGCGAGCTCTAATGCCCTGCTGGGTAGGAATGGGACTGTGAAGTGCGCGCTAGCCTCGCCCGTGAAGGGAAGCGTTACTCGATTTCAGACCAGACAGCCTCCCGGAGGTGCAGGAGATAGGGAATGCGGGTTGGCCTCAATTTACATATTAGCAGTAAACAGAGTCATGAAACTAAACCAGCAGGAGTTATCCTGCTCCTAAACTCAACTGCAGAGACAGGGAATTAACATGGAGCAGACTGAATCCCAGGGGACTTTCCTACCTTGTAAGACAAAGATACCCAGGGGAGCCCCTTGGTGGGCAGGGAGGGGGGGTTGCTCCCAGAAGGGGTATGGCCTCGGGTGGAAGGGACGGGGCAGTCAGCACTGCCTGGACTGCACCCCTCCCCCCCGGCCATCCGGAGCACGCTGCCCGGGCTCTGCAGCACCTCGCAGGGCTCCAGTGGTGATTTGAAGGACCTGGGGCTCTAGCGAGTGCCTCTGCCCCAGTCGTGGCAGGAGCTGGGAACCCTTGGCAGCAGCCCCTTTGCCCCTCCTCCTCTCTGCCTGCAGGCCGGAGGTATCCCTTTGGGAAGGGGGACCGACAGGCTTGCTGGGCCCCTTGGCAAGGAGGCAGGGTCCTGACTCCCTGGAGGAGCAGGGCCATGGGTGGATGCAGTGGGGTTGAGAACAGCCAGCCCTCAGCCCTGCCCAGAGCGCACCGTCCTGCGTTCCTATGGCAATTCAAAGGGCCCAGGGCTACAGCCGCATCGTGGTAGCAGCTACTGGAGCTCTGGGCCCTTGAAATTGCCATTGAAGCTCCACACTATGTGCTCCGGGCGGTGCTGAGGGGTGACTGGGAGCCCAGGGCCCTTATGAATGGCTGGGATCAGGGGTGACTGCCCATTTCGCTCCCCCATCTGTGGGCCTGCCTTTGGGGATATAAGGAACAGAGAGAGAGAGACTCCAGCCTTTCCCTTCAGCTTAGAAGACAAAGGAACCAGGCAATTGAATCTGGGAGACAGGTCCTGGCCAGGCCAGCTAGTAAAGGCTGAGAAGGAGACCGGGGCGAGAGGAAACCCGCTTGCACCAAGACTGCATGTTGCTAGATTTAAGTTGCAGACTTCCAGGTGCATTTTCACTTCCATTGGCTTGTAACCGTCTCCATCTTTATCTCTGACTTAGTATCACTTAATTCTTGCTCTTTTGTTAATCAGCATGTTTTGCTTTCATTATACACCCTCAGTGCCGTGTCAGTTCAGCAGACTGGGGGCGTCTAACAAGCTGACAGGCTGGAGTGTTTGACTGTCTCCGCGAAGGCAGCACATCTAACACATTCTCAGGGGTGGTTCTGGTCTCTAGCTGGAAGATTCGGGGGCAAATTCAGGGCTGGGAGGCTCCTCAGGTGAGCCTGTTAGGAGTAACCAGGCCGGGCAAAGCCATGGAAAGACTTATGGGATGCTGGCAGGGTGCTGGGCAGAGTTCCGGGTCAAAGCCAAGTGCGCAGCCACAAGACACCCTGGGTTACCAGGCGGAATCTTTACTGGCTGAGAGAACCCCCAAAACATCACAGCTACAAGCACGGGGTGGTGTGCATTGTCAGGCATGTGCAAAGCCTGTGATGGTTACCCAGGTGTGAGTGGGCACCAACGGGGAGGCAGGTCTGCAGATGGCAATAGAGCAGGGGAGGGGAGGGGCATCCTGGGTCGGGAGAAGTTACCTGACTGCTCCAGCTGCCCTCCGACCTTTCTGCCCTCTCCAGATGCTGCCGCTCGCTCGCCTGGCTGGCTCTCGGCAGGTCACGTGGGAGATATTGTGCAGTGCTCACAGCTGTGCGGCCACGGCATCCCTCCCCTCAACACAGTGCCCTGGGCATTGGCCCCTCTCGCCCGTGCCGAAGGCCAGCCCTGCTGGACACAGGCATCGGACACAGGTCGTGTGGGGCTCACAGGGATGCAGGGCCCAAGCATAGCATAGGAGGGAGGGAGTGGAGCGAAGAGATGAGGGCATAGGCATCTTTGTGTGCAAGAGTATTTATGGCCTGGATGGGAATGTCCATGGGCACCCTTGTATGTCTGCACTCAAGTGTGCACCGCACTATGGGCATGCACCCTTTGTACTTGTGCACGTTGCTGGGCAGGCCCACTTCACTGGCTGAGCAGTGTGCTGGTGCACACTATAAGTGTGAAGGGACATGTGTGGGCCCCTACATGCGCCTGAGTGTGAAAGCGTGTGCGCAGGTGCAGTGGGTACAGCAACCCGGCGGTCGTGAGGAAAGGAAGTCACAGGCAAGAAGAAACGTTTGGCTGCTCATCTGCCTCCCATTGAACAGGAGGGTTTTTTCTTAATGAGATAGAAAACGCCAATTCTCTAGAGATGCAACAAAAGGTCCCTTTTCCCCCCCCCTGGGGAACAGCATCTCCAGTTTAAATACTGAACCCTGTCTGTACTGCTCCTGCACCTATCTGGATTTATTTATTTATTTGACTCGATCCCCACCGGCCCCTAAATCACAGGCAGTTTTGCAGAGTATTCAGAGACACTCATTTCCCTCCGCTCCTGCCCCCGCCCCATAGCAAGGCAGCAGAACAAGCCAAAGCAAACATCTCTAATGTCTCCTTTCAGGATCAAAATGTATTTTAATAATTTAAAGCTGTGCATGCCTTTCAGCTGCTTGATAAATTATTTACACATTTTACAACAACACACACACACGTGCACTCACACACAAAACGAGCGGCCCTCTGCAATTTCTGGGGTGTTAAATCATGTCCGAGCCGACAAGCAAATGAAGCGGGGGGCGGAGTCAGCCCTTACAGTCGGTACAGATCGCTGCCTTCTTTATTGCTCTGGATGAATGTTCTGCAAGAATTTCGTGGGACGTGTGGTGGCAGGAGACAGCTCTGTCCTGCCCCCAAGCGTGAAAGGGGGAGAAGACGGCTGTGTCTGTGCTAGAAAGATTCACTGACAAAAGTACTGTCAACACTCATAAGTCGCCAAAACGAAAGTCGACAAATCATGTTGACACTGCCACCCCCTTTTGACACACCATGGCCACGTGGCTAGCTCCCCTGTCCACAGAAAGAGCAAAACAGTGTGGGTAAGTATCCCGCAGTGTGTGGCGTCACCTTCAGCCACTAAGCACCATGGGAATGTGTAACATACTGCAAGGCATTCTGGGAAAATGAAAAACATCCCGCCCGCCACCTCTTTGCTTCCCAGCCCTTCTGCGGCTTCCGGCTTAAGTGACAGTCCTTGTTTTGCTCTCCAGCATCTGCTGTGAGAAATCAGGGATCCCAGCCTTCTCCCCCACGTTGGGGTCAATGCATGTGGGACGTCATGCATTGCAGGCTGGACCACCACTTCCTGCAGCTCCCATTGGCCAGGGATGGCGATGCACAGCCACTGGGAGCTACCAGTGGCCTTACCTAGGAATGCTCAGGTAAACAAAGCATCTCGCGGCCAGCTAGCAGCTTACACTTACAAGCTGTGACCCAAAGCTTGAAAACCCCTGGTCTAAGCGGAGGATAACAGAACTACACTGATTCACACCAGCTGAAGATCTAGTCCCTGTATATTTTAGATGCAACCCATAGACTCTGGAGAAGTTGGCAGTGAAGCTCTGAGCGTTGTAATTCCAAGGGAAATCTTTTTCTGATGGAGCAGGGGGTTATGCTGCATAACTAAGAGACGTTCAGTGGAGCCAAGAGACAAGTTGGTTGGCATTTGTAACATGGAGAAAGGAAGCATTCCATTATGGAAGGGTTGTGTCGGAACAAACACCTGGATCCACAAATTGCCTTACCTAAGTCTGAGAAAAACCCGATAAGTCCCGTAGAAAGGAGATGCTTTGGATAGAGTCTAGTGGCTAAAGCTAGAGATGGACCCCAGTTGCAAAATCTGGATCCAACTCCAAACTTTTCCAAACTTCCTGAGTGTCCAGCTGCAAGGCTTAGGTTTGACCTAGTACTAATTACAACATTTGGATTAATTGCCAAACTTTTCTAAATGTTGCAGTTGTTTGGCTCTACTTCATGTCTCTCTTTGATCCCTGCTTAACTCACAATGAGAAAGCTCCAGTGTGTAGCACGATGGATGTAAAATCAGGTGAGACACGACTATTGTATTATGGTATTATTTTGAGTTCAGGGACCAACGTCTCCCACTACGGGATACCAGCAACACCCACTGAGGTTAACGGCATGCTCTAAATTGACAATAGTATAGAACATGGGCCATTCATTTCAACAGGAGTTACTTGGTTTGTACATGCAGCTACCTGCTGGCATATAGATTCTGAGAGGATCAATTTGGATTCTGTGTATTTTTATGCTGTCCATAGACCCAGATTTCCAAGTTCTCCACACGATCTAGGACCAGAATTTCAAAAGAGCTCAAAACCAATCGACCCCCACCATGGCCCGTCTGGCCAGGACCTCACTAGCGAATATTCAAATGCCCAACACTAATGCGTATTAAAAAATCTATTTAATTTTTTTTTCAGCAAAAATCCCTTACAAATGCAGGGTTGTTTTCCTTGTTGGCTGCCACTGAACACAGAATAACCCCTGGCCAAAGCAGCTCTAATCCTCATTTGCTAGGCACTTTATCCAAGCTGATGTAGTTGCTTTTGGAACTAATATATTTCTAAGGCACTTATTATCTTTGTATGGAAACCACAGGTCTGGTTCGAGGAGGCGTTCTCTGGGGACAACGTTAAGTCAGTGCTGAGAGCCCACTGGGGACGTTTAGCTGTACTCCATGGACCAATCTTCTCCTCTTCCCCAGGTCATGCACAGGGCAATCAATGGGAGCTACTCAGCAAGAGCAAGAAAGGAGATGAAACCTGCCTACAAAGTGACAGCTTGTCGTCTCCGACCTTGGGAGACAAAGCCAGGCCAAATGCAGCCGAGCAGAGAGGTTTTGCTGCTGCCCGGGCATGCGAGGGACGTGACCTTTCTGAAAAGTCTGGTTATTTATTTTTATAATCCTTCTGTTAGAATAAACGCTTTGCTCTCCCAAGCACCGGGAGGTCACCAGAGTTAACGAGTGGAGGAGAAAGGCCAAGTGCACTGGATTTGTCCCCTGTGACAATGTGCTAGAGGAGGAAATAAGAAAAGGAGGGGCTTTGTTTCTTGTTTTCTGCTCTCTACGACTCTGATGCCGTGTCGTTCTTCCTCTCCGCATCTTTTCACACTTCCACTTCCCTGCTTTTCCCTTCTCTCTTCCCCACCACTCTCTCTCCTTCTCTCTACCCTCTGTTCGCCCAGCCACCTCGATATCTTCCTCCCCCCCCATTCACTCCAGCTCAGTGCTCCCCAGCCAAAGTTAAGAGTCATAGACCACAGGTACAGACAATCACCCAGAACATGCTTTGGGATGGGAAAGGAGAATTCTGCCCAATTCGGTTGGAGTGCCTCCTGCTGCACATACATAAGAAGGTAAGAAGCGCTAGTCGGTTTCATCTGAGAATCGCAGAGTACTTTACAGACATTGATTAACTGTTAACCCTCACTACAGCCCACTGGGTTGGGTTAATGGATGGCAAGGAATCAATCCATCCACCCCTGCAATGCAGCCACCTCTGGGGCAACTGGTTAACTGCCACTTACACAGCCGGTTAAAAAAATGCAATATCCTACTGAAATCAGAACAGCAATTAGGGAGGCAGGATGCCCATGCTGGAACTGAGCTAGGACAATGTTGTGAAGACCAGGACTTTAACAAGGATAAAACAAAGAGCTAGATAAATTCATGGAGGTTAGGTCCATCAATGCCTGTGAGCCAGGATGGGTAGGAATGGTGTCCCTCACCTCTGTTTGTCAGAGGCTGGAAATGGATAACAGAAGAGGGATCACATGATGATTCCCTGTTCTGTTCATTCCCTCCAGGGCATCTGGCATTGGCCACTGTCAGAAGACAGTACACTGGGCTAGATGGACCTTTGGTCTGACCCAGTATGACCGTTCTTATGTCAACTAGGTGGTAAGTGTCCTGTGATCTTTCATAGACGCTGCTCAAGCCTAAAGCCATGCAAATAACATTTTTTCAATTCATTGACAATCCCCAAAAAATCTGAAAAAAAAAATCATTTGGGGCCAATCTAAACATATTTTTTTTAATTATCAGTGAATTAAAAAGGAAAAAAAGTTTGCTATGTGTCCAATAAGCATCGTGTCTATCCTGGCAAGAGATTTCATTTTGGTTTTGAGCCTTTTTACAATTGTTTAAATAAAAGACAAATAAAGGAAATTGCAAAGTGAAAATCTGTTTCGATGTAAAAGAAAAATTAGTTTTGAAAATACCAAACCAAAATGTTTTATTTTTTTTTTCTGATTTTGGAGGGGCGATCAAAATAATTAGAGGGACGTTAGAGGAATTTGAAAAACGTTTTAGTGTCACCAAATCTGGATTTTTCATATCAAAAATGTGTAGCTGAAAATTTTTGTCTTGCTGCACTGGGGACTTAAAGACGGAATCTTCAGCAGCATGAGACCCCCCTCTCATGCCCATGGGCAAAATGGCTCAGTCCTTTGTCAGAAGGAAACACTCTGAGACTCTTCCCCCTCACAGGGTCCGAGAGCCCGAGCCTGAATGTCTTTTGCTTATAGTCCCACAGTCTGAGCCTGTGAGCCTGCAACATCGGATACAAGTCCTTAGCTACGTCTAGACTGGCATGATTTTCCACAAATGCTTTTAAGGGAAAAGTTTTCTGTTAAAAGCATTTGCAGAAAAGAGCATCTAGATTGGCATGGATGCATTTCCGCAAAAGCACTTTTTGCGGAAAAGCGTCCGTGCCAATCTAGACGCGCTTTTGTGCAAAAAAGCCCCGATCACCATTTTCGCGATCAGGGCTTTTTTGCGCAAAACGAATCTGAGCTGTCTACACTGGCCCTTTTGCGCAAAAGGACTTTTGCCCGAACAGGAGCAGCGTAGTATTTCTGCACTGATTTCTTACATGAGATCGTCAGTGTTCTTGCGGAAATTCAAGCGGTCAGTGTAGACAGCTGGCAAGTTTTTCTGCAAAAGCAGCTGCTTTTGCGGAAAAACTTGCCAGTCTAGACACAGCCCTTTAGTGCAAGCTAGCCCTGCCCTAACCATCTCCCTCCCTCACACCTCCGAGTCCTGCTCAGGGCTGCGCTGCTCAGTCCGGGAGGTATGAATGACTGACACGGCAAAATGACCTGGGTGCAGGGAGGAAAAAGGAACAGAGCAAGAGAACTATGGCAAAGAATGAATCTGCTCCAGTGGCCCCAGGGAGTAAATCAGTGAAGTGCGCCACGTAGGAGACAGGCCAGTCAGTACCATGCGGCGGTAAGTCCTTTTAAAGGGGCTGCTAAAACAGGCTGCTGGACACAAAGAACACAGCCCAGCTGGTAGGGAAAGATCAATGCGATGTCTCAAGTTGCCTCTTAAGGCACAGCCATCCCTGATGTCTGCAGCAACTTCCAGTCCCCCAGCCCTGGGAAAACTTGAATGTTTGATTTCCCTGCACTCTATTTTCCAAGAGGTGGCAAAGGTGGGGAAGCAGAGGCGGGGGACAGTTCTGGTTCAACAGGTCTGGTTTGATGGCAGAAGAGAGAGATGTTCCAAAGCAGGGAAGGCTCTCAGGTGATTCAGACTATGGCAGGAATGTGTCTTCACTGTTTTTGTTAGCGTTGTATCATGTCAAATTTCCAATGGCTGAAATGATGGAGCTTACGGTGTGTCTTCTGGAGAGATCATAACGCTGTGTAAGGCCTCACTGGTAGGAATTCTTTTATGCCCTGAATATTCACTATCAACATTCCAATGCTCAATTTCATTTCATTCTGTCTCTCTCTAAATAGCTCCTCCCTGTTCCTGGTTTGTAGTTCTCCCAAGTACCAGGAAATGCGCCCTCTTAATTATTATTTGTACTACGGTAGCACCTAGATGCAGCAATTAATAGTGCAGGGCACTGTACATACAGGAATTGATGGGAGGCAGCCTCATCATCTCCACTGGACAGATGGGAAACTGAGTCACAGAGAAACGGGGGCACTTGTGCTAGTTGCATGGTGAATTGGCGATATAACTGGTATTCAAAACCATCTCCCCCAAGTCCCCATTCACTGCCTTCCCATAAGGACACCCTGCCTGCCTCTACACAACTGGTTTAATCCCTCACTGCCTCCAATTAAGTTGCTCCTGCTATTCTCTTTCGGCCCTTGAATGCGTGGGCTGCACCAGTTTGGGGAGCATCTCCACTAGATTCAGAGATGGTATCCCAGCTAGCTTGGCCCAAGCAAGGTCCAGTAACCAGTGGAGCTGCATAGGCACCCTGGGTATGTACTCGAGTGGCTAGCCCATGCTGTCACAGGGTCTCTGCTATTGTTAATAGAGCTTGCTAGATACAAGTATATTTATACATGCTGCAGTCACCCCTCAGCCTCAAAGAGCCAATGGGATGTGTGCGTGGGGAGGATTAAACACTCATTAGAGAAAGGATGTATTCACCTAATTGCTCTCTACGCTTCCTGTGTGTGTATTTATACCAGACTCAGCACGGAGAGCCTGATTCAGCCAGAACTTAAGCCTGTGCTTGCTGTTATGCACATACTTAAATACAACGGGTGCTAATGGGCTTGAAGCATGTGTTTAAATGTATTGATGAATCAGAACCCTAGAGGACTGAAACATCTTGCTTGGTGTAAGCCCCAGGCAGAGGAGACCAAAACCAGGCGTTCATTAGACCGGCTTTGCTCCGTCTCTCAATTCGGCCCATTGATAGCTACCTGCCCAAGCTGATCTGCTTGTCTTTTACCTTCAGACTAAAAATAGTGTCTCAAGCTCTTTTCCGCGCTGGCCACTTGTTTCTACCACGCAGGAAATGCTCGGAGTCCACTTGACTATTAAAGAGGCACTAAATGCAACAGGAGGAGGATGCATTAATATCTAATAGGAGTGATGGAAAGCACGAACAGCCAGGCACTCTCGCTCCAACCTGCGGCTCAGACATGAGAACTGATTTACAATCGGAATACAAAAGACACACACAAAAGCGACATTCATTTTCCACACCAATTGATTCCTCAGCAGGAATCCTTGACAGATCTATTTTGATCCAATTGTCTAATCGCTTCCCGTTCTCGCTTCTCTTCCATTCACAACCTTCCACGCCCACACCAGGAATGCAGTTTGGAGAACTCCTCGGACGCAAACTGCCGCCCCCTTGGGGACAGAGTGCAGTTTTGCCCATTTCAAACTGTAAGCGAGATGCCCATCACCCAAGCCTGGCAGAGTCAGGGGTCCAGGTCTGAGGTCCCAGGCTCCTATTTCTCTCCCTCTCAATTTCAAAGTGAAGCAGAGTTAGGTGAAGAAGAAGAAATCTGTGCGGTTTGCAAGAAGCCAGAGCGAGCTTTGTGAGCTACTAACCTCAGCTGGGAGAGTCCTTCCACCCAATCCTTGGAGACAGACATGGCTTAATTCTGCTTCTATTTCCCCCAGGGCCTCTTTTCACCCCTGACTCATCTTCCTTACACCCTCCTCACTTCTCTGCCCCCTTCTCCGTGCTCTTCAGATAGCAGCAGAAGGCTACACGTCCTTTCCCCAACTTAGCCCTGGGCTAGCAGCTCTTCTACCATTGTTTCCTCCCCGGTGGCTTGTCCCCCACTCTCTGGCAGTGAGCCGGCACCCCACTGGACAGGCAGCACTTTCCACAAGAGCCAGCTTCCAGGATGAAAGACAACAAAGCCACGTCCCTGGCAGACGACACACCGTCTGTGCACCGGGAGGGTGCCGAGGAGCTGAGCCGCAGCTGAATCTTTTATAATAATATCAATCAATATTAAAAATGTATGGAATCTGCTCAATTTTTAAAGCATCTTAAATTAATCTTTAAATATAACTATTTTGCTTCAGCTAAAGGCTTTCTGGTAGCCTGACAAGGGTGTTGCCTTTTCTCTTCACCCCACCCCCAAACATCCCACAAGCTCAGACCAGCCAGAATTCCCCAGAACCTAGAACAAGGGTGCAAAATGGAATCCCTCCCAGTGCCTAACGCCCACCACAATCAACTGTGTTGTGGTGTGCAGAGGCTGTGCAAGGGAGGGGAAGGAATGAGGAGGGGGCTGGAAGAGGCAGGGTGGGGGCTGGGGCAGAACAGGAGGTTAAGACCCCAATCTCCCGTCTCTGGCCCATAGGAAGCCAGCACCTATGTGAAACAAAATGCAGGACAATGTAGCATTTTGCCTCAGCTACCCCAGACTAACATGGCTTCATTTCTATCACAGCACCTATGTGGTGAGTTATTACTGTTTATTCACCAATCTATTTCGAAACCTCCTAGATTGATTCCTCCAGGTGGGACTGAGCAGCTCAGATCTATTCACCGCTTGCATCCTGCGCACCACTTCGGACTAAATCAAAAATAGCCTGTCCCCTTGAAGGCTTCAAGAAATGTTATCCCTGCACCCGGGCCTGAGGGGACATGTACCCCGTTAACCCATTGCCACTGGGCTTTCTGGCTTAGTCGCCTCCCTCATCCCCAGGAATGTCACAAGCACCGTCCCCGTCCTCAGCAGGTGGCCAGTAGCATATTCCAATTGCTACACTCTTATTATCAAAGCACCGAATTTCTATCCAGAGAGAGTCTATGCTATAGCTTGACTCTATGCTTTTTTTCCCACATTCTGTACCAACCTCTGCCCAACACACACACACACACACACACACACCCCACCCCAGTGCAACCGCCTCTGTCACTCCTATACATTTTGTACCCTGGCACGACTGTGTCCCATTGAGTAGTTTCATTCCATCAGGTTTCTTTGATGCCTATTGTATCAATATCCTCATTTAATACCAAGCACTCCCGCTCACCCTCCTACACGTACACGTCTTGCATTTGTCAACAAGCACTTACAACATGTTTGAACTATTTTGCTGACTGCCTTCCTGGGATGGAATTGCATGGGACTCCTCTTCACGTGACTGGCTCCCTTCAACTCCCACCTGTACTTTACCAACGTCTACCCTCTCCTCTACTGGGACAGAGTCTCCACTAACATCTCCTGCCCTAAGAGATGCAGTTGTCTGAACCACGTGCTCCTCCACACCTGCTGGTCCCCCCACCCTTAGTCTAATTACAGGTGTGTGCTCACTAGTCTGTGTGCTGAATGGGTAAGCCCATGACTTACCAGTCTTGCAGATACAGCTTCTAATTTGCTGAGGCTCACGCCATATCAACTGTGGACGCTACAAGTGCACAGGGACAGCGCTAGGGTAGCATACATGCTTCCTACAGTGGCACAAGGGTTTCTGGTCCGGCAGTGTAAACAGTCCAGCTTTCCTAGCAGCGGTAGCTGGGTCAACAGAATAATTCTCCTATCAGCCTAGCTGTTCCTACCCCCGGTGTTATGTTGGCTTAATTATGGCACTCAGGGTGTGGAAGTTTTACACCCCTGAGCACCATAACTAGGCTGAGCTAACATCTGAGCCTTGGGCATAGTACTAGGAGAGTAGGTGGCCTGATGGCTCTCTGAAGCTTCCAGCCTTCCATGGGAGCAGGGTTCTGTTTAGCCCAGGAGTCATCCACAAACCACAATCGCATAGCACCTCTCACTTCGGAGCTACTGTAAACAACAGAGGTTTATAATATCTTATGTAATGTGCTTAATGGATAGTGTGAGAATAAATGTTAAACAATTATAACTCTGCCGTCCGCCCTTCGCTGGTTAGCAGGGCAGAACAGTCTTCTAGGCCCTTAATAAAGATTCATCAGGCAAATTGCTTGTATCAGTATCTGATGTCAAGACAGAAAGAGATCAGAAAGAGCCTTGTGATTCAGCATGCTCTCGCTGTTGCTCTTAGAAGTAACTATAATACAGGTTGTGTTCTGAAGAAATGATCATGAATGATTAAAAGTTTGTGCTAACAGAAGTTTTGTATTGGGAACAGATTGATACCTTTGGTAGTGACAATTGTACCCTTTTCCTATGTGTGAATAAACAATTGTGTAGTTTTCGGTGAGTGAATGAGTTTGGAATGTGAGTGTCTGGAGAAAGATAACTTGTAGGCTCAGCAGTATGGGAATTCAGATGGTCAAAGAAGGAGGAGAAGATGCAGGAAAACACAGGGGTGCCAAGATGCCATCAATTGGGCCCAATATAAGACCGGTGCAGGACATTATAGTCGGCCTTGGACTGTCAAAAGCAATCATCCTTTTGCAAACAAGATAGCCTTGAAATAACACTGGGAAGGGAGCACTAACATACTGATGTCAGATGACAAAGAAAATGGATTTCCAGATCAACAGATGTTAAAATGGTGACTGATTAAGAACTGATGCAGAAAAACGTATGGACCTGAATGGGAGAAAAGTCCTATACAAGATGGGGCATCTTATATGAATCTCCGGGTCTCATCTTGTCAAGATCGGAGCGTCAGTCCGGACCGAGAGAAGCCCCCGCTCCTCCCCCTCGCATTTAACTTGCCTGGCCAGTGAGTTAATATGAGCAACAGACCGGTAACTTTAAGTAACAACAAGATTTTGTTAGTGTGTGTGTGTGTTGGGGTCGGGGGGGGTGAACATGCATTTAACAGAATATTACATTGTCAATAAATGTGGCGTTTTGCCTTATCCCCCTAAAAAGAATCTGTGAAATTCTTTCAAGTATAACACCACGCAGGTCCCCCTGCTCCCTGATAATGACAACAGGATGGGGGGACGTACAGGTGTGTGGGAATTCTAACCCCACAGGGGGCTGGCTCAAGACTCCAGGACAGGGACATAGCACATCCTTAGGAGGTTCATCCTAAGGGTAGAAGAAACTAACCACCTACAACTGCAGGAGGGGCAGAGAGAGTGGTGATGAAATTACCCGCATTGGGATATAGCCAAGGCGCCGAGCCCTGGGTTTTAGCACAGTGTGCTAAGGGTTCTTCTGTCACCATAAGTGACACAGGCCTGAGATTTAAGTTTCTTTCCAAAGTACCTTTAAGTTTCTTTCCATGCTGAGCCCTAACCCCACATCAGGACGCCACCTGCTGCCTCAGTGACCCCTTCCTGGGCTTCCAATAGCTGCACCCAGAAATCTCCTGTGGCAGACATTACGGCTGTTCTTGGGATCTGGTTTCTTAAATCAAAACACGTCGTCTTCCATCTCTGCACGTTCTTCATTCCCTGCATGGGCTCAACAATTCTTTCCCACAGCCTAGGGCTTGCCGCTACCTAGCATTTCCTCAAGCCTCTATCTCGTAAGACTTTTGCTTTCACCTTCATAGCAGGTGGTTCCAGACAGGCATTTCCATCCAAGTGCCTGCCCAAATTCTCTCTGACCCTGGGTCCCCTGTCAGAACCTCCCTGAGGTCTTGCTCTGTCTGTTCACAGTTGCACACGGCTGCTTCCTACACAAAATCCTACCCTGTGATGGATAGGAGGAGCGCTGGCCTGCACCTGGCAACTAAGGGGTTAAACTCGGGACGTTGGCAAGGAGCCAGAAGAACCAATAGGAATAAAGTGCTGAAATCTGAACTGTATAAGGTACCTTGCCTGCTTTCTTTGTGTGGGAGAGTTAAACCTGGAGTTGAGAGAGACGGAATGATTTAAACCCAGACAGGACTACCATTCTTCCAAGGAATTTGGGGCATGGAAGTCGACTGAACCAAGAAGGGATCATGAGTAAATAAAGGGGAAAAATTGAATCTAGTCACAATCAGAGTAGTTTTCTTTAGTTTGTGGTTTGGTTTGAACTGCTCTGTGTGAATCTATGTTTTCCCTCCCCCATTCACCATCTAAGAATTGTTCCCAGAGATTTTTTTCTGTTATAATTTGTTTTCCATAGGTGCTCTGTAACACCTAGCAATCAAGTATGCTTTATCAAGTAGATCTTTTGTTTTGTAATAAAAATCACTTTTTTTGAGGTGATGATTTGATTCTTGTGTCCTGGAAGATAACAGCAGGTCTGTCTGTGTCTATCTGCATGCCTCAGACTAGAGCTCAGCTACCAGAGACTGCAGTTTGTTTTTCTCTTCTCTTGTTTTTCAAGTTCTCTTGTGGAAAAAGAGCTTAGGGTACCAGGGGGAGAATACAGGTGTCCCGTCCCCCCCATTTTTAGGGATAAATCACTTGATGGTGGCAGCTGCCACCCAAAAGTCAGTACATTTGTGATTCGGGGGTGTTTGTTTGTAAGCAGAACCTGTAGAAGCAAGGTGGATTTTTAAGGTTTCTTGCAGGCCCCCACCTTCTGCACTTGGAGTGCACACCCCTCAGCTCCTATCCTGGTCATCTGACCCTACGGACAACCCATCTATCCAACAGATCCATCACCTGAGGTTGGCGTCAAGATACAAATGGGACAGAGCTCCTCAAAAGGATCCCCTTTCGTCCTGTGAGAGGTTGCCTGATCAACACCGGCAAAGAGAAAAGAGCGCCCCCTACTGAATGACTAGTCCCCACTTCCCAATGGGTGCGCACACAACTGCTCCCTGGAAGCCAGCCAGTCCGGTGCAGCCCTGGCATCTTCGCTCACTTTGCAACAGGATCACAGAAAAGGCGGAGCTGCAGGCGTCTTCTCATTTGCTGCCTCCCTTTATGCTCTGCAGCTCCCTGCTCAGATGCGAGCAGAGTCCAGAGCTTTTCCAGTGGTCGTGGAATCCCTGTCAATGCTGACAGTGGCTCCTGAGCGCGAGAGCTTCCTGCGTGCGGGAAATGCCAGAGAAATGGCATACAGCAGGGCAGGGCACTTGCCGGCACCTCTCATAACGTATTCAAGGGCTGTGGCATTTCTGACTGCCTCGCTTCTGCCTCGCTTGCCATTTCATGTGAAGAGGGTTGTATTGTCAGCAGCATTTAAAGTGTAATGACTGTTTTCATGCTAAATGCTCTTTTAAATAACCCTGAATTATTGTGTTGGGTTACTGCATTTATAAAATGGCATTTCAAAAAATAATAATTGTTTTAGAGCTAATTGACATTTTTAATGGGCCTGGTGCATGAGAGCTGCAGTCAGCAGAGGGATGGGCTTCTGTCCGGGAGGTGGCAAAAAAGGCAGAGAGGTTTCAACCTGGGCAGCAGGATTGTGGGATCTTCCTTCTCCTCATTCAGTTCGGGTGTTGCTTTTCTATGAGCCCATTTTTTTTACAGTCATTGAAGTTGACACCAGCGAAAAAAAAATCATTTGTTTTAAAGAGCTGTGGCCAGGTTAAATATCACATTGTAGCAAGTCTGCAGGCACATCCAACTTTACAGCTGTCAATCTCCTGTGCATCATGGGCAAGAAAAACTTCACTGAGACCCCACTGCTCCAAAAGCAGACATCCACGCCAATTGCAGAAAGGGGGAGTCTCACTTAGAACTATGGAGCCTATGACACACAATACAGCAGTTCTGATTGCATCCACTAGAGGGCAGTACATATGCTTGTACACTATGCTCTCTCGTACTCAATGCAGCATCTGGGGTAGAGTTCACACATATTCCTAACACAATGTAACTATAATTTGTAGCCACATAGGACTTGACAAATGGTCCCAATGCTGCACTTTGTGTAGCACTCAAAATTTCATAAAGAGTGCAAAGATAGAACACAGATGCGACTGCTTCAAAAGCCCAGGCCTCTACCACTTTCAGTAAGGGAGAATCACCACTAGCTGTTACCAGTATAGGGTTTATGACACACTGGTGAGCAATGTTAATTTCCAGCAGGAGAAAGGAGTGCACATATTAGTACTTTATTAACAATGAAAGGATTTTAAAATGCTAAGTTACTTCTAATCATTCACACTGTTTGCTGAGTGAAATGCAGAAAACAGACAAAATGCTAACCATTTCTGCTTGCATAGAGTGAAATCCCAAAGGGAACATTATGATCTTCTAGTCTGACCACCTGCATAACTCAGACCAAAGAATTTCTTCCAATAATTTCTCCATATACCAGGACACTGCCACACTGCTCAGGTTGCATACACTGCAGGGACTGTGTACATTCAAACAATAATTCCACAAAAAAATTTGTGCTAAAGCAAAGTTTGGGTTTTACCTACTATGTATTTGAGAGAGTTTGTCAGTCTGTTTGTTCAAGAACTCCTCCTAACTGGTAAGAGCTAGGAGCACCAAATTCGGTAGGTAGCTTCCTCTTATCACAATTTAAAGTAACATAATGCTTTGGTTGTTCCAGGAAAATGGGATGTGCCTGGAATTGGACTGCTTCTCAGAAAACCATACTGAAAAGAGACGGAATCACCAGGCAGTTGACAGGAGCTGGATGGGGGTACCTACCCCCTTCCCCTTGTCTGGGAATGCCCCAACCCCGAGCATCACACACACACACCAGTAGCCTTCCGGGAGGGAAGGGGGGCTGAAGCTCATGCCCCCCTCCTCCAATTCATACAGAGATGCAGAAAAGAGACAGAGCAAACATCAGGCAGAGCAATGATTTAAATGAAGAAAATAAAAAATAAATGGAGTTAAGGACCTGAGCAATGTCAGGTAAATCTTCTAGTATATTATATATATAAATATAAAATCCAAACCTATACACTGACCCTAAACTACTGACAAAATACCTTTTAACCCTGCAGATATTTGAACCTCTAATTAAGGCAGGGAGAAAGTACTTATTGCTATTAAAAGAGGACTCTTCAAGCTAAAGCCTGAAAATGAAACAAGTTCAAACTGACAGATTCAGCAACTAGAAAGCAAATAAGCTGAATCTCCAAAAATCCACACTGGTGATTTTTAAGCCAATTGCATGGATGTTTGGGGCTGGCCTGACACTTGGATTTTTGAATATCTAGCATTAGCAGTGCAGAATTCACCATTACCCTATGCGGGATAAAGTCATTTACACAAGTCAAAGAGAATGTGAAATGTGGATTCTGGTGGCGGAGTGTTGCACACTCACATTGCGCTGGTGCAAATGACTGCACTATGGGCACTGAGACCTGGGGCCGATAGTCATTGGTAAATATTCTTGCCAGCAAGTTAGGGGAGTAGGGATTGGATAAATGGGCTGTAAGGTGGATAGAAAGCGGGCTAGAATGTAGGGCCCAAAAGGTTTTGATCAATGGCTCGATGTCAGGTTGACAGTTGGTTTCTAGCGGAGTGCCCCAAAGATCGGTTCTTGGACCAGTTTTGTTCAACAGCTTTATTAATGACCTGGATGAGGGGACGGACTGAACCCTCAGCAAGTTTGCAGCTGACACTAAGCTAGGGGGAGAGATAGATACGCTGGAGGATAGGGATAGGGTCCAAAGTGACTTAGACAGATTAGAGGATTGGGCCAAAAGAAAATCTGATGAGGTTCAACAAGGATAAGTGTAGAGTCCTGCTCTTGGGACGGAAGAATCCCAAGCATTGTTACAAGCTGGGGACTAACTGGCTAAGTAGCAGTTCTGCAGAAAAGGACCTGGGGATTACAGTGGATGAGAAGCTGGATATGAGTCAACAGTGCCCTTGTAGCCAAGAAGGCTAATGGCATATTAGGGGCATTAGGAGGAGCATTGCCAGCAGACCTAGAGAAGTGATTATTCCCCTTTATTTGCCTCTGATGAGGCCACATCTGGAGTAGTGTGTCCAGTTCTGGGTCCCCCACTATAGAAAGGAGGTGGATGCATTGGAGAGGGTCCAGCAGAAGGCAACCAAAATGATTAAGCACATGACCTATGAGGAGAAACTGAGGGATTTGGGTTTGTTTAATCTGCAGAAGAGAAGAGTGAGGGGGGATTTGATAGAAGACTCCAACTTCCTGAAGGGAGGTTCCAGAAAGGATGGAGAAAGACTGTTCACGGTAGTGACGGATGGCAGAACAAGGAGCAATGGTCTCAAGTTACAGTGGGAGAGGTCTAGGTTGGAGATTAGGAAAAACTATTTCACTAAGTGGCCGGTGAGGCACTGCAATGGGTTCCCTAGGGAGGTGGTGCAATCTCCATCCCTTGAGGTTTCGGCTTGACGAAGCCGTGGCCCGGTTGATTTAGTTGGGGATTGGTCCTGCCTGGGCAGGGGGCTGGACTTGATGACCTCGTGAGGTCTCTTCCAGGTCTATGACTCTATGATTCTATGAAAGCACTTTAGAGAGCACAACACTGTAACATCAGTCACAGTAAGCACTTCTGGCGAGAGGCCATCACGTTGACATCCACTGTGTCTGTCCTGGCCTCTAGGAAGTAGGAGAAGGCCTGAAAAAAGAGTTCCTGACTGCCACACCTACACTGGAAAATTATTTAGCAAACTTTAATTACTTGACAAAGCCAGCAATGATATTTCTAAATGGAGAGCGCACGCATAAGCATGAGGCCACAAATAAACTGCTCCTCGGTAACATGAATTAATTTGTATTTAATTACGAGAATTTGCCATCAATTACTAAACACTCTTTGCAGAATAAGCAAATTCTTCTAAGAACAATGTAATTTCCCCTCTCTCCAGGCCTGGATCATGTGGGGGTACTGAGCTGTAATGGATGTCTAGAGAGAGATGGGGCTCAGGATCTTACAGCATGAAACCTTGCGAGAAATGTATGCACAAAGTCACTTCCACGTAGTTGTTTAGGGACGGATGCCTTGAGTCATTTTCAGTAGTGCCTTGAAGTCAAGGGGGACTACTTATGCTCTTAACGCATGCAAGGATCATGAGAACCCGGCCCTAGAATTCACATGCAATAACTCCAGGGATTCTGATGAAAACCCAAGGCATGATTTTAAAAGGAGTTGAGAATCCACAGCCCTCACTGACATGCATGGCAATAGATCAACCAAAAGCCCTTTAGTCCAGCTGTACTCAGAACAATGCCTGAACAATGAATATATCTTTAAATGTGCATAAAACTCATTGGTATCAATTGGACCTAGGCATGTGATCAACACAGGTCCTCAGTAGGGGCTGTCTAGTTCATGGGCTTTTATCTTCTGTGGATTTTTTGTTTAACAGCAGGTCCAAGATGGTCTTGATATATTTCATAGAACCATAGAGCTGGAAGAGACCTTAAGAGGCCATCAAGTCCAGCCCCCTGTCCAAGGCAGGACCAATTCCAATTAAATCAACCCAGCCAGGGCTTTGTCAAGCTGGGGCATAAATACCTGTAGGGATGGAGAGTCCACTACTTCCCTAGGGAACCCATCCCAGTGCTTCACCACCCTCCTAGTGAAATAGTTTTTCCTAATATCCAGCCTGGACCTCTCCCACCACAACTTGAGCCCATTGCTCCTTGTTCTGCCATCTGTCACCACTGAGAACAGCCTCTCTCCATCCTCTTTGAAACCTCCCTTCAGGAAGTTGAAGGCTGCTCTCAAATCCCCCCTCACGTTTCACTTCTGCAGACTAAACAAATCCAAATCCCTCAGCCTCTCCTAGTAGGTCATGTGCTCCAGCCCCCTAATCACTTTGGTCGCCCTCCGCTGGACCCTCTCCAATGCGTCCACATCCTTTCTGTAATTGGGGGCCCAGAATCGGACACATTGGTCCTGCCTCGGCGCAATGGCTCCTTGAAGTCCCTCTTAGCCCTGCCTTTCCATGATCTTAGGACTCTCTGTTGCTTATCCGTGCAGCATCTAACAAAATGGGGCCCTGATCCTGGAGTGGAGCTCAGCGTTCCCTCTATTTCGGAATGCCCATGTGCAGACTTGGATTTCGTTGTGTGACGCATCCCCTCCATATTGGTTCACATAAAAAAAATTATTCTGCATGTGGGCGGGGACAGACAGACAAACTCCCTCAAATATATAGCAGATGGTAGCACCTACAGGCCTAGCCAAGACCATGTCCCCTTTGCACCAGGATCTGTGTGTGAAAACACACAGCAAGTCCCAGTCCCTGTCCTGAACAGCTTCCAGCCTAAACAAACAAGCCAGGGAAGAGTGAGAGAAGGAAAGGGTTAATATCCTCATTTCAAAGATGGGGAGCCAAGGCATCATGGGAATTGGTGGCACAGCCAGGAATCAAACCAAGCTCTCCTCAGGCCCTGTCCCGTCAGGGCCTTTGACTGTCCCCATCATCAGCACCCTCCCAATTAGTATCTCCTGTTTCTTTTCTAATAGAACGGCAGGATTACTAGGGTGGAAGCCAACCCAATAGTGCACGTTGCTATGGCAACCCTCTGAAAGGATCCTGGGTTCTCTCTCAGACTATAGGCCCAGCCTTTAATAGACTTAGATCATCACAGCTCTATGGGCTTCAACGGACCTACTCTGATCTGTGGATCTGGAGACCGCCCATGTGGCTATGCCACCGAAATGCGGCCACCTCTGGGGTGGCAACTAGCACACCACAGGGAAACTTTAACCAATGACTGCTGAGCAAACCTTGGCTTTACACAAACCACCAGGGGATCTCAACAGACCTAGGGCTGGTTTTGTTTCACCTGAAAGGCCAGACACTCTGAAATTGCGTAATTCACGTGCATAGGGCCGAGTTAGCCTATGCAGGATTGTGAACCTGTGAGTCCAGGGAGGCAGCTCTGTTTGGTTGCTTAGTCACAGAGCCATCCCTACACCATTTTAGGGGTATGTCTAGACTACATGGCTCCGTCGACAGAGCCATGTAGATGAGTTTACTAGACATAGGAAAATGAAGTGGTGATTTAAATAATCACCGCTTCATTTACATCAAAATGGCTGCCGCGCTGTGCCAATCAGCTGTTTGGCGGCACCGTGGGGCAGTCTGGACGTGCCACGGTCGACAAGGGAAGCCTTTGTCAGCCGCTCCGGTATGCCTCATGAAGTGAAGTTTACCAAAGCGGTCGACAAAGGCTTCCCAGACTTCCCTGAAGTGCCGCCAAAAAGCTGATCGGCACCATGGGGCAGTCTGGACGCGCCATGGTCGACAAGGAAAGCCTTTGTCAGCCGCTCCGGTATGCCTCGTGAAGTGAAGTTTACCAAAGCGGTCGACAAAAGCTTCCCAGACTTCCCCGCAGTGCTGCCAAACAGCTCATCGGCACAGCGTGGCGGCCATTTTGATGTAAATGAAGTGGTGATTATTTAAATCACCGCTTTATTTTCCTATGTCTAATAAACTCATCTACATGGCTCCGTGACATTGTTAAACTGACCTAAATTCCTGTGTTCTCCTGTCACTTTGCTATCAGTTCAACCCCTTCCATAAACATAGGTAGTGTCTGCACTGAAGCGCTGCTCACAGGGTTGTCTACACGTGCAATGCTCTGCCACTTCAGTATAGACACTCATGGGGGAGCATGTAAGGAGAACAGAGGGGAGTTGCCCATGCTACAGGTCAGCTTAACTTCTGTGCCAGGAAAGATAATGGAGCAGATAATAAAGGAATATTTAAGGAATCCATCTTCAAACATCTGGACGGTGATAAGTAACAATCAGCATGGATTTTTCCAGAACAAATCATGTCAAACCAACCTCATAACTTTCTGTGAGAGGGTAACAAGCCTTGTTGATAAGGGGGAAGGAGCAGACATGGTATATTCTGTACCTAGACTGTAATAAAGTATTTGATACAATCTCGCATGATCTTTTTATCAATAAACTAAGGAAATACAGCATAGATGGGGCGACTACAAGGTGGGTGCATAACTGCTTGGATAATCTTTCTCAAAGAGCAGTTATCAGTGGTTCACAGTGATGCTGGAAGGGCATAACAAGCAAGGCTCCACAGGGATCAGTTTGGAGACCAGTTCTGTTCAATATCTTCATCAATGATTTAGAGATAATGGCGTAGAGATCACGCTGATAAAGTCTGCAGATGATACCAAGCTGGAGAGGGGGGTGGCGGGGAGAGCTTGCAAGTGCTCTGGAGGATAGGGTCAAAATTCAAAATGATCTGGACAATCGTTTGAAGTAAGTAGGATGAAGTTCAACAAGGATGAATGCAATGTGCTCTACTAAGAAGGAGAAATCACATTCACACATACAGACTGGGAAGTAACTGTCTAGGAAGGAGTCCTGCAGAAAGGAATCGAGGGGTCATAGTGGACCACAAGCTAAATATGAGTCAACAGTGTGACACTGCTGCAAAAAAAGCAAACATCCTTCTGGGAAGCATTAACAGGAGTGTTGTTAGCAAGACACGAGAAGTCATTCTTCCGCTCTATTCTGTGCTGATTATGGCTCAGCTGGCATATTGTGTCTGGTGCTGGGCACCACATTTCAGGAAAGGTGTGGAGAAATTGGAAAAGATCCAGAGAAGAGCAACAAAAATGATTAAAGGTCTAAAAACCATGACCAATGAGGGAAGACTGAAAGAACTGGGCTTGTTTAGTTTAGAAAAGAGAAGACTGAGAGGGGACATGATTGCGGTTTTTAAGTATCTAAAAGGGTGTTACAAGGAGGAGGGAGAAAAATTTTTCTCATTAACCTCTGAGGATACGACAAAAAGCAATGGGCTTAAATTGCAGCAAGGGAGGACATTAGAACATTGGACATTAGAAAAAACTTCCTGCCTGTCAGGTTGGTTAAACACTGGAATAAATTGCGTAGGGAGGTTGTGGAATCTCCATCACTGGAGATATTTAAGAGCAGATTAAACAGTCAACTGTCAGGGACGATCTAGACCAGGGGTAGGCAATAATTTATGGTGGGAGGCCACTCCAAGATTTTGGTAAGTGGTCAAGGGCTGCACTTTTCTGTGGAGGGAGTGCAGGGTTTAGGGTGCAGGTTGGGTGCAGAAGGGCACACTGGGGTGCAGGAGATGGTGTGGGGTCTGAGTGGGTGTTTGGGTGGAAGAGGGGGTGGTGACCTGGGTCAGGGGATTGGGGTGTAAGGTCAGGGAGGGAGTGTGTGTGCAGGAGAGGATTCTGACCTGGGGAGGGGTGTTGGAGGAGGTACAGCGTCTGGGAGGGAGCTGTATTTTGCATCATCTCCAGCAAGCACAAAACATGACATGCACATCTCCAGCAAACAGTAACGGACCTTCTGTGTCTAATCCGTCATACTTGATGCCAATCTCTTACCCCACAGTGTTGTCAATGAGGTTTTAATTTACAGCTAATTAGACAAATATTGCATGTTAAACACCCATTGATTATTAAGACACAGTAAACGCCTCTGCAGTGTGTAATGGACGTGCTGTATTATAACTAGGACAAGACGGGCAAACATCTATAGCTTTTCTAATCATCAGCTGGTAATTAACATCCAATAACGTGCAACGTGGTTTAACATTATAGATTCAGAAAGGCAGCAATTGAACTGTATGCTAATAAAATAAAAATGGATTATTTAAGACATAAAGCTTTAACAACTATCTACTTAGTTAGGGAACTTTAATAACTTCCTTTTTATTATTTAGGAAAACTGTTCTTCTCTCCACTGTAAAGTGTGGGTTTCAAAAGTGCACAGAACTGAGCGAAAGGTCAGCGAGGTGCCTAAATCCCTTAAAAACCTGGCTCTAATTGCACTCCCTTTGAAGTCAATGGCATAGCTTCTAATTAATTCTGTGAGATGAGAATGGAGTCAGGCCAACTTTGAAAGCTGCATCTGAGAAGCATAGGACAAATTTTGCAAAAGGAGGGCCTGAAGCAAGGCACCTACAATGGAAATGTAACTACCTAGGTACACATGGCTTGATATTAAGAGCAGCTGTCAACAGGAGCCATTTGGAGCACGGCACCTTTAAAAATATCTGGCCACTTTGATTGGGGGCTCACCTATGGATTTTGACCAGTGTTTATCTGGGGGCCAGCGTGAGATGAATCTAGAGGAAATCGGCCCCTCCCTAGTAGCCAGGTGTCAGCACCAGAAAGGCACAGGCACAAAGGGCAGAGGGCAAAGATTTGCGGGCACTTGGAAAGTGAGCTCCCTTCTTCTGAAAGTTGTTCTTACAGAAGAGGTCAGGTGGGAGGGGGGGGGGGGGGGCAGGGGGCAGCTGACTGACCCGGAGACTCCTCTATTTAGTGCCAGATTTTAGGATTCTCTCTTGATCGCAGACCCACCAACACAACAAGCTGTACTAAAGAGGGCTGCCGGGTCATTACACTAATAGCATCACCTATTGCAGTATCCCCAGGCTGCCTGTGAGCTGAGGCACTGCAGCTGCTATGGGTTTAAAGGACAGCTGTGTACAACGAAACCCAGGATCATGGGGAAATGTGTCTAATTTCAGGCTGGATTATGAATCTCAGATTCAAACCATGTTCCTCAAAGACTTGCTAACATTTGCAGACCTCCAGAGTAGATCTGGTCTGATGTATGCTTTCACAGAAATCATTGCTAGTCCACAGGTGTGTTGCCATTCAATGCACGTGCAAATATTGATGGAGACTTGGGGTTCATCTGAAAATCACAGGAGGGCAACTGAAACTAGACCTAATGGTTCTGGCATGCACTCGAGATAGGCCTGAGGGCAAAGGGCAAAGAGCTGAGAGGATCCTAAATCTCAAGGGACTCTAGATCCTGCATTCTGATTTAGAACAAGTGCCGCCCAGTGATGGTCCAAGGCACGAAACTCCCGTCCAGATCAGAACTTCTCTAAACCGGATCTACGTTCACGTTCCATGCTCGATGCCACTAATCCTCTCGAATGAAACGGCTTGATTTTCCCTGCAGCTCCTGTGCGCCACAACACACGGGAGGCATGTCTCAAACCACAGAAATGGGCTCGTTGGCCTCCCGACATCCAAAACGTCACCACCGCACCACATCTCCTGCCACGAGTTTCAGCCTCAAAGGGGCTCCTCTGATAGCCCAGCAGGGCCTCTTCCCTGTAACAAACCGGCTGCTCAGGAAAGACAGGTGCACACATCAGTCGGAAGTGATGTACCTCTAACCAATCAACAAAGGAATCAGTGAGCGTCACACGAGGATACAGAATCAAACTCGGTCCTGCCAGCCCTCCCCTGAAGATGCAGCAAGCCAGATGTGTGCTCACCGCTTAGGTCTGCTGCTGCCTTTCCTTCTCCTCTTCAACACCACCCCAGACCGCAGACAGGGCCTGACTCAGTGAGGCCAAAGGGATGGGCACCCAACTCCAGTCAGCGGGAGCTGAGAGCGCTCTGTGCCTCACACCACCAGGCCTCACTGTCTGCAAGAAGGCAGCAGCGGTGGGAGTCTGAAGGTGAAGGGGGGCTGACAGAATTGTCGGGCCCCTGGATAAGGTGGGGGACCTGGGTCCATGCTCTAGAAAGGGTGGGTCCTTGCCCCTCCCTAGCCCTTCAGCGCCACCTGGACCATGCTGCACAGGGCTCTGGTGGCGATTTAAAGGGCCCGGAGCGCCGGATGTCATAGGAATGGCAGCGACCAGAATCTCCGGGCCCTGGCGCACTTGCCCCCCGGTGGTGTGTGCGCCCCTGCGAAATGCCAAAGAGCCACTTCAGGACTGAGACAGCAAGGAAGTCGGCACAGGGCAAGATCTGACGCAGGGCACTGGCAGCAGTGTGCTGGGGGAACACAGAACAGCGGGAGGTGCTGCCCTTGAGATGGGTGCACTGGCAGCCCGGGGGGACAAAGAGGGCAGGGGGTGAAAAAACGGTGGGCAGGGCGCAAATGACAATTAAGAATCATGACAGCTCGAAGACTGATCCAGCCACAGGAGGACCCTGGTCAGCATGCCAGGAGTCGAGCAGAAAGTGGCTGAGAGCGGAGGAAGGAGACAGAATGTCGTTCCCAAGACATCAGTCACCTCTCAGCCGGGGAAGTAGATGTACCACGTAGAAGGCAGAACAACTTCTAAGGGAGGGGATTTTTGTAGACAGGCTTCATTTACCAAGGCAATAAGAGGGAAAAAGAATCACGGAAAATGCTTGGACTACATCTCTGAGCATCTGCACTTGATGTTTGCAGCGTCTGGGCAGCCGCTCGCTCTCTTTTAAAATCTGTTGTGGGGCTAATTGGTCTGTGTGACAGTTTGGAGGAGGTGGTAGCAGCGCTCTCCAGGATGCTGGCTGGCTCTATGATAGGTGCCAGATTTCTCCCACGGCAACAAAATGGAATATAATGGTTGCCCTTTCCGGCCACAAACCTGTTCCCAGAAACCTGTAACTCACCGGCCCCTTGTGAGAATCTCTTACAGAACGCAAGGAGGTGAAGCGACTAAACAGGCTTTGATAGAAAATAGTTTAGACATTAATAGAGAATGAGATCTTCTCTCGCGGTCAAGACCATTCTGTAGAATTTTCCTGTCGCTATGAAATTCTTTAGGGTGATTCAAAAACCCACCCTATTAAATTCTCCAGAACTATCGGGATCAGACCTTTGCCACCATAGCAATCTGACAGACCTTGAGGCCATTGCAAAGCATGGACTTAGCAGATGTTTGAGCAAGAAGGACAGCTGTGACAACGCTACGCAGGGGCACACATGTAACCACATCAAAACCCCACACAGGGACAGATATGTTCCATTCAGCTCACATGTGCATGTCCTTGGAATTTGGTCGTATCTCCTCAGGATTTGCCTTGGAATCCCACAATCCCTGGATTCACAGTCAAGCAAGAGAGACGGGGACACTAGAAATACAGGATGCATGAAGCCTGGCAAGCAAGGGCCCTTAAATGCGTGAAGTCCCAGGAATACAGAGTTACCACAGGGCTTATGTGGGGCCTGC
The DNA here is from genome assembly GCF_049634645.1 of Pelodiscus sinensis. Lineage (NCBI taxonomy): Eukaryota > Metazoa > Chordata > Testudines > Trionychidae > Pelodiscus > Pelodiscus sinensis. Next base: position 1,136,697 of record NW_027465908.1, read on the forward strand.
CTATAGCACTAATCCACAAAGAGAATTTACACGGGGAGCTAAGGCGGATCACTAAGAATGGCTTACAGCAGGGGAACTTCTGTAGGTAACAGAGCCAGAAAAGCACAGAGAAATCTGAGTTAACTGAATTGCACCTGCATTACAAATGAGATCAGGAGGCTACACTGAGGTTCAAGGCAATATGGTAGGATGATCTGATTTGGGGGATGAGGGGGGAGCTGGGCTCATTTGCAGAATCCAAAAATCAAGATCCACCAGGAACGTGGGGTCAGCTCCAGCATTCCCTGTAAACCGTGCGCTTGTGCGGCCGCTCAGGAGAGATTTAGATGACGCCCAGCTGATTCACAGAGAGCCCACAGCTAGGTTTTGTGTTTCTATTGGTGGTGCACATTCACATATGCCTTGGTGCACATAAGAATGATTCTGCACATGGAAGGAAAACATCGATGAGGTCTATCTTGATGTCCAACTCTCGGGACTGGGATGTCCGACCAGGAATCTCCTTCAGTCACTAAGCAGTTTATGTACACACGGGAGATGCTCAGCTCTTACACTGAATAAACACCAAGTGGGGGTGAGACTGGCTGGGAAGTGAAGAGAGGAAGCAGATAAGTCGGCCTTCCCAAAAGGCTTCCAGGAGCGAGAGGCGTCTGCGTTTGCCTGCATGCTGCAGCAGGCAGCAGAGAAGCCTAGGGAGGTGTCACAACAGATAAAAGATTCTCCAGGTACAAGACAAAACCAGCGCTAGAAACCTAGCAGAAGTGCGTTTAAAGCCTCCAGAGGATATCAATTGAGAGCCTGTCACTCGGTGTCAGGATAACTTTCCGGGCAGTTCTCGGGGCTTGTTAAGCCTCTCTTGCTTGGGCTACATGGCAGCGCCAGTGGCAGGGCTGCCTGAAAGCAAAAGCACTGAAATTGGAGATGAAAAAGACGGATGACTCCTCAGTGCCTTGTCCGCTCCCCTCCCCCCTTCCCAGCCATTCCTCTACCCACGTATTCCCAGCTCGCCTGCTCCACTCAGTATGGCTCTCATTGTGCTTTGAGCCGCCCAGCCATTGTCTGCTCCTGTGCCGCTTGGGAACAGGCACTGGTGTGATTTCACTGCACCCATTCCTTCACCACCTCCCATGGGGCAGAGCAGTCTGGTTTGGAAATGTGACCGGCCCTGTTTCCAGCTGGTAAATCAGGCATCATTTCGGAGGTGGGGGAAGGTGCATCTATTAGTCCCGCCGCCCGCGGCCAGCCACTGGCACAGGAGCCCCAGGGCACACCCATAATGAAAGTTGTCATTGACAATAGTCAGACTTGCTTGAAACTTAGCTCAGTGTGGACAAATCACTCTTGTCTCCACGGGGGGTCAGCACTACAGCTGGAGTCATGGCTACTCCTCACCGGAAATGAGCCCTAGGACTCTGCACCAAAACAAGCCCCCTTTTAAGATTGCAGGCCCCGTTTCCACACCGGACACGCTCCTACACGCTCGAGTTTACCGCTCTGGGGACACTTTTACTGCAATGCCACGGCCAGGACTGGGGGCGGCGCTTTGAAACGCATGCTGAAAGGTTAGAGAGGCTGCTAGAGAGGAACCACAAGAATGATTCAGTGCCAGGGGGAGACTTCAGGAGAGCTATCGATTTAATTTAAAGATTAAGATGTGGTTTAATCCCTGTCGATAAGTACTTACATGGGGAGAGGATTTCTGATGGTAGAAACTGAAACTGGACAAATTCAAACTAGAAACAAAATGTTTAACACTGAGGATAATTCATCATTGGAACAACTTATCCAGCAATGTGGTAGCTTCTCCATCACCAGGGATCTTTGACCGGAGATAGAATCTACTGCAAGGAGAAGCGAAGGGTTTGATGCCGGAGTTACCCAGTGACATTGCATGGCCTCTGTTATGCAGGAGATCTGAGAGGAGGCTCATAATGATCCCGCTGGCCTTCAAATCTAGGAATCTGTAACTCAACAGCTGCATCCCCCAGAGCAACAACCATTCCAGTTACCTTACCCGGCCGCACGAGACCTTCTGCTCCCTAATGGGAATGAAGTCCGAACGTTCCTCCCGCAGCTGGGAGGGAAGCAAGGCTCTTTCCATCAGCGCAAGGACCAGCCAGTGTAATAATTACACAGTTAAACATAGTAATTAAAACAAAGGGAAAAAAACTAATCAATTTCACTTAATGGAATATATGTGAAGAAGGAGCAAGGCGGGGGAGGGCAGAGTGAGGGGAGGAGAGCTCTTATGTGACCTGCATACTAACGGCTTCCAAACGAAGCCACCATTGCAATGAGCCACAAGCCTGGCCACTTCACACAGTCATTTCAAGTCTGCTTGGAAACGGGCTCAGAGTCTGTCTGCACTGCAAACAACAACAACAAAGACCAGCGGCAGGAAGTCCCAAAGCAGCCTAGGTCGACTAATTAGGGCTCATGCTGCAGGGATAAAAATAGCAGTGTAGACATTCAGACTCAGGCCGGAGCTGGAGCTCAGAACCTCCCTCCCCCCCGCCTAGTCCTAGAGACAAGTTGTGCCCAGCCTAGATGTCTACACTGCTATTTCTAGCCTAGTGGCATGAGCCCTGGGAGCGTGAGTCTCCGAGCCCTTGACTACAGAGTCACTGCAGCGTGGACGGTCCCTCGGTCTGTTTCCCTCTACCTGAGATTTCATTGGGGCAACTCCTGTGATAGCACAAAAGACTTTAAATCTGGGCTTCAACAGCCCCCGCTTTAATTAAATGCCTCGTAAAGCAGCCTCTCCGTTTAAGGGGCAGGTCTGGGCGCTTGCTTGCTTCTCACTGCAAAAGGCTCTCTCCCTATTTATGGAATGATGGGATGATTGGGGGCTATATTTTTTTGTAGTGTCATCTGATCAAGAGGGTTATAAAATGTGCTGCGGCAATAAATGCGGAGTGAGGAGCCCGCAGCAAAGCATGGCCAAAACCGCAGGCGCTGTTGGATGGATGCATTTTAGAACCATAGACTACTCGGACTGCGAGGGACCTCGAGACACCATCAAGTCTAGTCTCCTGCCCTCACAGCAGGACCGAGCACCACCTAGATGTCTAGCAAACCTGCTCTTCAATATCTCCAGTGATAGAGAATCCACAACCTCCCTAGGCAATTTATTCCAGGGTTTCACCACCCTGACAGATAGAAAAGTTTTTCCTAATGTCCAACCTAAACCTCCCTTGCTGCAATTTAAGCCCCTTGCTTCTTGTCCTGTCCTCAGAGGTTAAGGAGAATAATTTTTCACCTTCCTCCTTGTAACACCCTTTCAGGTACTTGAAAGCAGGGATGTTAAAATGTGGAGGGGGGGGGGATGTGTAACAGCTGAGATTTTCAGCTTACACTTGTACATGTGGGAGGCGGGGGCGTCAGAGTCAGGGAAAGGCCTTGCCCTTCCAAACCGCCAGCCTGGCCCCGCCCACACTCAGCCCCTAGAACGCCTACTGTAGGCATACAGGGGGCAGAGTGTTACTGCCCCCAGCGCCTGCCCTCCCCCTCCTGGGGGGAGGGGGTGGCAGGGTGCAAGGAGACAGCTTAGCTCACATGGTGGGTGAGGCCTTTGTAGAAGGGGCAGGGCCGGGGGTGGGGCCAGGTGCTTGCCTCCCCCAGCCCTACCATCACCAATCAAACATGGCTGGGGGAGGAGGAGGGAGTCAATGATTGTGGGGAGCCGACTTATAAGCCAGCTCTCTGGAACACCAGCTCCCACAGAGTCACCTCCCCCCCCCCCACCCCACTGCTGCTAGAGGCTTTTAAGCCAACTCCCTGTGAGCATCAGCTCCTGCCTGCCGCCCTCCCCCAGGCTGCTGCCTCTGATACAGAAGCAGCAGCATGCAGGGGGGCTCACATGTAACAATGGTTAACTGATGATCCCAGGGTCCCCGATTAACCATTTAAACATGTTCACCGTCACGTCCCTGCTTCAAAGTTGGTTAACCATTTAAACGTGTACCCTGTCATGTCCCTGCTTGAAAGACCTCTCAGTTTTCTCTTTTCTAAACGAAGCAAACCCGGTTCTTTCAGTCTTCCCTCGTCGCTCCTGTTTTCCAGACCTTTCATCATTTTTGTTGCTCTTCTCTGGACCCTCTCCAATTTCTCCACATCTTTCCTGAGATGTGGTGCCCAGAACTAGATACGATACTCCAGCTGAGGCCAAATCAGCGGAGAGTGGGGCAGAAGAATCACTGCTCGTGTCTCAGTTACACATAGAGTATTAATTAACGAAGTGGATGGATTGTGGGCAAGCAATTCCACAAACAGGAGTAAACAGTGACTTAGGAGGGGCGAAGGATAGACACACACTTATGATCCCAAACCGGGGCTTTAGTTACCCTGAGGAGAGGGAGATTGATGGGGGTCCCTGAAAGAGCAAAGCCAAGGTTTTGACAGTGACCTTACCTCAAATGCCTGGAGAGTGAGGGTTTGTCTTTGCTGCAGAGTTAACCTGGAGTCTTGCTAGGGTGTTGCCCCAAATTCCCCTCCCCACCCCAAAAAAAACCTCACACACATTTGATGATCCTTTTAACCTGAGCTAGCTAGACCATTTGGAGCTAACGGCTAAAGCCGGAGTGAGGCTCTCTCTCGGACTGGGAAGCCATCCGCTTGGCAGTGAAGCTGAAGGCTAAACCTCTCAAACGCTGAGGCTATGACTACACTACGAGTTTTCTCGGCAAAAAATATGCTAATGAGGGACTCATTTGCATGAATCCCTATCTCATTTGCATATTTCCTGTTGATCTGTTTTTGTGCTGGGATTTTTGCGCAAAAACAAGCAGTGAGGACGTTTTCTTTTTGCACAAAAAAAAAAAAACTTTTCCCGCAAGATCCTTATGCCCCAAAAAATGAGGTTTACCGATCTTGTGGAAAAAGGGGGTTTTGCACAAAAGAAAATGTCCACGCTGCTTGTTTTTGTGCAAAAACCCCAGTCAAAAACGGATCGGCAGAAAATATGCAAATGAGATAGTGACTCATGCAAATGAGTCCCTCGTTAGCATATTTTTTGCCGAGAAAACTCGTAGTGTAGCTGTAGCCTGATAGTCTCCGAAGCCTTCCAACTATTCCCTCCCAGAAGGGCAGACAAGTTCTCCCACAATTCATGGCAATTCAGCTAATGGAGGTACAAAAAGCCACGAGGCCCTAGCAACTCACACGGGCGAGCACAGAATCTATGAGGACACAAGCCCTGAGGGAGGGCGTTGCCAGATGGTGGTGAGTTAATTCTGCAGGGAAGACATTCCTCACGTGCCCAGGTCCCCACTGGGGTGGGGAGGGCAAGGAACCTGGGAAGGGACAGGAGAACGTGGCATGGAGGAAAGGCACAGACTTGGGGCTGAGTTGGAGAGGACATGCATAATTAGGCCAATGCCACAGACAGAGGCCAGTAGGTAATTAGCACAGCAAAATGGCATTCAGAACGGATGGGTTATGGCTGCTTTGGCCATAAACTTCTTAAATGACCTAGAGCCAAGTCAAACCAAGCCTGTTTTGCCAGCATGTGCAGCTCCCGTTGACTTCAGTGGGCACAGAGAACCGTGTACACGTCTTCAGGACTCTGTTTTCCCCTCTGGAAAACCGGGACAACAGTACCAGACACACAGAGTTGTCATGGGGCGTCCTACCTTAACAACCGCAGAGCACTTCAAGATCCCTGAAGGTGAGATGCTGGAGGAGCGCTACACATGGACTAACCAGCTCTTCTCCTATTCCCTCAACGAAGCCCTCCCATCCGGGATAACTGGTCAGGGGTCCGGAAAGTGCCTGGCTCTTCCCTGCCCCCCAGGGGGTAGAGCAGGATCCTGGCAAAGGCCCATGAGAATTATGGCCGAGTTCCCGGGCATGGGCTAGGCTGTCGGCTGCTTTTTACGAGCTTTCATGGTTATTACCACCTATTTCTTTTTACATTCCTGCCAAAATACCAACATTAATCTCCCTTGCTCCCGCAAGGCAAAACATGGGTAATTGGATTTATATGGCTTAGAAATTTCTTAGGTTTTTTTCTAAATGTATATACACACTAAATATACAAACAAATAAATAAATAATGACGGGAGGGAAGACACTGCCCCGCTGTGACGTATCCTGGGGGATGGGTAACAGCAGATTGGCTTAAACAGAAACCCCATTAATCTTAGTTATCTCCAGCCACCACCTTTCTCTCCTGTCCTCAGGCTAGTTGTGTTGATTACAGGGGTCTGATTTAAGAACTCCTGCCTTCTCGGAGCACTGAACTTTACAAGCTTTCTGTTGTGCAGGTTCCGTGTCCTCCTGCTTTCTACTCTGTCCTTCCCTCCTTTTCCATGCTTCCTTCGACTTTCAGGTTGCTCTCTCCTTCCACTGCATCCTGACTATCATCCTCGCCTCTTTCTAGCTTGGTCCGTTACTCCCTAGTTACATCCATTTCCTACAAAGGAAGCCCTTCCACCCTGCATATTCCCATTACAGATCCTTCTTGCATAGACAGCCAGAAGAGAGAACCCTGGAACGTCCAAGAGGAGGGAGAAGCCATGAAGGAATCTCAGTCCTTCATGGGACAATTCAAAGGGTCGCAGGGCTTTGTCTGGGTGGTGAAATTGACCGCACTGGGGCATGAGGATGGTTGCAGAATAAATAATAAGAGTGGAGGAAGTATTGCAGAGCCTGCCATGCCAGAGTAAAAGAAATATTATTCCAGAATAAATGATTTGGCTTTGGAAGGGCACTGATGGCTCTGAAATAAAAGCACCTGTTCTATCAAATAGAGTGTCAACCCCATGAGCTATTGCAGAACATTTTTATTCAGCAATAGCTATGCTAGTCAATTTCTCCATGTAAACAAGCCCCTACCCAAGGCTCCTTGCAGCACAAAGTGGAAGCAATCGAGGCAGGTCATCTGCAACGTGCCTGGATGATGGTTTGCACGCTGCACATTGCTAATCCAACCCCGGGCTTCAATGGACGAGCTGCATTCTGCAAGGGGCAGAAGGAAAACCCCTTCATTTCCATAGACGCACTGCCCAGATGAGGAGAGAACATTTCATCAGCCAGGCCAGACTCTCAGCTGTCCTCCACTCCAGCAGGCACAACAAATATTTCCACCGCCCTTTGTCCAGATACGTAAACTAATCTCTTCAATGGGACTCAAGGCCCTTGTGTGTTTGCTTTCCTCGTGCACTCTAATGAACTAGTTGGCGAGGGGGGTAATGTTCCTGGAAGCATCCCATTTTAAGCAAATACTAGCATTCACCGGGCACCGGAGCCTTGATGCTAGGTCAGGGGCCTGTGACGTAGTGGGGGTACCTGGCTGGTTTCTATGCTGCTGGCTCTGGGGTAACCCCCACTGGCTGCCGTGGGTACCACGACCCAGCAAAACAGGATGAGTCACTATGCAAACCAGTAGGGCCAGACCCCCCCCCCATGGAGAGGAACAAAGGAAGGTGGAGGCTGCCCTGGCTGGGGGGCAGGGCTGGAAGAGTGTTAGTTAGTTGGTGTCTGGGAGCATGGAGGAGACAGCCTAGGGAAAGGGGCTGGAGTTTAGGGGCCCAGTCTCCCCCATCTCAAGGGGGCCTGAGGCATCCTAGCCCAGCTCTGTGACCAGATTACATCTGTGCTGTGCTGTATCTTGGAGAGGCAATAAACTTCCTCTATTCCACCAGCTGGTGCAGTCTGTTTGTGCCATTTCGGGGTGCAGGAGACGGGGGACCCCCAACGCGCCGTCACAGGGCCACACTCTTCCGTGGTGTTAATGAAGGCAATGTGGGGTCTGGGATGGAGGCTGGGTGCAGAGTGGAGCTTGGGGTAAAGATTGGGGTGCAGGAGGGAGAATGGGGTCTGGGAGGAAGTTTGGGTGAAGAAGGCGGTTGTGACCTAGGGAAGGGAACTGGGGTGCAGAGTTTTGGGATATGAGCTAGGCTAGGAGGGGACTATGATCTAGGGCAGGAGATTGGGATGACAGATCTGGGAGGGGTATGGGTGCATGTGGAGTAGCAGGGCAGCAGTGTGGGGTAGAGGATTGGAAAAGGGAGGGACCGAGATGCCAGAAGCAGGGTCTCACCAAGAGACTTACCAGCCTGCCTGATTGCAGAGCTTAAAATGCTTCGGCCATGTCCTTGAGTGAGTGAGCAGGAGGGTTGTGCTTTGTGGCTGCCTGTTATTCAAACAGGCAGCTCCCACTGGCCAGTATCTGTCCAGAAACTGGCCAATGGGATTGTGCTGCGGGCAGGAGCAGCCTCTGAATTGTTCCCTCTCCCCTTTGGACTCAAAAAGAAAGCGCCCCGCAGCCGCGTTTCAGAGTGGCATGCAAGGCAAGCAGGAGAGCCTGCCTGGGGCTCCCCACTGCCTCCATGGGCCGGAGCACATGGCTTGGCAGACCAGATGCAGCCCATGGGCCGTATTTTGCCCAGGCTGTATGAACGCAGAACCCAGTGGGGTCCGTGCCCTAAGGAGCTTACAGTCTACTGGAGAATATGACTAAAAAACAAAGATACAATAAGTAATTGTGAGTATTTGCATTGGAGATCTAACCACAGAGAGTGATGGCTTATCCAACCAGGAAACAGAACGCACGAGCTTTTCATGTCCTATCAAATCAGCGTGAATGTCAAATAGCCCACCACAAAGTGCTCCCAATAGACAGAAAAGTATCTGCAGGAATTCTTCCGTGAAGTGCTTGGAACGAATAACGTTATACAAAATGGCACGGCACCCACAGACAGACGGCAATGGAGGGAGAGGTTAAATTCACTGAATAGCCACAACTGACCTATGTGAATGAAAAATCTTTGCTAGAATGAAGAATTTACACTGCTGCAATGTCACTGCCATTACGTCCTTGCTGAGAAGTGGAGAGAGACGGCTACTTTTTGTGTGCCAATGCTAAAAGCTTGGGGATTCGTGAGGGCAGAACCTTCTGAATTGTCTGCTGGCCTATTGTGTCCAGACTGCCATTTAAAATAATGCATATGGTTGTTGTACGAGGAATCTCTTTTTAGGGTTGAGAAAAATATCAGATACATTCTGGAAATGAAAAAACTCTTCCCCCAGTCTTCGGAGTCCCCCCCCCCCCCCGGTTGGCTCAACTTTGCCCCCGCTCTTCACGCTGTCTCCACAGCTATTGCGTCTCACAAAAAAAGCACTGAGAGGGAATTTGGGTGCAGGAGGAGGTAGAGAAGAGGATGCTGACTCAGGGAGAGGGCTCCAGGCTGGAGAGTGTTGGGGTCAGGTGGAGGGTCGGGGTGCTGAGCAAGCCGCAGGCTGTGGCTGTGAGGGTGCAGGAGTTTGGGCTGCGGTGTGTGAGGGGCTCAGGGCTGGGAGTATGATGGGCTCAGGACACATTTGCAGTGTGTGGATGGTGCAGGAATGCTGTGGCAGAAGACTGGGGATGTGGGGGTGCAGGCGTTTGGGGATGTGAGTGGCTCAGGACAGGGGGTTCCAGTGAATGACAGGCTCAGGTTTGGGGGTGCAGGAGTGTTCTGATGCTGCAGCCAGATGGGGGCTTGGCCCCAACTGGGGGCTTGTTGGCCAGGCTTCATTTTAAAATAAATAGTATACCAAACACAAAATGTTCCAGTGTTGTCTTTATTTATGAGAGGGGCAGGGAACCTGTTTTAAGTCAGGGGTCACTGACCCACAGAAAAGTCAGTCGGGGCCACACAAGTAAGATGCAAAAAAATAACCCCTTCAAAAAGGGCCCTTCCCAAGCCTCCCTAATGTGGCCCCAACTATGCTGGTGGGGGCAGTGGACAGAGTACTGCGGGGGGGGGAGGGAGGGGCGGTCTGGCCAGAGGGAGGGACAGAGACAGCTGGGGCTAGTACCTGGAGATCCCAGGTCTCAGGAAGCACGCAGCAGCTCTTCCCTTCCCCTAAACAGCTGGTGCGCTTCCTGAAATGCCCGGTCTGTCGCTCCGCCAAGGACTTCCTTCCCCCCGCTGCCTGCCTGCACAGGGAGTGCGCGTAGGAGTCCCAGGATTGCATGCCAGCTCCAACTTCTCAGGAAGCGCGCGCTCTCCCTCTGCTCCCCACGACAACCACGTGCTTCCTGAGAAATTGGAACTGGCATGCAGTCCCAGGATTCCTACTCCCTCTCCCCACCCACCGCGCAGGCAGCAGGGGGAAAAGTCCCCAGTGGTACGACAGACCCAGCATTTCAGGAAGCGTGCCAGCTGTTTAGGGGAGGGAAAGAGCAGCCCGCTCTAACCCAGTCCTCCTCCCCTTCCCCAGAGCCAGGCACCCCCCCCCCCAACCAATTCCCCTCTCCTCTCCTTCCCCAAAGCCAGGCACCCCTCCCTCCCCAACCCAATTCCCCTCTCCTCCCCTTCCCCAAAGCCAGGCACCCCTCCCTCCCCAACCCAATTCCCCTCTCCTCCCCTTCCCCAAAGCTAGGCACCCCTCCCTCTCCAAACCAATTCCCCTCTCCTCCCCTTCCCCAAAGCCAGGCACACCCTCCCCCGCAACCCAATTCTCCTCCCCCAGCTCTAACCTAATTCTCAGGTCCTGGAGCCATTGCCTCTACAGCCGCGCGTCTCCCTCCAGGCGCTGGGGCATGTGCGCTGAATGGCCGGCTTTGAGCATGAGCTGGCCAGGACGTCGTGCGCAACCCAATCCCCCTTCCCTTTCCTTCCCCAAAGCCAGACACCTCCCCTCCCTGCTGTAACCCAATCCGCCTCCTCCCCAACCTTACGCTCGGCTGCGCCGCATCTGGGATGCCACGCGCACCCCCCACCCACCCGATCCCTCCCCTTCTCCAGAGCCAGGCATCTCCCTCCATAAACTTATGCCTGGGTCCTGGAGCCACTACCGAAGCCGCTTCCTGTGCTCAGCGGCTAGCTGCTAGCACGTGCAGGCTGGGACGCTGTGTGTGACCCCGTCTGCACATGCAGGATATGACACTCGGGGTCGTGAGCAGAACGGCACAGACCGTGCGAGCGGCTGACCTGACCGGTTCCGGGTTCCATCCCGGTTCCGTCAGGAGCCGCAATTTTTTTTCTTATGAGCCTCAGGTTGGCCACCCCTGCATTAGCTCCGAATCCCTCTTCAGAAACAGATGAGAGCTCTAGGATCCATGCATACATCCAGGGGAGCGGCCGCTACTACCATCGTCAATCCAGGAGAGTGGATTCTGTTTGCAGAAGGTGTTGTGTATTCCAGAGCAAAGGGATTACAACAAAAGTTAATCTGAACCTCTGCAGCAGAACATTACTGCGTCCAACTACATCCAACGAACAAAGCTCAAATGCCAACTGTTTGGAACTGTGGGTGGATGCTGGTTTTTCACTAGGAAGAAATATAGGAACCTGGCTACAACTTAAATTGTATATTCCTCATAGTGCAGCGTGCAACACTCACGCGCTTTCTTTTCGGCAGAGCCAGAAGAGACCTACTGCATTATGCAAAGCAGATTTTAAAGCAGGGCTACTCAACATGTGGCCCGCGGTGCAGTTTGGGTTTACACAGGGCCTTTGAACCTGGCCTCCACTGGGAACACGCTCCACAACGGCGAGGCGTCTTCCAGGTGGGGTGAACACCGAAAGACACAAGTGGACAGGCTGGCTGGCACGGACGGGTGCAGAGTGTCGGCATTTCTAGCCCCCAGAGAGGAGGAGCAAGGACTGCCGGAGCATTGTGGAAAATGCTTTGTATTCATGCCCGTCAGTGTGAAATAAGCTATTTGCGTATATCTACATGTATATGCAACCACACTTAAGTTACAAGGAATCTTGTGGCACCTTATAGACTAACAGATGTATTCGAGCATAAGCTTTTGTGGGCAAAGACCCACTTCGTCAAATGCACGAAGTGGGTCTTTGCCCACGAAAGCTCATGCTCCAATACATCTGTTACTCTATAAGGTGCCACAGGACTCCTCGCCGCTTTTGCAGATCCAGACTAACACGGCTACCTCTCTGATACTTCACACTTAAGTTGTGGCCCTCGGCATGTGCTGTGAGTATCACTGCCGCCCCTGGGGTTTCCAAAGTTAAGTAGCCCAGTTTTAAACCAAAGACTCTTGTTCCAGTTTCCTGGTTGCCACCGCACGGTTTCCATGCCCCCACTTCCGCCTCCTGTCAGTCGTGTTCTACCCAGTCCTCCGGTCAAAGAGGCTGGGTCTGATCTGGCACCCAGGCCAGCCGGGGGAAAGCACCCCTAATCTTCGTGGGGCAGCATCAGGCCCAGAGAGAGGTTGGCAGAATCAGAGGCTCAGCTTTGTTGAGGAACACGTCCCGCTCTAAAGTCAATATTGAATTCACTGGAGCCCAGATCCTCAAAGGTACTTAGGCACCTAAATCTGGACCTGAGAGACTGCTATAGGTGATGGGTCTGATCCCTAGAGAATTAGAACCACTGACTTGAATGGGAAGTTTGCCCAGCAAGTGTAAAACTGGAGCCAGAGTCTGGATTAAGATGCAAATGAGGGTGCAGTGAAGTCTTAGTGATTTTACCCACCGCGTGTCAACCTCTTGGGGAGCAACAGAAACATAAGGCATCGCTATCACTGCTGCCTCTCGCCGAACACTCGTCCTACCACTAAGGATGCAACCTAGCTGCAAAGCGTGGAGGAGAATCTCAAACACGCCACAGCATATGAATCCCAGGAGGGGGCAGGGAGGGTAGGTACGGGCTATTATCATGGTAGCACCATAGCAGCTGCCTAGTCATATCATGTGCCCTTTAGTAACAGCATTTGCTTGGATGTAAGAGGCTGGCACAGAGGGGAACTCTCCTTCAACCCCATGCCCTTTCTCCCACACCCAGACAATGGCTCTGATATTACAGTATTAGTGGGCACTGTAATTACACCTATCAGAAACAGATAAGACAAGTTAAATACCAGCTACCTAGGGGGGAATTATTATGCCAATGAGGAGGATCCAAATGCCAGAACCCATGGCTATAATTTCACTGACTCGCCAATTACAGCTCCTACATGCAGGGAGCTCTACCTTGGAAATGGCAGGTATATATTTAGCTGCTTTGGGAAACTTTGGAGGGGAGGAAAGGGGGCAGTGACAGAGTAGGGCCTCATTAATCTGCCCTTCACAAATCCCCAGGCTTTTCGCATTGGCACACAAAAAGTAGCCGTTTCGTCCCACTTCTCAGCAAGAATTTAATAGCAGTGACGTTGCCGCGGTGTAAACTCTTCACTCTAGCAAAGACTTTTCATCCATATAGGTCAGTTGTGGCTATTTTACAGCCAGGGAAACTGAGGCACAGAAGAGGGCTGTGACTTGCCCAAGACCAATGGCAGAACCAGAAATAAATCCCACATCATCTGCTTCCCAGACCAGTGCCCAAATCCATTGGTCCATCTTGACTGTTTGGAGTAATCCGAAATTACCAACTCTCATCGTGTGCTAGGAAATAGACTATCCGTATTTTATTGTAAAAAAATAACAACTAAACAATGAAGCACTGTCAGAAATAATGGAAATTATAAGAGCAAAAAGGAAATGAAGGAACAGCATATCATGGTGTTTTATCCTGGTTTCTGCTTTCTAATTCGGTTCCTACAGACACTCACTAATTTGTGAAATTCAGTGGGAAAGATGCTTGGCGCGGTTGTGCCTTTTCAAACAATGACCACAGAGCACTTTGTAACAATTAAGAAATAATAGCGATGGCCTTGCATAACCTCCTCTCTGAAGCAGTCACTGTGATCCTCAATTTATAGATAGGGAAACTGAGGCACAGAGCGGTAATGGGACCTTCCCAAGGTCACACAGCAAATTAGTGGCAGAGACGCGAACAGAGCAATGTACTTACTAGAGCAATGTTTCTCGACCAGTGGTACGAGTACCCTCAGGAGTACTCGAGAGAAGTCTGGGGGGTCCATTAACACAACTAAAATGTGGAGAAAACTGAATTTTTGTTTTAAGTTTTACAGCACTTTATTATTTTTGTACTTTTTATACCCAAAAATTTCATCCCCCGCCCGGCTACAATTAAGTTGTATGAACAAGTGTGTTGCAATGGTAGAAAAAAAATTGTGTGTCTGAAAACTGTAGGTACTGTCGGTACTTATTTTTGTTAAAAATGGGGTACTTTATTTTAAAAAAAAAAGGTTGAGAAACTCTGTACTAGAACATACTTTCCTTACCTTTATAAATGGGCTCTTATTTCTTACCTTAAGATCAGCCTATAAAGACTTGAAAAAAATCTGCTCTTATTTTATGTTCTATGTGACAAGATTGGATTCCGCTCCGTTAGATGGAACTTTTGAGGTCAGTTAAGTCCCACACAGTCTGCAAAGAGCTTCAGAATGATCTCAGAAAACTGGGTGACTAGGCAACAATATGGCAGGTGAAATTCAGTGTTGACAAATTCAAAGCAATGCATATTAGAAAACACAACGCCAACTAAACACGAAAATGATGGGGGTGTGAATTAGCTGTTACCACTCAAAAAAGAGACCTTGACGTTATTGTGGATGTTTCTCTGAATACATCCATTCAATGTACAGCAGCAATCAAAAAAGCAAACAATGTTGAGGATCATTAGGAAAGGCATAGAGAATAAGAGAGACAATAATATATAGCTGCTATATAAACCCCTTTTATGCCCACATGTTGAATTCTGCAGATAGATGTTGTCCCCCTACCCATCTAAAAAAACCGCCCAAATATTGGAATTGGAAAAGGTTCAGAAAAAGGAAACAAAAATTATTCAGGGCATGAAGCAGCTTCCACGTGACGAGAAATTAATAACACTGGGGCTTTTCAGCTTGGAAGAAAGATGACTCAGAGGAGAGATGTCTATATGGAGAAAGTAAATAAGGAAATGTTATTTACTTCTTCGCATAACACACGTTCTTGAGGTCACCAAATGAAATTAATAGGCAGCAGGTTTTAACAAACAAAAGGAAGAATTTTTTTCTTACAAAAAAACCTATACAACTTGTGGAACTCCTTGTCACAGGATGTTTTGAAGACCAAGACTATAACTGGGTTCAAAAAAGAGTTAGATACATTCATGGAGAAAGGTCCATCGATGACTGATAGGTTAGGGTTAGGCTACCCAAATAGTGCACGCAGCCTATATTTGCCAAGTGCAGGGAATGGGTGACGGGATGGATCACTTGATGGTTCCCTGTTCTGTGTATTCCCTCTGGGGCACCTGGCAATGGCCACTGCCGGCAGACAGGACACTGGGAAGGACCATTGGTCGGGCTCAGTATGCCAGTTCTTAGGAGGTAGCAGCACTGTGGGATCTCCGTCTCCGTGTGTCTGTGCATGGTCAGAGTGTATGTTGCTGTATCTGAGAGAACTCCTTTGTCACTGCCAAAACCAGAGCAGTGCGGTGACAGCCTACTGCAGTGACTAAGCTGGATAAAGTGCCATTATTGTGGTAAATATTAAAGTAAAATAATAATGGAAATCTACCCTAACCCACACTGAATTGCTTCTGTTGCCAGCAAACCAACCTGTTAGGCCAGACACCGGTACAGTTTGATCTGTATTTCGATAGGACATCTCTAGGGAGAACCCGGGAACCACAACTAGAGATGTTGGTAATTCAGTAGGTGGTACCCTTCCTTCTGAGTCCGTACTGAACCAGTGCACCAACAGAATACAACGTGTGACCGGAAAGGGGGTTTCCAATGAGATGTACAGCTGCAGCCCTGAGCACACAGTTTTTCAACATTCCTCAGCTTTTTTCACAAGAACAAGCACATCACCCCTTACGCCCTGACCACATTCCGGCTGGAGAATGAAAGTCCAACTTTTCATTTCAAGCAGAAGTTGGTGTTTTCCTTTCCTGTGGCAACTTCTATGCAGCGATCGTGCCTGAGGGCTGCTAAACAGCTCCTGTGCTTCACACCAGAAGTGGCTGCACTGAAGCCACTGGAAACAGGATGGCTGTTTATGTGACTTCCACAGACCAACTGCCAGACACGCTGAGATTCTTTGTGATGCAAAGTGTGTAAACGTACTACAGGAATTGTTTAGTCTTAAAACAGAAAACACGGGAATGATTAAAATATGGGTACATGTACACTGTGGGAGTTTTCCCATATCCCAGAAAAACTCTGCCACGTTCAAGGAATGCGTTTGCTCTTTCACTTTTGTGTGGAAGAGCAAACTCGCTCTTTCAGGGAGCTCTGTATGCCTCGTTCTACAAGGGATAAGGGCTCTGCCATAAGAGGAGGCTTTTCTGCCATTTGGCCCTGTCTAGACTGGGCCAAATGGCAGAAAAGCATCTTCTGGAAAAGCGATCGAAAAAAGCTGCCCACATCGTGGAGCGCAATTTGCGTAGCTTTTTCCGATAAAAGAGTGGAATCTAGACCAGTGTTTCTCAACCAGTGGGACGAGTACCCTTGGGGTACTCGAGAGAAGTCGGGGGGGAGGTATGTCAACACAACTGATATTTGGAGAAAACTGAATTTTTGTTTTAAGTTTTACAGCGCTTTATTATTTTTGTACTTTTTACACCAAACAATCTCATTGCCTACCCGGCTACGCTTAAGTTGTTTGAACAAATGTGTTGCAATGGTAGAAAAAAATCTTGCGTCTCTGAAAGTAGGTACTGGGGGTACTTATAATTTATTTATTTTATTTTTTTAAAGGGTTACTTAATTTAAAAAGGTTGAGAAACACTGGTCTAGACCTACCCTATGAGCACAGGTTTACAACAATGATCTGAAGTGATACTGGAAGCTGACAGTAAGGGAGCTATACATGATGCACAGAATTTTTAGGAAGAAAAAGAAGAGAGAGATTCAGGAGCAGCTAAGACCAATGGGAGAAGGAAGCTATTGCTTGTCTGCATGGAACCTTAATTTGCCTCTGTGAAAAGCTGAAAGTCCAGCTCTCCACTGTAGAACTCATTTCTTTTATTAACTTGGTGCTTTTGTTCAGCTCTGTATGCATGTAAAGGACAGGTCCGGAGAGGCTGCGAGCTTCCATCCAGCCATGGAAGCCAACGGGGAGGGCAGCAGTGGTTCTGCACCTCTCAGGAGCAGCCTCTCCTGCGCTGCCATTGCGACCTTCTGGGTAAACACTAAAAAAAGTGCATTTGCATGGCTTACAGAATACACAAGCTGGCCTCTCTCGACCCTGGTTTGCGACACGGCTGGAAGGCCCCACATGTCTTGTGTGATTCCTCGTCACTTGAAAAAGAAACCTCTAATTTCTCTTTCAAAGTGACAGTCTCCTAATCGGACAGCTGTCAATACCAGCCCCCTCTGCAATCTGAGCGTGGGCTCTACATCCCGGGCCAAGATCATGTCAGAGTCCTCACACTGGAGGCCTAATGCAAGCTGTCCTCAATGCATAATGCAGGGAGTCACTGAAGTCTGTGTTACGGGCGTCCCTGCTTTCCTGGCTTTGTTAGTCTTTAAGGTGCTATTAGACTATTGGTTGTTTTTAAAGTTTTTCCTTGGGGGAAGGACATTCTAAAATCTGTATTGCATGCACCTCGCTTCCCTACTGCAGCTTGCTGCAGGGTGGATCCACAAATCACTGTCAACTGCATCCTAATGCACCCTCTCTCTGAAAGATCCTGCAAATCAGGATCACATGCATCCCAGTACACTGTCTCCTGCAAGATACTATGGTCTGCTGCACAGGGCTGTTGCGAATCAGCTGCCTCCTTGGTCTCCCGTAGGCTACTGCAGCCTGCTGCAAATCGTTTCCCGCTCCATCCCTGACACACCACATCCATGCAAAACGCCGCTGCTCTCTGAGAGGCCGGCCGGGTTAGGTTGATGAATAAAGAAGGTGGGGGCATGATGGCCATTGCAAGCGCTCCACAGTAAGAGTCCCTGAATCCGCATTAGCTCACTGAGCAGCTAATTGTCTTCCAGGGGCTGGTGCCCAGGGGACAAGGCAAAAATTCAAAAGGAAGCCTGGCAAAGCCATCTGGAAGTGGGCCTGGCAAGAGATACCAGCCAAACCTGGCAAGCAGTTATCATGGAGAGGCACAAGGAGAGCCGAACACAAATCCGATGGCTGAGTGCCCAGAGAGACCACCACCAGCAGAAGTGCAAGGGGCCGATGGGGCAGTGGCTCATTGCCCGGAAGGGGGGCTGGGGATGGAAAGAGCCGAGTGAGGACAGGGGAACAGAGGCATATAATGACTGAAGGACATGAAAACAGAGGAGGGAGAGGGAGGTTGAAGAGACGGAGAGGCACAAGGCAACGGAAAGCTGCAAGGAGAGAGGGAGCCGGATAAGGGAATGCATGCAGTAGGGAAACAACAGACGAAGATAAAATGGAAGGGGAAAGGGAAGAGATGAGAAAGCATGAGAGAGCGTGGATGAGACACAGAGCAAGCAGAAGGGATACCATGAAGAGACAGAAGAATAAAGAGCACAACCGGGCTCTCCTAACAGGATCGGATGGCTAACCAGAGGCAGTTAACATTCCTTACAGGAAGGCTGAAAAGCCCAACAACTACGGAGCTGGATTCTTCCCAATCGTTCCCATTTCTCCAGCCAGCTGCCGCAAGCTCCAGCCAAATAGCGGGCCACCAGGCCAGAACTCAGAAAAGTAGATCAAAGTTGGCCCTCTGCTGGTGGAAATCAGAGCGCGCATCAGAAACAACATCCCCAAATGTATCCCTAAAATGTGAGCTATTAGCCCACGAGGCACGTTGCTAAAGGCTTAGAAACACCAGCTCTGAAAGCAAATGGGTTTATACATCAAACACATGTTCCTCTCCCTGCTAGATTTGCAGCCACAGCATTTTGCTAGGGCATGAGAACCCGAGAGTCGACTCTCTAACCTGCCTCCATTTTCCAGGCAGGAAGAAATTCAGAAAACCACCAAGTAGCATCCAGGGGGAAAGGGTAATGAGATTATTAACCAGCTTAGGTTCATTTTCTCAGAGGCTACATTATTGGGAGCCAAACGGAAACTGTTCCTCTTGCTTGATAACTGACGTCTCTTCAACAAGGTGTAAACCATCCTGGGTTGGGCTGGCCAGACCTCAGGGAGAAACTGGCCCTGAAGTGGATGGAGCCAAAAGGGGAGCAGCGAGCTGGGGGGGAGGGGACTGACTAGTGGAGAGAAGGGGCTGTGGGAAGTATGTTTATTTTGGAGCCAGAGGGTTGAGAACAGGACTGGGAACATTGGAGTCCTGAGTTCTTACCCCAGTTCCGCTCTGTGCTTGGGATTTCTGATGTGTTGTGTTCACTCTTTCCGCAGAGGAAGGACTGGCCCATCTCCCTTTGTGAACCCCTCTGCCCTCCAAGCAGGGAGATGAACGACCAAGAGGCGGGGAGGTAAAAGGAGCAAAACAGGGCCAGGTTTCTCACCAGCTCAGCCCCGCTGGCTCATTACACTCTCGACAGTAACCCCCAACCAAGAACAGAACCCTGAAGCTCCAGCACCTCTTAACTTACAGGCAGCAAGGCCAGCTAGTAACCAGCCAGCCTTCTAATCCCCTATGTGGGTCAGCTGCTAGTGGAGGCCATGATGACACACTTAGCCTGAGTGCTGCACACTGCTGTGCTAGTTTGGGAGGAACAGCTGCCTACTGCAGCGCTGCTGTTCTGGGTGTACGGCCGGAAAAAGGCAGCCTGGCACGGTGGACGGCTATCACAGACTGTTCAGCATTCGAGACAGGGCAGCAGATACAAAGTTCGGAAGCGCTGTTTGTTTGAAATCCCATAGGCAAAATCTGCACCCCCCGCACTTTCTTTTGCCTTCCTTTCCCACAGATGGCGGGGGGCTCGTTGCCATGGCCATCGCCATGGTGCCAGGACTTAACACGGACCCGTCACGCCACACAGATCACCAGAAAGCCCCACGATCTGTCGGTCTGATCTCAGCCGGCAGTGTCTCTGCTGTGCCAACACCACAGCCTCAGAGCAAACCGAGCCCACCTGTAACTCACTAAGCAAAGGGAAAGGGAGGCTCTGCTGGACGGCCGCGTGGCGAGGCGGCCCATCTGCATATCAGCTGCCCGCATTTCTCGTGCAGCCAGCAGCATCAGGTAAAACAGCCATCAGAATTCACAAGATGCACCCCGGGAGTAAAAGATTGATTTGATATTAACAGATCCGTGCAGAGACTACCAAGCCGTCACGGCAAAACAGTGACACCTCCGAGGCACCGCAGCTCTGAAGCCGGTTAGAAATGCAGGCTGGCACAGAGGCCAGGCAATACGGAGCCCCGACAAGCACCCCACCTCTCCTCCCACACACAACTTTAGGAAGAGAACGGGAGCATCAGCCAGCCCCAAGTCGCTGTCTGCCACCTAAAGCCAATTGCCAGCTCGCTGTCTGGCACCAGCGTCCTCCTGCAAGCTCCAGCCTGACACCGACACGCCACCCAGCCCCCACGCGTCGCTGCAACCCCCAGTCTGGCACCCACGACCCAGTGCCGAAAAAGTAACTGAACATCCCCTCTTCTCTCCTCTAGACAGCCTGCCTCTCTCGGCCCCAGACCCCCAGCCCAGTCGGCCCCAGACACCACATCACACTTTCTTCCCTGACTCAGGGGTCTCACCCCACCCTATTAACCACAAACCTTCTCTCTCTACCAGAAACCGGCCGATGGGCAGTGCCCAGTTAAGCAGCAGCCTCCCCGGGCAGCCGGCTGGTTGCCCCCTGGCATGCCCCAGGGGCCGGAGTGCCCACAGAACACCCCCCCCCCCAGATACCCAGAGAAAAACATCTGCTCCTACCTGAGGGTGGCGCTCTCCCCTTGCCTGACGGTCACGTTGTCCATGGCTTTGGGGAAGGTGGCATCTCCGCTGCGCACGGGCACTCCTGCGGGCACAAGGAAGAGCAGCCTGAGACCCAGGACGACCAGGCATCTCCAGGGCAGGACTAAGCACCCACCGACCCCCATCCTGGGCAGCCGGGACTTTCCAACAGGCCAAAACCACACCCGCCCAGGCCCCCGGGAGCCGGGGGGTGGGGAGCAAGCAGGGTGGGGGCGCAGGGCAGCCCCGGAGCTCCTCGGAGATCAGCAGCGCCCCTGGAAATCCAGCCTCCTGCGGAGCATCCGGAGGGAGTCCCCGCTGGTCCTGGGGCGAGGGAGGAGGAAGGAGAAGCGGGGGGAGGGGGACGGAGGAAGAGGAGGGGGGCAGGTGCAGAGCGAGATGAAGGTCACAGATCTCTGGCTGCTCCAGACGCTACTTTCCGATGCAGGCGGGCGGGCGCGGCAGCAAAAGTTTCTCGCCCCAGGAGGACGCGTGAGTAGCTGTGGCGAGGCGCAGGCTGCCGGCGCCGGGGCAGGAGCGGTCCGGGGGTGGAGAAAGGAAAAGGGAGGCGGCGGCGGGGGGGCGGGTGGTTAGAGAGAAGCCACCCAAACAAATCGCTTCTGGCGCAGGAGCCCCGGCCGGGCGCAGGGCAGCAGCGCGGCGCGGCTCAGCGCGGGCAGGACGCGGCGGCGGCCGGGGCGAGGCGAGCGGCGCGCAGGGGAGGCGCGCAGGAGCCGGCGGCTGCCCCCACTCTCCGCAGCCCGGCTGCGCTCTGCCGGCCGGCCGGGAGCAGCGCCTCGGAGCGCGCCCTGCCCGGGGTTGTCATGGCAGCTGCAGCATCCCTGCCCGGCGCCGGGGCCCGGCCCAGCCCCGCTGCGCGGCGCGGCACCGGCCCCCAGCGGCTGCGGGGCGCGCCCGCCTTAACCCTGCCCGCGCCGGGCTCCAGCCGAGGCGGCAGCGCCGGGGCCACCGGCTCCCCGCCGCACACTCCGCCCTGCAGTTACGCGGCGCCGGGCGGGGCGCAGGGGGGCACCTGAGCCCTGCGCCGGAGCGTGAATTTCCCACGCGGCGCCGGCTCCGGGGGGGGTGCGCTGATTGGCAAGGAAGCGGCTGGGGGCCCTTTGTACAGCGCCGCGCACGCGGGGGGCCCTGGGCTGTGGAAGATGCTTCCACCAAACAGATCAACAACAGCCAGTCACCCCAGGGACCCCCTGCTTGCTGCCTTCCTCTCCGTGCGGGGGGGGGGGTCGCAGCTTGCTCACCAGCACCCCCTACCTGCCCACCCTGTGCCCCACGCACCCCACTTCCTCTGCTCCTGGGCATACAGCCCTCCCCCTTGTCTCACCTACCCACAGTCTCAAACGGCACAGCCCCTCGCCCTCCCATGCCCTGCCCCACCTGTCACCCAAGTGCAAGTCCTGCCCTTGGTGCTGCCAGGAGCTGACCCAAAGGCCGTTGCACACGGAGAGGCTCTGGGCTTTTCGCCCCATCGCAGCCCAGGACACAGTGCCCTCAACCATTACCATCCCCACTTCCCAGGATCAGAGCCCCCCGCACTCCACATTGCCTGCGCCAAGCTGGGCATTTCCTGGCAGCTCAGGAAGCAGTCCAGAGCCCCTGCCACCAGGCTGCTGCCCTGCTGAGGTTTTAATTGCCTGCCTGCAAGATTAACCCCTTCCCACCCCTGCTAGGCAGGCTCACCAATGGCCAGCTCTCTGTTAACATCTGTTCCATTTCTCCCTCCCAGGGAACCCACCATGTCAGTGACCAGACAGAGCAGCTGAGGATCCTGCCTGCCCTGGGAGATGTGGACATACTGTGGGTGGGGAGGTATGGCCAGCGAAGGGAGCCCTAGCTGCTCTGCTAAACCAGAGGCCAAGCATGAGGCTAGTTCTAAACGCAGTTGTTACAGTTTTCTGACTGAGACAGAGACTTGGGCGGTTTGAGAGTCCTTGAAAGGTCCCTACACTCTGAGGGGACAGAGAGGAGCACTAAGATTTGAGCTTTGAACTGGAACAGACCCTTGTACATGTACATGAGAGTGAGAGAGAGGGAGGATCCCCGGCCTCTCTCAGGCTAATCTGCCCAGACAGATCAATTTCCACCTTGCAGTAAAATGTCACCACCCGAAAGACACAGCACTAGTCGAGGGCTTAGTGCTGCAGGGACTCACACTGGATACACAGGACAATCGGGCCTGGTGAAATTGAGCAGGTGGCTGTGGGAGCCGTGAAAGGGTGGTGCTGAGAAAGCAGAGTCTGAGCAAGAAGGTAGGGCTGAAAAAGCAGAAGCTGGGCTTTCCAGCCAAAGATGCCGTGTCCCTTTAAAAGAAAAAAGTTTGCTTCACCTGGAACATTCAAGCTGAAGATTATTGAGAGGCTGGTCTGCGGCCCCTCTCAGAGCACCCCATGCATCAATGCAGAGGAAATGCATATGGAGCTGCTGCGAGGAAGGATACAGCATACAGTTACATGAACCAGCACAAGGCATAGGTTGACCAGTCTAGCCGCTGCTGCAGGGGCTTTCCAGTCTGTTGGGTCAATTAGTGTTTACCCCTTGGGATAAGAAGCAGTTGACACATTGTGCATGTTTCTAAAATAATGCTGCAAAGGGTGTAATGCATACAGGAGGAAGACTGAACTGAGACCCTGCCTTGGTGCAGATTTACCTTTGAAAGGGCTGAGCCAGTCTCCAGAGATACAAATGCACAGGACCAGATGGATAGCCACAAATGGGGGAGGGGAGATGGATAGCCAGACATAGATAACTCCCTGCTCCACAGCTGGGCATGTGTGTGAGGGACGGGGGAGGAGAGAGAGGAAATGTTATACATATGAGCTACGTCTACACTGGCCCCTTTTCCTGAAGGGGCATGTAAATTTTACCTATCGTAGTAGGGAAATCCGCGGGGGATTTAAATATCCCCCGCGGCATTTAAATAAAAATGTCCGCCGCTTTTTTCCGGCTTTTAAAAAAGCCGGAAAAGAGCGTCTACACTGGCCCCGATCCTCCGGAAAAAGCACCCTTTTCCGGAGGCTCTTATTCCTACTTCAAAGTAGGGTGGGGGAATAAGTAGGAATAAGAGCCTCCGGAAAAGGGCGCTTTTTCCGGAGGATCGGGGCCAGTGTAGACGCTCTTTTCCGGCTTTTTTAAAAGCCGGAAAAAAGCGGCGGACATTTTTATTTAAATGCCGCGGGGGATATTTAAATCCCCCGCGGATTTCCCTACTACGATAGGTGAAATTTACATGCCCCTTCCGGAAAAGGGGCCAGTGTAGACGAGCCCATGGAGTGGAACAACTGTGAAGGAGACTCCTGCAGCTTCCTCGCCTAAACCAGACTTTCTCCAGGGGGGTGTTTGGGGCTCCAAAGAGCAGGAAGCACAAGCGGATTAAATGCAGAATAGTGGATCCATGTGATATTAGGGGTGGGGGGTAAGCCAGTGATTGAAGGGAGATAAAAAGCCTCCAAACCGCTATTTTCTAAATTTGCACAGTTCAGACAAGAAGATAAACTTCTCCACTCTGGCTAACCAATCTTCAGTGCCCTCCTGCTCCACTTACCTCCTCACATGCCTCCTACCACCCTTCGTACTTCCAGCTGCCATGTTATTCACCAGAGGTGGCAACATTTGGATGGGACAGTCACTGTCATTTTTCTGGCACACATTTGAACCACTTTTCTAATGCCTTTAGTGTGCTTGATACCATTAATAATTATTGAACACACTGGTCTTAATCATTGTTACCTCTAGTTTCTATCCATGTTCAGAATAAATTTTGTTCTGTGCACCAAGGCACGTAGATGTGCACCACCAGTAGAAACACCACTGGGGCCACCATTATTAAGGGAAAGCAAGAGAAAAGGAGGCCTTGTTATGAAGACACCGGCTTGGGTTTCAGGAAACCGAAGTTCAATTCCCAGCTCTGCCATAGCATTCCTGGATGACCTGGGGCCAGATTTTGAAAGGCATCTAGGCACCTAGTTCACACAGAAATGAATAGGGGAGTTAGGCATCTAAATAGCCTATAAAATCAGGCCATTCATCTCTGTGGGCCTCAGTTTCCTGTCTGACAAATGGGAATAATACTGCTCTTTGTCTATCTCGTCTAGGTAGGCTGTAAGTTCTTCGCTGCAGCGACTGCCTCTTACTATGTGCACATGCAGTGCCTAGCGCCACTGGGCTGTGAGTTTAGGTGGGCCCTCTAAGACTAGTAACTATTGCTACGGGGATGGGGCCATCTGCAAACTCCATACCTGGATTTCAAACACCCCCAGCCTTTTGGGTGCCCAGTTCCGTGGGCCTGCCTCAGACCCCTCTCTGAGAAAATCACAGAACGGGGAAGTACGTGATCTCCTTAGCGCACCAGCTGCTCGCGGTTGCCGCTCGTGATGGTGATAAGCTCTGATCTGCTCTCGGCATCCCACAGGCTCAGAAAGAAACTGGCCCTGTGAGGATGCGTCCTCCCCCTTCCTTCCTTTTGATTGTCAATCTCAGGCTGTATATTAGTGGCAGAGGTTGGTCACAATCTCCCTTGGAGATTTCTCCCTCCTTGCTCTAATCAGCCGCTTGCAAAGGTCAGGAGTACAGGCCTGGAAGTAATTAGTGAGGGATGGGAAGACTGGAGGCTGGGCAGTGAGTCAGGCAAAGGGGCCAGAAACTCATGGTGAGCAGCCAGCAGGACCCCTGGGAACGAAGGACTGAGGTGTTGGATCCGCTTGCTGCTGCTACTGGATTTTCCCTCCACCTTCCCAGTGCAGAGCGCCAGCCCCTCTTCCAGCTCCAAGCCACACTCTTCCTTCCTCCCTCGCAGCCTGGGGAGAATTTAAGAAAACACTGGCGGAGTCTATTAATATGGATCCCTACAATCCTAGTGAAAGGCACTTGCCAACTCGGCCTTGTCTGTTACTCAGCATGCTAGTGCTCCAGATTCCAACAAGCCTTGGCTCTAAGGCCCTGCCCGCAGCACACTGAGACTAAGCTAACAAGCAGCATGTCTAACCACCCGGCTGGCTAACAGCTTCCCAGGACGCTGCCTCTGTTCTGCACGCACAGGGATGGGCTTCTGCGAAGCCACATTGCAGCGCTAGGAAACCGGTGGCAGTGGAAGGTCCCATATGAACCATCCATCCTACACGTTGCTGTTCTTTGTGTTCCAGTAGCACAGAAAGCTTGGCCTACATAGATGTCACACATGCACATACTATGTACCTGGCACATGTCTAGGCCTATCTGTATTGGGCTCTTGGTATATGCAGATGATGTCTGTATAAATGAAATCTTTAAACTAGTTTCTGCACCATTCTCTCTTCTCCCCTTCCTCCTCCTCTCCATCTGTCCCTTGTCCCTTTCTTCTCTCTACCTTCTCTTTTCTCGCACATTTTCAGCCACTATTTTTTGCCCAACACATTTGTGAATTAATTCCAGCCCTTTCCCTCCCTCATCCCTATTTGCCTAACTATTCCCTTTTACTGTCAACTATTCTGATTTAGTTCAGACGCTGCAGTGCATTCAGCTCTTGACCTCTCTGGTAGGACTACCAACAAGATGTTGTGTTGTGGACATCTGAGTCTTGGGAACTGAACAGACCCCCATGTTTGTGTCCCATCCATCACCGGATAGATACCAACAAGTTTGTCATCACCAAAACGGGCTGGATTTGAACTAGTGGTCTAGAGTGGAAAGTCTCTCTTTCCTCTATCTTCAAATTATGGAATGAGCCATGGTGAGCACGGCAGAATTGTTTGCCTTTCTAACCACCAGGTACTGGTCAGTGTCAAACACCAGTGTACTTGGACCATGTCGCCACTGTCTCCAAGCGTGACCTTGGGTAAGTCACTTAACCTTTCTCTGCCTCAGTTGTCCCCATATTCAAAATAGAATTTATAATGCTGTAATCAACTGGCTAAGGTGTGTTTGCAGCTTGGCTTTTGCTGGATAAAACCAGCTCAGACATGTGTGAGGCTCTGTACTGTTGCCAACTAACAGATGCATTTTTAGCCAAGCCCTAGAAATTGTGTCTTTAGAAATGTGAGGAGGGGTGTATCGAAGTTCTAGTTCTGCTGTTGCCATGGTGACCATTAAGTACCGGATGTTGTAATAGTTGCTGGTCTCTGAGAGCTTTGAGATCTCTAGATGAAGGGTGCAATAACATAACTGCAGAATATTATTGTGTTGCCAGTGTGGGCTTGGAGGAAGACATCCCTGCAAGACAAATCTAAGACAGAAGCTGAGTGGGAGGAGGAAAAAGCCTTGAGTTGAACAAAAAGAAAAAAAAAGCCTTTAAGAACCACAAAGGGAACAGCAAAAATACCAGCCAAGTACATTGCTCCCCCTGTGTGAAAGTTCTTCCCAGAGTGAAAGTCTCTCCAAAGCTGTTCCCACTTGGCTGGATTTATTGCTGCCCGGTATATTCCACTTTAACAGCTCCACCTCAGTAACAAATGTTCCCCTCCGTTCTTTTCTTGGCTGACCCTTCTGAAAATTAAGACCGTCAAACTCACCGTCTTGCAGATCTATGGAGCAGAATTTACGTACTCTAGCTAATTTCTTAGTTGTTTTATCTTTTTATATTTGCACTAAATCAGGATCTCTCTGCAACCTCAGCTTTTACTTTCTGTACGTCTGTATTTAATGTATTTTACTGTCCAAATCTGAGTAAAAACGACCGTGGTTATTGTCAGAAAATGTAATCTACTCCTCAAATGGGGAACATGCCTTCGATTAGCCCTGCAGACATAGCCTTGGTGGAAGGAAATGAGAGGAAGCATCTTGCATTGTTCTAAAGCGGTCCCTACTGGCCAACATTAGCATTACATTAAAAGTTGCGTTCACACCAGATGTGGAATGTAGGTTTGGGTTTTTTTTTCTGAGATTGGGCTGCAGTGTGGCAGGGAAGTCCCCAAAGTGAGGCCAGAAGGAATCAGCTGAGCACCCAATCTGATCACAGACCAACATCACCCTCGCCCCAAACCTGACAACCAAAATTAGAGCTAACATGGCAGTCGGCAGGAGACTCGATTATTCCGGGCCATGGGAGAGAACAAGAGGAACCAAAGTGCATCAAATTCCAAGGCCCCTGCAATGGCAGGGAACTGAGAAAGTGACCCCCACAGGCCTGGTGAGAGACATCTGGGACCCCAGTTCATCATGTTCACCTTGCCCCGCTTCACTTTGTTTACACAGACTCGCTCACATTTTGGGGGCCCCAGTACAATTGTGCCCTCTTTGACATGCGTAGACTTTCACTTCATGCTGCAGAGGCAGGCCAGAGTAAAAACAACCCCCCAGAGTCACTGCTAATCTAACCTGGGGGACACATACACCTCGCAAGACAGAGTCCCTGCCCCCCAGCGCTGACCATCTAAGTAGACATGACAGAGGAAGGGTGGAGACAGGAAAGATTATTCTCTCCATTTTAGAAATGGGAAACTGAGGCACAGAGCAACCAGGTGATTCAACTGAAGACATGGAGGGAGTCTATGACTGATTCAAGAACTAAATACAGGCACCCTAAATACTCATCCAGTGCCCAGACCACCAAACTGCTCTTTTCTTTTTTTCCCCAGGTGGTCCATAAACCATCTAAGCCCTACCTTTGATAACAGTGGCACTAAAGAACCTATGAGCCACAATTCAGCAAAATCCTTATGCTTACACCTAAGTTTGGATTCGCTGGGTTCTCTCCCCAGCCACTGTTCTTTACACGACTCTGTTCAGAAGACTGTTTTCTCATTACATTGCTGCTCACTGTTACACGGCCCCCTTCGTGCCCAGGAGCAGAAGCAAAATGCCATCAGAAAGGCGATTTGAAATCGTTTCTAAAGCCCATCCGCATCTCTGGTATGGTCATGGCCTTGGGAGATTCAGAGAGTTCAGAGAAGCAGCCCGTTTGGGGTGATGCTCCCCCAAACCTTTCTGCTAGGAAAGTAAGGATGTGTCGTGACATTCTCCCCTACCCCGTCTCCTCACCAACTCCATTCCCGGCTGGAGCTGGTTAACAATTACAGCGGTGAGCTAATTAAAAATAATAAGCGAAGGGGAGAAGAAAAAAAAAGAGCGGGCTCCAAGGAACGGCACTTGCAGTTGTTTGTTTTGGTCAGATAATATTTACTGCAAAGTGGAATCCAGCTTGCGCAGGGGGAGAGAAATATGCTGGGGGAGCCAAGCAAGGTTGGTGGCAGAGACGGCGTAAATCTTACAGAGCCAAGGAAGTGGGGCTGAGGGAGGAAACGCAAACGCAGCCAACCACAGTCCGTGGGGGGTGATGGAGAAAAGCCGAGGGACACAGCAGGGGGAGGGAGGCAGTAAAGCAAGAGCATTCAGAAGCACGGAGGGGACATGGCTACATGCTTTGTGGGCAGGGTGAGGATCATGTCTATGCCAGTATCTCCTCAGACCCTGTTCTCCACCTGCGCCCCAGCCCTTTTACCCGGCCTATGCCCACAGAGGACGCGGGGGTCATGGCTGCTCAGAGGGTGGTGAACCTGGCGTGGGCGCATGCTGGCTCCAGCCCCATGCACCAGCTGGTGTTGGTGTGTGGAAAGGGAGAGGCTGGGAATTGCCCCACGCTCTCTGCCTGGGTGCTATGCCTGCAGGCCATGCTAGAACACCCTTGGAAAGAGAACACAGATGGCCCATTAAAAGCCTGAGTCAATAGCGCCCCAAAGAACCTTTCTTCCCATGTAGGAACCGCTCAGTGGAAACATGTTGTCTTTTCACTTCCCAGCCAGATGCTGAGCAGAGGGGGCAGGACTTGAACCCACCACCTGTGCTCTCCAGGTAAATGACCTACCCCACCTCCCTCTTTCTGGCAGGTCCCTTATGCCACCTGCCTCTGGCCACTTCACAAGGGAGCAGGACTCCAACGCACAACCGTGTGCTTCACAGGCAAATACTCTAGCCCCTAAGCCATACTGGGACCCAACTCACCTCCTCTCCGGCGGGTCCCATCTACTGCCTTCCTCCGGCCTCTTGGGCTGCTGGCGAGAGGCCTTCGGAGGGGTCTGCCATGCTGCTGCTGCGATGGGCTCTGCTTGTGTGTGTGAATCCCCCGGGGTACGGCAGGCTGGACCAGGGTGGCCCTGAATTCACATTAGGCCCCTTCTCCTTGCTCCTTTCCTGCTCTGGCCTCTGAGGCTGCCCAGGGGCCTGCTTGATCCCTATACGGCCCGGTCTCTGATTTAGAGGGAGCGCA
Organism: Pelodiscus sinensis; assembly: GCF_049634645.1. NCBI lineage: Eukaryota > Metazoa > Chordata > Testudines > Trionychidae > Pelodiscus > Pelodiscus sinensis. Next base: position 1,166,524 of record NW_027465908.1, read on the forward strand.
TAGTACGATCACTGCCCCGCCGGCCAACGCGCGTTCGTAGGCAGCACGACGGCGTTCAGAACTCCCGCGGGTTCCTGGCTCCACAGGCGAGTGGCTAAAACTCTGCTGCATTCCCAGTGCCCGCAAGACGTTCCCACAGTAGGGGAAGAAGTGGCATGGCAGGAGAGGGGGGTTCACTGGAAACATGGGGCGTGGTGCAAGGCTGACTAACCCCCACAGTTCTGCTGCTTTCCAAGCGTCTGGGGTCTGGTTTTTACAGGCCGCAGTCTCAGCCCGCCACCGCACGGAGAAGAAGGGATCATTCTCTGCCGGGCTGTGTTCACGGGCCGCGGAGCAATGGGGAAACAGGTCCTGTGAGGGTTCAGCGAGCCCCTCCACACAGGCCCCTAAGGAACCTTCATTCTGAACACTTCTCATTTCACTAGGGTTACCAAATGGGTTTCAAAAAAAATACTGGACACACGTGATTTCAGAGCGGGATGGGGGGGGGGCTGAGAGGGGAGCGGGGCTGGCCAGGGGGAGTGGGACTGGCTGGGAGATATTGGGGGGGAACTAGCTGGCAAGGGAGAGATGGGTGGGGGGACCATCCAGCAGGACTGGCCAGGAGAGGGTCGAGGGGCGTGGGGCTGGCCAGGGGGCGAACCGGCTGGCAGGAAGCGGGGCTGCCCCGGATGCACACAGATCCCAGGGTGCTGCCCATTCCACGCATGGTCCCAGTGGAGCGCACGGGCGAGTCCGGCCCGGGGATTTCATCCCAGCCCCGCCCACCCTCCTCTGTACGGCGTAACTGCCTGGCTAGTCGACACGCTCACTCAGTGTGAGGGTGTGTACTAGCCAGGCAGTACGCAACTACGTATTTGATACTCATGATGATAATAAAACTTAATTAGAAAATACCGGACATTTCTATGTCCGATATTTTCTCAATTTGTTTCCCGGACAGAAAGCTAAAATACCGGACCGTCCAGTTCAAAACTGGACACCTGGCAACCCTAGCTCTCACTTCCCTACGTTTCATCCCGTCTCAGTGTTGCCAGTTCTGGTTTCATTGTGATCTCTGTATGCTGCTTAAAAGCCCCAGTTCCCAGAATCTCAGCTTTCATTTCTTCTCAATGTTCTGGCCTCTCTTTTTCCTGCACCTCCTCCTTCATGCACACCCCACCTGTGGCCCCACAAAGTCGTACGGTCTCCTCATCAGCCTTCTCCTGACACTCGCCAAGACGGCCGGCCGGCACACCAGGATGAGGAACTGGACAGGGGTCGCTCTGAGTCCCAGCCCAGAACTCTACGGTGCAACGAACCAGCCCCTTTACCCAACCTCCGCGAGCCAGTCAACTAGCCAGTCACAGACGTCTCCAGTTGGAGGGACAGCTCCAGTGGCTGCGTGCTGGGGAGGGGACACAAATTTGGTGCCTGCCCACAGGGATGCCATTTCAGGCTGGAGGCGGGCGTGCAACTCACTGAGTCTACGGACTGCCTAGGCAACCGAAAACTCTAGTTTTATGTATTTGTTTCACAGGTAACGTGGAAATATTCTACTGGAGCACTGTGTTAATTAAATATTAGACCCACACAGCTTTAATACGAAAGCATATTTGTGGGAAATCACGTATGGGACACAGGCTAGGTTTCAAATTGTAATGTGTAATCGTGCTCAGATCCTCTCAATAAGTCAGAAGAGAACTCTGTGATCATGTGGTCTGACCTCTTACTTCAGTTCCCCGTGTTTCATGCCAATGTGGGTCACACGGCGGGCTGCAGAACCTCACCTGTTCACACTGGTAACAGGCCCCTCGCCTCCCAACACTGTCATCTGCAAATTATTGCGAGCGCATACACACTTTTTGCGCTAAGGTCAATAATCAAGTTGTTAAATGAGGTTGGCCCCATGACTGAGCCCTGCAGAACTTCACTAATAATCTCCCTCTAGCCTAACAGGTCACCTTTCAGTATGATTTTCTGGAGTCTCCCCTTGAACCAGTCCCTTATTCACCTTTCAGTTCTCATATTAATCCTCATCCTCTCCAATTTAACTAAGAATTTCTTATGTCAAACTGTATCAAACGCCTTCCTGCCACCCAGGAAGATTATATCTACTGCATTTCTTTTGTCTAAAAAATTCACTTATCTTCTAAAAAAAAAGATAATTGTAACTTGGTTAACATCTCTTAAATGCAACTGAAACAAATGTCGAAAAATGTAGAGTTGCTTTCTGTCAGAGGTCTATTTACTTTTTGCAGTTCACCAAGCTTGGAACCAGGCTGTCCTTGGGCAGACACGGTACATACAGCTGTGTAGGGCACCACTACATTTGGGGCACCAAAAATTTAGTGCTGCCCTATGCTGCATATGCCTACGGATGCCCTTTCCACTCCCTACCCCAACTGGTTCAGCTCCAGAGATCTGGCAAAGCTCAGCCTCCTCATAGAATCCTAGGGTGGGCAGAGACCTCAGGAGTCATCAAGTCCAGCCCTCTGCCCAAAGCAGGACCAATCCCAACTCAATCATCCCAACCAGGGCTTTGTCAAGCCGAAACCTCTAGGGATGGAGATTCCACCACCTCCCTAGGAACCCATCCCAGTGCTTCACCATCCTCCTAAGGAAATAGTTTCCCTAATATCCAGCCAAGACCTCCCCCACTGCAACTTGAGACCATTGCTCCTTGTTCTGACATCTACCACCCTGAGAACAGCCTCTCTCCATCCTCTTTGGAACCTCCCTTCAGGAAGTTGAAGGCTGCTCTCAAATCCCCCCTCACTCTTCTCTTCTGCAGACTAAATAAGCCCAAATTCCCCCAGCCTCTGCTCATAAATCATGCGCTCCAGCCCCCTAATCATTTTGGTTGCCCTCTAATGGACCTTCTCCAATGTGTCCACATCCTTTCTGTAATGGAGGGCCCAGAACTGGACACAATACTCCAGATGTGGCCTCACTAGTGCTGAATAAAAGGGAATAATCACTTCTCTAGATCTGCTGGCAATGCTCCTCCTAATGCACCCTACTATGCCATTAGCCTTCTTGGCTACAAGGGCGCCCTGTTGTCTCATATCCAGCTTCTCATCCACTGGAATCCCCAGGTCCTTTTCTGCAGAACTGCTGCTTAAGCAGTTGGTCCCCAGCCTGTAACAATGCTTGGGATTCTTCCATCCAAGTGCAAGACTCTGCACTTGTGCTTGCTGAACCTCATCAGATTTCTTTTGGCCCAATCCTCCAATTTGTTTAAGTCACACTGGGCCCTATCCCAACCCTGTAACGTATCTACCTCTCCCCCTAGCTTAGTGTCATCCGCATATTTGCTGAGGGTGCAATCCATCCCCTCAGCCAGGTCATTAATAAAGATGTTGAACAAAACCAACCCTAGAACCGATTCTTGGGGCACTCGGCTAGAAACCGACCGCCAACCTGACATGGAGCCGTTGATCACTACCCGCTGGGCCTGGCAATCTAGCCAGCGTTACAGTCCGTTTCCCCAATCCATACTCCCTTAACTTGCTGGCAAGAATACTGTGGGGGACGGAATCAAAAGCTTTGCTAAAGTCAAGGGATGTCACGTCCACCGACCACCCCATGTCCACAGAGCCAGTTATCTCACCATGATTTTCATTCCGTGGCTGCTTCCCCCACATGCTCTGTGCCAGCTCCAGCGGCCTTCCCACCCAGCCTCCCCCCTCCCACTCACCAGGCAGTGGAAAGCAGCAAGGGAGTGGGCCAGAGGACAGCGAAGAAGTAGAGGGCGGCTGGAGAGAAGTGGTGGTTTCACCTTCAAAGCAGCCTTCTGCTCTTCTGGCCCATTCTTGCAGGACCTGCCCTCCCTGCGGCATGGCCCCTCCCCCCACGCCGGGGGTGGGGTGTAAGGCACCAGGGCTGGTAGGGACGGCTTTGCTTGGAACAGATCAATGAACTTTAGGAAACATCCTAACAACCCTTTTATATCAATCATCTGATAATGACTCTATTAATAAGCAGAACTGGGACTCCCTGCCTCAGGGCACAGGTTGGAAGCAATACATCTCCTGTCTCTTCTGCAGTCTTCATTCCATAGCACACCCAAGGTACGTCTACACTGCCCAGCTTTCAGTGCCAAGGCTGCATGTGGACATTGCCTCGTTGAAAAAAGCCAGCTTGTGTGAACGCTGCCTGTTGGCACTTGTGCCAACAAAATACCCAGTGTCACTTTGTTAGCAGGAGCATGGTCTGGCTGACAGAGCGGTGCTCACATCTTCACTGGCTGCTGCCAAACTTTGTCATTCAGGGGTGGTTGGTTTTTAAGCCCCCGTGAACAACAAAAGTTTTGTCGATCAAGTGCAAGCGTGAACCTATCCTGCCTGCCTCAGGCAACACCTTCCCAGCCCCTCTCCAAATTCTGTCTATGGACACAGGCCAGGATTTCAACAGCAGTATAGGCTTATTGGGAGAGTCATCTACCAGGTGGGTGATGTACAGATACATAGCAAATGATGGGCTCTTTGAGGCAGGGAGTTCAGGATAGCCGTGCCTCAGTTTCCCCTATAAACCAAGATTGGAATGGGGGGGGGGGGGGAGGTTGACCAGTTGATGGACTTGTGAGTCTCAAACTTTTTATGATTGTAAAGTGATGTGAGCCTCATGGAGGCAAAGCGCCATGTTTGGGCATGATATTATTTATTGTCCTTCTAGACATGCACCCATTTGTGTTCTTTGCCACAGGCTGACTCAGCAGCCAATGCTAGATGCTCACATAGGAATATACTCTGCTGCTGGCAGCGCTGGGCCTCATACAAACAGCCCTTGTCCAAAATGCAGAAGGGTTAAAGAAAGATAAATCCATCCACTCGCCTGCTTCACACAGTCATTATTTCTCAGCTGTCCTATATGCCAGTGGTTTACACTCCCGGGGTCAGAAAACTAGGACCTTGGTGGACAAAAGGGAATGGAGGGAGAGGAGGGGATGAGTTCCAGAATCAACGTCCCTTCTTAAGGGGACCCTAAACAAGAAACCTACAAGTTCAAATCTGGATCTTAAACGCACCTCAGCTCCCAGAACAGTGCTGGGGTGAGAGGAGAAAAGGTCCCTCTTATATGAGAATGGCCAGACTGGGTCAGAGCAAAGGTCCATGTAGCCCAGTAGCTTGTCTTCTGCCAGTGGCCAATGCCAGGTGCCCCAGAGCATGTGAACAAAACAGGGAATCATCAAGCAAGCTCTCTCCTGTCATCCATTTCCAGCTTCTACAGAGGCTAGGGACACCATTCCTACCCATCCTAATAGTCATCGATAGACCTAACCTTCATGGATTTATCTAGTTCTTTCTTGAACCCTGTTCAAGTCCTGGTCTTCAGAACTTCCTCTAGCAAGGAGTTCCACAGGCTGACTATGCGCTGTGTGAAGAAAAACTTCTTTTTGTGTTTTTTTTTAAACCTGCTACCTATCCATTTCATTTGATGACCCCTCGTTCTTATGTTATGGGAACAAGTAAATAACTTTTCCTTATTCACTTTTTCCACACCAGTCATGATTATATAGACCTCTGTCATATCCCCCCTCCTAAGTCTCCTCTTTTTTAAATGAAAAATCCCCATCTTTTTATTTCCTATTCATATGGGACCTGTTCCAAAGCCTTAATCACTTTTGTTGCCCTTTTCTGAACCTTTTCCAATGCCAATATTTTTTTTTTGAGATGAGGTGACCACATCTGTACATGATATTCAAAATGTGGGTGTATCATGGTTTTATATAGATGCAATAAAATAATCTTTGTCTTATTTTCCATCCTCTTTTTAATGGTTCCTAACATTCGGTTTGCTTTTCTGACTGCCGCTGCACACTGAGTGGATGTTTTCAGAGAACTATCCACAATGACCCCAAGATTTTCCTCTTGAGTAGTTGTAGCCAAATTAGTCCCCATCATATTGTATGATACATACAATACTGGGATTATTTTTTCCAATGTGCATTACTTTACATTTATCAACATCAAATTTCATTTGCCATTTTGTTGCCCAATCACTGAGTTTGGTGCGATCTTTTTGAAGCTCCTCACAGTCTGCTTTGGTGTTAACTACCTTGAGCAGTTAGCATGGACACTCTAATCGACAACATTTTTTCTCCATTTTCCCCCTTCTATTTCCCTCCCCATCCTCTCTCCTTCTCTGCTATTTATTTGCAACCTGAACCCCTTTAGTCCATGCATCTGAAGAAGTCGGTTGTGCCCACGAAAACTCATGATACCATCTACATGTTTTGTTCGTCTCTAAGATGCTGTTTTTTAAGTTTTTTCAGTAACAGGCTAACACAGCTGCCCCTCTGAAACTTGTGAGCAGTTAAGTATCAGCTGCAAATTTTGCCACTTCACTGTTTACCCCCCTTTCTCCAGATCATTTTCAAATAGGTTGAATAGGATTGGTTCCAGTATGGACCCTTGGGGGACACCACTAGTTACCTCTCTCCATTCTGAAAACTGACCATTTATTCCTACCCTTTGTTTCCTGTCTTTTAACCAGTTCTCAATCCATGAGAGGACCTTCCCTCTTGTCCCATGACAATTTACTTTACTTAAGAGACTTTGGTTAGGGATCTTGTCAAAGGCTTTCTGGAAATCTAAGTACACTATATCTACTGGATCCCCCTTGTCCACATGCTCGTTGACCCCCTCAAAGAGCTCTAGTAGATTAGTAAGGCATGATTTCCCTTTACAGAAACCATGTTGACATTTCCCTCAACAATTTTGTTCATCCATGCGTCTGACAATTTTATTCTTTACTATAGTTTCAACTAATTTGCCCTGTACTGATGTTAGACTTACCCGTCTGTAATTGCCAGGATCAGCTCTAGAGCCCTTTTAAAATATTGGCATCACATTAGCTATCTTCCAGTCATTAGATACAGAGGTTGATTTAAAGGATGGGTTACAAACCACAGTTAACAGTTCCGCAATTTCACATTTGAGTTCCTTCAGAACTCTTGGGTGAATGCCATCTGGTCCTGGTGACTTGTTACTGTTTAGTTTATCAATTTGTTCCAAAACCTCCTCTAATGACACCTCACTCTGGGACAATTCCTCAGATTTGTCCCTTCAATTGCCAACAAAAGGTCACTGACTCCCCTATGATTGCTACCTTCCCCAACTCAGCACATTAACCCACGTGTGAGAGCACAAACCACACCAAGGCTGTAAACAACAGGGTCTCCCCTTCCTGCTGGGACTCCAGGCTCCTTAAGTCTGCCACAGAGCCAGAGGGGGATTTTGGCCCATGCCGTGGGAGCAGGGGAGGGGAAGAGAGAGGTAAGGACAGGGAACAAAGAGCTGTCTGGATAGCTCTTTCCACCCCTGCATTGGACAGCTGGGCTTTAGATATATTCACTGAGCAACACAACAGAAGTTGGATGAGGGAGAGAAGAAACCTAGTTCAAACCATCCGAAAGGTCCAGTTTCATTTGTACTTTGGGCAAATTGTCAGTACAGGACTTATCTTGTCCAAACTACTTTCTCTCTCCCCTCTTTATGTGGTTGTGTAACCCGCACACTAGGGCTATGTCTACACTCGTGGCTTCTTGCGCAAGTATGGCCATTCTTGCGCAAGAATCCACAGAGCGTCCACACTGCCCACCCGCTCTTGCGCAAGGAAATTTACAGTACAGCGTGGTAAGAGAGGGCTCCTTGCGCAAGAGCTACTCTCTTTTTTAACAGGTGTAAGCCCTCTTGCACAGGAGCTCTTGCGCAAGAGGGCAGTGCGGACGCTCAGCAGGGATTTCTTGTGCAAGAAAGCCCTATGGCTAAAATGGCTGTCGGAGCTTTCTTGCACAAGAGAACATCCACACTGCCATGGGAGTCTTGCGCAAAAGCACAGTGTGCACATGGCAGTGTGGACTTTTTCTCGCGCAAGACTTCTTGCACAAGAACCCTTGCGCAAGATGTTCTTGTGCAAGAAGCCGCGAGTGTAGACCTAACCCTAGTGTGGTTACTGAGCAATGCAAGCGGTACCTAGACTACCGCAACAGCTAAGATTAAGAGACCTCTACAGCAGGGCCTGAGAGGCAGCTGACTTAGCTCAGAGGGTAGAGGCTCCTATACTCCACAAGTATTCTTGTGCAAGAGGGCTTTTTCACAAGCAGGAGCGTGAAAGTATTTGCGCAAGCAGCACTGATTTTGTACATTACAAAGTCAGTGCTCTTGGGCAAATTCAAGCGGCCAGTGTAGACAGCTGACAAGTTTTTGCACAAAAGCAGCCACTGTTGTACAAAATCTTGCCAGTCTAGATGCACCCTGTATGTTCAATGTACCATATGCTAATGACAGAACTTCTACCATAAAGACATCTGCCAATGTAACAGCTTTGGGAAGTCAAGCCAAAATGTAGCTCCCAAATCTGGTAGGCCTGATGGACGGAGTCATTTTAATGATCTCCCCAGAGCCTGGCCAGGTTCCAGTGGGAAGCATATGTAGATACGGTCACAGGGGTTGGGGCTGTGCCATGCTGGGTCAACATGCCACTCAACACGTTTGTCACGATCAGAAGGAGTGCTGACCAGCACCCGGTGACTAAGGGGTTAACTCAGGTACCTAGCAAAGATGTCGGCTAGGAGGGGTTTGGGCAATCAGCCAATAACAATATAGGTAGGAATTTCAAACTGGAAAAGAGGGGGTTTTCTCTCTGTTGTTTGAAATCAGAGCAATTTCTCCCAGGTGTTGAGGGAGATGGAAGACATTTCTCTCTCAAACTTCTTAAACTGTGTAAGTAGGGAAAAGTTTTATAGTTCATCAGGGTTTATTGTTTTCCTTGTTTGGGGGTTTGGAAATCTTGTCTGAGCTGGCTAATTATTTTCTCTTTTATAACTAAGGATTAAAGCCCAGGGACTTCCCGAGTATGTATCAAATTGTGGCTATTTACCATCTAGCCAATTTACTATGTTTCCAACAGTAGTTTTGTTTTGATGATAAAAGATTTTTCTTTTTATTATTCCAATTAACCGATGTTGGTTGATTATTGTGTCCTTAGGACTAAGTTCCTAATTACAAGGGCAGAGTCCATTGTTGTTTGTGGATTCCTTCTGTTTTTCCCAACTCCAAGCAAAACGGAGATTGGGACAGGAGAAAGAGCTTTACCTTAGGGAAGTGATTTCTTCCCAGATTTTCTTGGAATCACTTGGGTGGTGGCAGTGAAGAACACATCTTGGTTTTTTGTTTTTTGTTTTTGTTGAACATCAGAGGGACTGATATTGTCTCTGGAATCAGAGACAGGTTTTTGCAATGGCTATTCTACTAGCCGGCCCCCCAGCTCTGCACGCATAGTGTCAGGTTGGGGGATTGATCCCTGACAATGTCAGATTAGAGAGCTCCATTATTCACGTCCCAGTCCTGCGTCCCCTTGTGCACCTTTTTCATTCAAGCCAGCATTTGTCATATTATTGCAACATAGAGCAGCATTGTCAAAAAATACGAGCATTCCAAACATGTGACATTTGCCATTTCATATGTTTGATTGTTTCCCTCCCCTTCCCTTACAAACTATTTTTCTTGCTGGACGGGGTGTACAGAGCTGCTTGTCCAACACTGGGCAGAAAATTTGCTGCTTTAATAATTGAACATGAATACGGAATATTCTTTTCTGTCTCTCTTCATTGCTGATGCTTGACATTTCCAGAGTGACTTTCAGCAGAGGGAGTCACAGCACAAATACTGGTCCTAACCCAGAGAACTATTATCTCTATCCCTCCTTCTCAGAGGGACAAACAGGCTTGGAATTGACTCGGCCAAAATTGTACAACGAAGTCAACACGGCGAGGTAAGGACGAGAACGCAGGACTCCCGAAGGATATTTCCTTGCTGAGGTTCTCTCCTCACTCTCATACTGAATCTAAAGCCCAGGGAATTCTGACTCCATTACTCTAATCAGTAAATTTACACCCCGCTCAAGAAGAAGCACTCCAACCCAGGCGATCTAACACCCCCCAACGCTGCAGCTAGAAGCCAGGAGTTCTAACCAGGAGACAACACTTGCATCAGCTGGGAATGCCACCTCCAATCCCCTTGAGGAAATACGTAGCCATTTCCCTCCCCTCATCAGCAACAGGCTGATAGAAATCAACTGACCTACAAGCCCTATTTATTCCCTCGTAATAGGAACCCCCAGGGCTGAGATGTGAAACAAAACAACCCAGGGCTCCCCTACTGACCCCAGGCTCCATCTGGCTTGCAGAATGCAAGGTGATTATTCTAGAATAGCTGATAGCATCTGTGATTTAATGCAGCTGCTCGAAATTAGCAAGGACTTCATCGAAAGCATCCCGAACACTCACAATAACAGGCTAATAAATCAGCCCATCACATTTATGATTCTATTTTAGAGATGCAAGACACAGATTTGGCTGCTCTTCTGGATTTATTTTTATTTGTAGTTTTTAATAATGCAAATAAATAAATACATTTAGAATGCAGTGACTTTGTTGCCAAAAACAGCACGGATGGAAGCTTCCCCCGTGTGAAAGTCTTTATCTCCCCTTCTTCCCCCCCGCCATCAGCCAATTAAACAGGAAACAAACAGCTCTAAGATGCCACACAGAAATTCTCCTGAACGCATGGGGTGAAATCCTGACTTCAGTGGGAGTTACGCCGCATGGCGCTTGGAGTTCACCCAGACCCAGGGAATTTAGTTAGGGGACGTGGGTGGTTTTCTCCCCTATTTGATCAACTAAAAGATCTCCTTTCTCTTGGCAGCCAGGCATAGCTAGCTGCTTCTTCATGCACACTGTCATCTGCCACACAATCTACTATAGAGTTGAGAGAGTTTGCCTGGGTGCGAGCAAGTCTGTAGGTCTGTTTGTTCAAGAACTCCTCCTAATGGTAAGAGCTAGGACCGTGCCAAATTTGGTAGGCAGCTTCCTGCGATCATAACTTAAAGCTAAGCAAGGGGCTGGTTGTGGCAGGACAATGGGATGGGCCTGGAATGTGATTGTTTTCCATACCACAGAAAGGGAGGGGGCTGCTAGCAGGGTGTTATATGTGTAATGACCACAGGGGGCAGCAAAGGGCCAGAGATGGGAACTGGGACAGCTATAACCCCCTTAGGGCAGCAGGGGCATAGGTGGAGGTAATCTTTCCACCCACCTCTTGGCCAGCGAGGCCCCTACCACTGCCAGCCATGGGGATCCACTGCCCCACCGGTACAGCCCCAGCCGTGGCCTGTCCCAGGAAGCTGCCACCGGAGAAGTGCGGCCCTTACCAGATCCAGCACCCGCCCCCCACTCCAAACCCCCTGCCCTGAACTCCTCACCCCCAAACTCTGACTCCAGCACTCCACACACAAACCCTTGCCCTGATCCCCCCACACCTCAAACTCTCACTCCTGCACCCCCCCCACACCTCCAGCCCCCTGTCCTGAGTCCTCCACATTTCCAAGCCCCTTTCCTGACTCCTGTACCCCCCACTCTCTCCGCCCCCTGCCCTGACCCCCTCCCCCACACACACCTCCAAGCCCCTGTCCTGGCTATTGCCACACACACACACACACACACACACACACACACACACACACACACACCTGTCCTGACTCCTGCACCCCACAAACCCCCAGGTCCCTGTGCTGAAGGACCTGAGCAATGTCTGGTAAATCTTCTAGTATGGCTATGAACCCAGTGTTGTTAATAGCCACATATCACTCACACTCTTCAAAGCATGAAAAGGAGAAACTTCTTCCCTCTAGATTGAATCACTTTGTTTAGCAAACTGGGCCACTTTAATGGAGCTGAGTAAATAACTGACTTTTTGGTTTAAAAAATATCTCGAGAGTTGACTCAAATGGACTTTTTAGTTGTTTTTTTTCCCCCCTCAACAAAACAAAAACCTGAAAAAAAAATCATTTTTGGCCAAATACACTTTTTTCCCCAACCCAAAACAAATTGGCTGGTGTTTCTTACCCTTTTGTTATTAGCTGGTGGTGGTAATTTAGCCAAGCTTCAACTAAAAAAATGGTTTAGAAGCAAGGTCAAAAAGATTCCTTTTAATAAACTCAGAATGAAACATTTCAACATTTTTGAAAAACTTTTTGGAGCCGAAACGATTTACGGAATTTGACTTGAATTCCCAAATCATTGTGGTTGATCTGAAACTTCATTTCCTTTGGTGAATAAATTATTTGCCTCCCCCCCCCTCCCCCAAATTTCCCCGCTCTTCTCTTAACTCTTCCTCTGAACACAGAGGCAGCCTGGGCTGCTCAGGAAAAGCCTGAATATCTTTCATCTCCGTGTCTTCCCAACCAGGCCAACCAATGCACATTTGAATCCTCTGCACGTTCTCTCGGTTCCACTAGGCTGGTTTGTCAGGCCAATCCCACTCTTTACGGGTGCCTTTTCAGTCAGGAGGGTACATAGAGATCTTCCAGGGGGTACATCAACTCATCCAGATATTTGCCTACTTTTACAACAGGCTCCATAAAAAGCACTCGAGAAGCGAGTAAAAACTCGTTTCATACAGACAACAGCTTGTTTCTATTGCTCTATTTACTCTATCCTTTAATGCAAGTACAATATTGGTATTCCAGGGGATTTATTTTATAATAATATGGCAAACAGGAGAAAGTAAGTGATTTTTAAATGTTACTGCCAGGACAACTTTGTATTTTTACATTTGATTTTGTAAGCAAGTAGTTTTTAAGAGAGGTGTAACTGGGGGTACGGAAGAGAAATCAGACTCCTGAAAGGAGTACAGTAGCCTGGGAAGGTTGAGGGACACTGTTTTATGTAACCTAACTAGAAGGTTTGCCCAGCATTGATTGGGTACTTAACTAGAGTTGCCAGATGGTTTAACCAAAACTACAAAACATCCCCCCCCAAAAAAACACTGGGGAAAAAAATTCTGTTGAGGAAAAAAAAAGGGGGAGACCAAAGTTATTGAGCCAAAAAAAAGAGGACCCTGACAGCAGTTAAGCACAAAGAAAAAAAAAGCATGGCCCCTTTAAGAAGAGGCTTTTTGTCGGCAGCCATCTTGTTTTTCTGCGCCAGCCACAAGACAGCTCCCCTGCGGAACCAGGTAAGCAGGAGTGGGGAGGAGGTGGGGGGAAGGTGGGGCCCGGCGGGAGGTCTGGGTGTGTGTGCTGGGCCTGGTTACTGAATGCGTTCAGGGTTGCCAGGTGTCCAGTATTTTTGCCTCCTGGCAGGGAAAATAAAATCAGAAAATACCAGACATTTTAGGTGTCTGGTATTTTCTGAATTTACTGTACAGGAAGCAAAAATACGGGGCTGTCTGGGTCAATTGTGGACACCTAGCAACCCTATTCTTAACTCAATTGTTTGGGGGGTTTTGGAAAATAAAATGAAAATGTCCATGCTGTATTGGAAGCATTGCTCTGGGGTGGCGCTAGGGAGGAGGGGTTCAGGGTGCAGGCTGCCCCAGGGACAGAGGACAACACCAGCCCTCTCTCACTGCAGAGTCTTGGGACCGGGTGAGACGCGTCTGTCCGTGGCTGCTGCAGCTGGCACAGCCAGGGAAGGATGCATGACAGACACACAGACAAACTTTCTGAAATATATAGTGGATGGCTGTCCCTTTCTCCACCCCTGTCCTGGTTCCCATCTCTGCCCCCTTGCTGCCCCCTATCGTCATTCTGCAGTATAACTGTCCCTCCTACCAGATCCCTCCCTTTCCATTGTATGAGAAACAATCAAAATCTAGGCACATCCCATTGTCCTGGCACAATCAAACCCTTATCTTGCTTTCAAGTAATGATCAGAGGAAGCTGCATCCCAAACCTGGTGATCCTAGCTCTTAACATTTAGGAGGAGTTCTTGAACAAATTCAGACGGACAGATTCTCTCAAATATATGGTAGATCACAATGGATCCTTGCTTCTTCCATTTTTAGGTCCCCGTTACAAGGACAGAAAATGGGTAGCTTTGCAGGGGAAGGAGGGAATATCCCACACAATATACTCATTTAATGGAGCAGTGAAGAATGTGAACAAAAACCAAAACCAAAACACTTCCTCAGCCCCACAACACCTTCTATTTGTGCCCTAAAACATGAGAGGGGAAGCAAGTTATTTTGTACTCCACTCTGCTATCCTGCAAAAAACATTCTCTTTTAAAATCGTCCATTGTTCTTAGACACAAAGCCCCAGTGAAGCAGGGTGCAACCCTTTAATGGAGTTATATCAAGGAGGAATGTGACTCCAGAGAAGGCTTAGACCCCCTAAGAAGATGTTTGGATTCCTACTTCTGACTTGGTATGGGCTGATTTTCTCTGCTACGCACATACACACGGCGTCTCTAGAGAGAAGCAAGGAAACCAGCTAACAAACACAAACCTTTCAAACATCACACTGACTCCAGGGCAGTTGAAATTCCAGGAGTGCTTGGGCCAAGTGTAAGTTTGCTGTTTGAACAGCTCGAGCGCAGGAAGGCCTGGGAACTGAGGGAAGTTGACAGCCTTGATTTTGGGTCTCTAGAGGATGGAAAGAGAAAATCCATACATTCGCCTTCCTCACTGTCTGCGTTGAGTGGTCTGCATTCAAACTGTGATGGGTGAAGCACATAGAAAGTTTAGTGGTTGTGTTGACATAAGTTGCCACTCATCCTAACCTTCTCTTAACCAAACAAGCCCACGTGATAGAAATAAAACAAGCAGCAAATACACAATGGCTACGGCTACACTGGCCCCTAATTCCAGAAAAGTCATGCAAAGCAGGTAAATCAGAATAGGGAAATCCGCGGGGGATTTAAATATCCCCCGCGGATTTAAATAAACATGGCCGCCGCTTTTTTTCTGAAGGTAGGAATAAGAGATCCTCCGGAAAAGGGCTTTATTCCGGAGGATCGCGCCAGTCTAGACGCTTTTTTCCGGCTTTTCCCCATGTTTATTTAAATCCGCGGGGGATATTTAAATCCCCCGCGGATTTCCCTATTCTGACTTACCTGCTTTGCATGACTTTTCCGGAATTAGGGGCCAGTGTAGACGTAGCCAACTTGTGGTTTATGGTGAAGCTAGAAGAGTCTTTCTTGCAAGATTTAAGTCCTTGTGGCTTCAAAATTCCTCCAAGTTCATGGATCCTCCAAGTTTTTGGAATCAGTCTCTTTTATATTACTGGATTAATCTCTTATGCCTTGTTCACTACTGTTGATCCTCCAAAACAAAGACGCAAAGAGAGAGAAGTGCTCTTCCTTGTTAGTAATAAAAGAAATCTGGAACAATGGATGTATTCCTGACTGGTATTTTATACTCAGTACCTCCCATCCAGTCCAACCAGCAGATACTTCAGTACAAAATGGATCATGTCCTCAGTGCTGTGTCCACATAAAATGCTTTAAATATTGTCAACCTGTTATAGCTTTGGAGTGGAGTTAGTCTGAAAAGTTATTCTGCACAGAAATGCCTATAGTGAGTGATTCTATCCTTGCCTATCCTTGGTCTCCTGGCTCATGAAACCACATACGAGCCACCTCGACGGCAGGTGCAGCATGACAGCTGAATGTGCTTTCAATAGATTGCAGGGGTGTTGGCGGTGCTTGCTGACTAGACTGGATGTCAGTAGAAAAAGACTATTTCAATGGTTACCGCTGCCTGTATAATACCTGTGAGGCACAGGGGGAAAAGTGGTCACGAGGGTTAGGGTGGAAGTGGAACGCCTGTCCACTGCTTCTGAGACATGAGGGCCATTATAAGATTTTAACAAAGCTCTGCAGTTACGTCAACCTAACTTGGTAACGCAGACGGGCCAAAGACTCCCAAGGAGTAGGGACACTGAGAGATGAAGGGTTATTTTTAAATAGCCACTTTGCAGATCACAAGCTACAATTTAGAAGCAAACCACTATGTCTAACCATATTATTACATTGTTTAGAAGCCATTTCTTTTAGGAACCAAGGAGAGTTTCTGCTCACTGCACTACATAATGAAGCCTACCACCAGAAGCATGGATTCAACTACTCTGGAAGTTTTAGTTTTAAATGAAGAGGTTTTTAAGTCTCGGCTTGACAAAGCCCAGGCTGGGTTGATTGAGTTGGGATTGGTCCTGCCTTGGGCAGGGAGCTGGATTTGATGACTTCTGAGGTCTCTTCTAGCTCTATGATTCTATAAATCAATCAATCAATCAATCAATCAATAGGGGATTAGATGTCTCAAGGAATTGGTCCCATGACACAAAGCCATACATCTCTAGCTCACCAGTCTGAACACACTTAAGTCGGTGCTGAGTGAGAGCGGTTAAGAAGCTTGTTCTTGGTTCGGTGACCTATGAATAAGTCATCTTAGTTTAGTTCCAAGCATCCTCATGACTAAAAGACAGCATAGTCTAGGGAACAGGGAACGAGAGAATCAACCAGAAAACCTAGGTTTTAATCCTGGCTCTGCCGCTGAACTGCCATGACTAGTCACTTTCCCTCATTGTGCATTTCTTTCCCTTCCCACCCTCCATTTATACAGTAAGCTCTTCATGGCAGGGACTACATTCTACTTTGAGTATGTGTAGTGTCTCCCACAAAAGAGGCCATGTATTGGCTGAGGTCTATCGGTGCTCCGAGAATCCAAAAACATTCACAGCAAAGTTCATCAGGTGTAGGTTGGCACACTTACAGCCCATTGTTAGTCAAGTACCGCTATTCACTTGACTAGCAACCCTTTCACAATAGGTCGGTTAAGCCTGTTAATGTTTCACAGGAGCAAACCTTTTTAATACAAGTAGCAAGTCAATTCTTCTAACCTGACATACACAAACCATGCGTGCCTCTGAGCAGTATAAACAGAATCAGCAAATCATTAGCTTTTCACAGACACCTTACTTTTCCTACTTTGGACAAGATTTGGTGCGAACATATAACAGTGCTTGCAACAGTGATTTGTATGTTATCTTACAATCCAATAACATGACACCCATACTGCAGGTAGTGTGGGAACAAGATGAAATTCGAGTCTTCAGCAAGCCGCTAAGGCTGCAATGCAATCAGCAGCATGGCACGCATCCTTGGTGTCAACCAAGGCTCTGGAATGATCCCTGAACCAACACACAAACCTAGCTCCTGGGAGGCTCCTCCACTAATTGCCATGGGCAGGAAGCATCAGGAGCAAAGTCCTCATCCTGTTCCAGCAAATGTACGGCCTGGGGCTTGTTGCGTGACACGGACGGGCTTTAGGAAGTCTACAAATGGGGATGGCTTTCGAAGGAAGCTATCTTCACTGTCTTGCAGCAGCATGTGGCAGGCCATGGCCATCCACACACCACTCAGCGGCTATGTCTACACTCGTGGCTGCTTGTGCGAGTAATATGCAAATGAGGCTAAGCGTGGAATATTGCTAAGACTCATTTGCATACCTAATGAGCCACTATTTTTTTCAGAAGAGGCTCTTGCGCAAGAAGGAGCATCTACACTGCCCCTTCTTTTGCAAGAAAAACCCTCTTGCGCAATGCCGTTCTTCCTCTCAAGTAATAGGTGTAACGGCATTGCGCAAGAGGGTTTTTCTTGCGAAAGAAGGGGCAGTGTAGACGCTCCTTCTGGCGCAAGAGCCTCTTCTGAAAAAAATGGTGGCTCTTTAGGTATGCAAATGAGGCTCAGTGATATTCCACGCTTAGTCTCATTTGCATATTACTTGCGCAAGAAGCCGCGAGTGTAGACATAGCCAGTGTCAGGGTAGGCGGCCACCGGGACCTATTCCTCAGCTGGATGCAGAGAATTCCCCTCCATTACTCCAACGTGGCCGGCTTTGTTGTCCAGTCACCAGTGGAGCCATGTTAGCACCTCCCTACACCACCATCTTCCCAGGACTAACGTGAGGCCTGATGCTGGACTTCTCACAGTCAATGGTAACATTCTCATCTCTTTGAAATGGAAGCAGGATTGGGACCTCTATTTCCCCAGCCTGTGTGGATACAAGGCCAGGTTCAGAGTTCAGCTGCACATGCGTTATTCCAGCCAGGCTCAATTTGCGGACTGTTGTGGGCAAGACACGAGAAGTCATTCTTCTGCTCTGCTCTGCGCTGATTAGACCTCAACTGGAGGACTGTGTCCAGTTCTGGGCACCGCATTTCAAGAAAGAGGTGGAGAAACTGGAGAAGGTCCAGAAAAGAGCAACAAAAATGATTAAAGGTCTGGAAAACACGAGCTATGAGGCAAGTCTGAAGGAAGTGGGCTTGTTTAGTTTGGAAAAGAGAAGAGTGAGAGGGGACATGATAGCAGTTTTCAGGTATCTATAAGTGTGTCACGAGGAGGAGGGGGGGAAATTGTTCTCCATCTCTGAGGATAGGACAAGAAGCAATGGGCTTAAACTGCAGCAAGGGAGGTTGAGGTTGGACATTAGGAAAAACTTCCTAACTGTCAGGGTGATTAAACACTGGAATAAATTGCCTGGGGGGTTGTGGAATCTCCATCACTGGAGATATTTAAGAGCAGGTTGGACAGACATCTATCAGAGATGATCTAGACAGTGTTTGGTCCTGCTGCGAGGGCAGGAGATTGGACTCGATGACCTCTCGAGGTCCCTTCCAGTTCTATGACTCTATGACTGTAAGTTACACCAAGTTAACCGATCAAAATCTGACTCTGGGCCTAGTTCGTAGCCTTCCAGCCAATCACCTAATTCAGCTGTTGATGTACATAGTACATTACGTTGTAATATGCTGTAGGCTAGTGAGTGGGCCTCCTTCATTTTCGTGGACTGACATATTGCCGTAACCAAGATGATCTCTCGGGATAGGGTAGTTTTGCTATCTGCTCTTGCATACCTACAACGTGCAGTGTGTACCGAATTACCCATAGCAGCATTTTGATTGGCTGCAGAGGGAGCACACAGTTCTCACAGCCAATGTTGCGTGCAATCGGCACGCACCTCACTTCACGTGCCCTTGCTTTTGTAACACCAGTCGGGGGAAAAACCCTATGTGGACAGAAACGAGAGGACTCTGGCAACCCAGCCTGTGACCACAGTAAGAAAATGTCTTGCAGGCTGCCCATAGAACCCTGATAGGCCACGTGTGGCCCACAGATTGCATACCACTGCTGTAGGCCACTGAGGCCTAGTCTGACTGCTGTGCTTGACATAAGTACGTGGGGTTAAGTAATGCTTCCTAGCCAAAGAATCCTGTGGACAGCCAATAACCATACAGGGAGGAATTTCAAACTGGAAAAGAGGGGTTTTCTCTCTTGTCTTTGTTGAGATTCAGCGCAGTTTCTCCCAGCTATTGAGGGAGATGGGAGATGCTTCTCTCTCCGAGAACAGATTTCTGAAAATGTTTAGATAGTCCATCAGGGTTTATTGTTTTCCTGGTTTGGGGATTTGGAAATAATATCTGAGCTTGCTAAGTGGTTTTTTTTTCTTTTGTAACAGTCTTACAACCCAGGGGTGGGAGGTGGGTTTCCCTGAGTATCTCTATCAAGTGGCTCTTTCCATTTAGCCAATTTACTATGCTTGCAACTGTAGTTTTGTTTTGATAATAAGTGTTGTTGTTTTTTTAAATAACTGGTATTGGTTGATGTGTGTGTCCTAGAGGATCTGTCTGTGTGTATCTGCAGGCCTCTGACTGAGGGGTCAGCTACCACATACTGCAGCTTGTTTTTCTCTTTTCTTTTTCAAGCTCTTTTGGGGAAACCCTGGGGTTGGTTTCAAGTATCCATCCCTGTGTGTGGGTTCAAAAGCACTTGGCGGTGGGGGTGGATTCCCCAAAATCTGGATCTTAGGATTTTGGAAGAAAGTTTTTGTACCAGAGCCTGTAGAGGCAAGGTTTCGGAGTACTCTTACAGACCCCCAACTTCTGCATTCGTCATGCCAGAGTGGGGAACAGCCTTGACAGACTGTGGGAAATGACTTTGTTTCGTCCATGGGGAATATGACAAATTATCAGAGAAGGGATTAACACCAGCTGTGCTGTTATGCAAGAATGGGGGGAAATGGAACATCTCGGATTAGGACGGCCTCCCCGGAACGGTTTTCCTGGAACGAGTGGTGAAAGGCTTAGTGGACAGAGACAGAGAGCTGAGGCCGTGTTGGACTGGTCTATAAATAGTTGCCTGACCTATCTGAAATTTGGAGTCAGACATTAATCCAGAATACAGACTTTGAAAAGGAATGCTGTGCCGGTGCCCAATGATTTATGATTGGAGCAGACCTCGACTGGCTATCAGGACGTGGCTCTAATCTTCGGACTCTGCTGCAGTCTGGTTGGGGTGTAAACGTCGAGTGAGTGGGGTTGATATTGCAATCAATAAAAGTATTTGGAGTATTACATGCCAACACGGCTGTGACGGGTTGGATCACAGAGATCCCTTTGAGACTGTTACCCATGTGCTGATCAGACCACTGACCCCGCCTGCCAGTCCTCTGGGGCTCCCCACCAACCTGCTGGTCTCTCCCAGCAAAGGCACAGAGTTAGGATAACAGCCCTCCCCCTAGCAGAGTAACACAGACACAGCGTAACACAACTCAGTTACAGGCACTTGTCAGCACCCAGGAGCACAGCCCCTAAAAGGACCAAAACCTCTAATAAATTCATCTTACTCTGTATAAAAGTTTTATGCAGAGAAATCTCATAAGGCCTGTTTTCAACGAAAGAGAGACATGCACATCCCCCTCCCCTCGGGAACAATTATATGCACAGGGTTAAATAATCAAAAGTGATTTTATTAAGTATAAAAAGCAGCATGTATGTGATTGCAAGTGAAAACAGGCAGATCAAAGTAAGTTAGTAAGCAAATAAAAAACAAAGTATGCCCGCTATGGCTCATATACTAAGAGAAACTGTTATAAATCCTATTTCTCACCCTAGTTCTTATTTCAGTTCCTTACAAGCCAAAGCTGATCTTTTTCTTGGACCTGAGCCCAGCAATGCTCCTCCACTTCTCTCCTTATAGTTCTTTTCTTTTCCAGGTGCTCTTGTATATTCTCTAAGGGTGGGGAGGCAGTTTCAAAAGCCAGCAGAAGTTAGTCATTGTTTGCCCCTGCCTTAAATAGATGTTCCCCAGGGCAGGAATACTTTGTTCCAGCCTCTCCACCCCAAAGGAAAAATACAAAATTCAATATGGATTCCAGCACCATGTGGCATGGTCACCTGTCTTTGTAGGACCAAGCAGAGTTTGGACTTATGGGGAAAACAAAACTATTTACAGCTTATTGTCTTGAGCCCTGGGCCATTAAGTTCCCTAACTACCGCTAATAGCTTTTAAAACACCTAGATTAATAAGCAGGTTTACACTCATATTTCTATCTTTACATACAAGAATGAACACAGAATGTGCACATTCAGCGGACTACAAGAGGTCACATGCTGCATGTTACAGAAAGCATATTCAAGTTATGTATATTCGTATTCAAAAATATATTTCCATAAAAATATGGGGGCACAACCATGTCCTGCTCCCCCAATCCTACAGGGAGGTTTCTGCTGTGGATCTAACAAGCAATCATTGGTTCCCCACAGCCCAGCAAATCAATTTCTGTGCTGCCCTGGGCAATACGCACTGCCAACTGGGTACAAAGAACTAGGGAACCACAGCCAAAAATCCCTGAACTGGGAGCTAGGAAAAGTCAACACCTCAGAATTGGGAACCAGAGATTCTCAAACAGGGTATGAAGAAACAACTTCAACACAAAAAACGATTTGGGGTTCATTGTCTTTTTGCCTTTTGTTTTTTTATTGAGAAGCCCCAAGGGCCAACATTACAAATTGTTTTTAACAAATTCTGTCAGTGAGCCCGAGTCAATTGAGGCAGAGAGTGAAGTGACATGGAAGAAACCTGGAGAGAACCCGTAAATCCTGATGCTCAGTCCTGCCCTTTAAGCAGCAAAGTAAGAAATGAGAGCAGTAAACGAGACGAGAAACCTGAGGTCAGGTCTGTTGTTGGCACCAGGAACAACTGAGCCCTGAACGGGGAATGAGGAATTATTATCATTACGCACACAGTGAATCAGAAGCAAGGAGAAATCACGTTTTGGAGCCAGGACTTACAAGATGTTCATGTACATTTACCATACCCCAGAGGTTCAGCACAGATCAGAAAAGCATCCTATCTTTTGTGTGCCTGACCAAGCCGTGGAGCTGAAACCATTGAGGTTCACCCAACAGTAGGTTGGATGAGATATGAATTGGAAACAAAAAACTTTCCGTGCTCTACACACAGTAGTCATTTCCTCAAGATGCCTTAGGAGAAAGAGAGAATTCTCAAGGGAAGCACATGCCATTCATTGATCAGTAGCTGGGCTGTGCTGATATTTACTTGCAGGGCAGGGCATTTGTGTTTCTGTTTTTACTTTATTATGCTTTTTAACTGTGGAGTGATTTTATTAATATTAATAAACCTGCAGATAGTAAAATGATGGAGGAAATTAGCACTAATTAGCTCGATTGAATTGTAAGGCTCATCTGCATGAGTAATGACTCCCTGTGCATGCCGTTCGCCGTTCTGCTTCTGCTCAGAGAAAAGGATGCTGAGTGCATTGAGTCTTGCATGGCCGCCTAGTCATCAAAGGCAGAAGGAAGTTCCCCAACCGCTGGATTCCTTCACTTCAGTCAGGGGAGCTAGAAGATTCTGTCCTAGGCTCAGAAACCCATCTGACTCAATGGGCACGGAGAAAGACTAAGCAGGATGCAGATTTTGCAAGATCATATCAGATGCAGGATGCCCAGTGCTCAATTGGGACATGAGTTACAGATAAAGATTCCTTGTGCCTCTGATCACTGGGAATCACAGAATCGTAGACTATTGGAACTGGAAGGGACCTCGAGAGGTCATCGAGTCCAGCTCCCTGCCCTCATGGCAGGATCCAGCACCGTCTAGACCATCCCTGACAGGTGTCTATATAACCTGCTCTTCAGTATCTCCAGCGATGGAGATTCCACAACCTCCCTCAGCAATTTATTCCAGTGTGTAACCACCCCGACAGGAAGGAATTTTTCCCTGATGTCCAACCTACACCTCCCATTGCTGCGTGTCCCCTGGAATGTGGAATTCAGACACAGAGGGCAAAATCTTGGCCATGCTCACAGCTTTGCCATCGGCTTCAACCGAGCTGAAACGTCTCCCTGCTCCTCAGAGACAACAGCACCACCTCTATGATACACAGCAGTGAGTGAACGCTCTGGCAGGCCCTGCCCCCCTCTACTGGGTCTGGTGTAAAAGCTTGCTCGGGGGGGGGAGGGGGGGGCTGCTAGTTGCACAGCCCAGGCCAGGGAGGTGGAAGAGAAAGGCTCAGCTATCTGCAGTGCTAGGAGTCTCTCTTCCACACCTCTCTTCCGCAGGGTAAGCCCCTAAAAGGAACAAAGGCTGGGACAGGCTGGTCTCTCGGTTGGCCCTGGTTAGAGATGCTGCACACGCTACTGCCTGGTGGAAACTCATAATCCTTTTAAAGATTTATGATATCCTTGGAGCCGATCCATTCCCCTGCAGCTGCAGTGCACTGTCGGACGCGCACGGATGAAGCTTTCTGCCATCTAACGACACGTTGCGCATGAGTCTCTCAGAGAGGATTTTATCTTCCCCTTCTCGCCGGAGCACCTCCTCCCCATTCCTCTCCTTCTGGGAGATGCTCTCACACATCCAGGGCCCTTTTCCCCTCCGCGGAGTCTGAGCCACTCCCACTGCTCCCATGTACCTGAGCACCAGCTGCCTTGGGCAGAAAACCAGGAAAAGGAGGTACCATGATCTCCATTGATAGCAGCCACTCAGCCAACTGCCTTTTCTGAGCTACCTCCCTCTGTTTTACACGCATCTCTGCTAACCCTAGAAAGTCCCTATCTGGCAGTGGAGTAGGACATCGGTTATTTTTCTTCTTCAGATGTAAAACGGAGGAGAGAGGGGATAGGTTATCAGAGGCTCTTATTCACTGAAGAGATTGGATCATATTTGTATTCATTTTCATGAACTCAGTGTACAAGTCACTAATAGAACACAATCTGCTAATTAAATTTCACTCAATACGGCAATTTTCACCTTAGATTAGCTGTGTCCTTGCACATTTTTGCCACTAAGGTTCTAATAACGTCTTATTTACCTTTTAATGAATTCTGCTCGGCTTATCATTCAATTCAAGATAATAACGAGCATAAACCAGACCAACGTGAGTGGAGAGGGGATAATTCCAAAGGAATGGAAACCACAGTTCCATTTTCTTCCCTTTATAGTGTTTGGAAAAGGCAGCTCTAGGGAACGGATTCCTTGATATAACCACAGGAAAGTCACATACCCCTAACTTGGAAGGAACCACATAGAGGCCAGATTTGCAAGGCCAAGAAAGCCATGTTTGCCAGGGAGTAGCATTGCCTCTAATGGATAGCATCAAGATTGCTTAACGGTGTATGCCAAGACCTCTATGCTGCTAACAGTTCAGGTAGCAGAGGCCTGAGCTTTTGAAGCAGGAAGTGTTGAGTTTTATCCCAGTATCATCAGGAAACCACCCAATATAGGGTTTCTTTTTTAAAAAATTAAGAAATATGTTCACATTGAAGTTCAAGGTCTCAGGTTTCAAATGTGCTCGCACTTGACATGCATTTGGGCTGGTGCAGTTTTCCAGGAAAATGGAGATCATATTTTGCCTGTTTTTTCAAAGGAAGGAGAGAGGTGGGCGAGTCGGCCATCTTTATCATGGATCTAGGCAGGACGTAGCTGGTGAATGCTTCTAGGGATGGGTCCGAGCGGCAAATTTGAAATTTGGATCTCACTGGTGTGCCCCGGTCTCTCTCTTTTCAGTCAGTACTTTGTGGACTCCTTCCATTGTTCTTCAGTCTAAGGGTTTCTGCTCCGACCATCTTCTCTCAGGCGACAGAGCCTCGGATTTGCTCTTAGTGGCGTGGTCTTACATCGCTTCAGCCAAGGGTAGGTTAGTAAAGAGCAACTCATGGTGTTCCTCACAGAAGAGGCTGGGCATATTCTCTCAGCACAGATGTGTCCCGCTTTTCCTTAAACTGAAGCACATCCTTTCTTTGTCCCAAACGTAGAGCTAGTCCAGTAAACATATGGGATCAAATCTAGTCCTGGCTGACCTCAATGGAAGTTCCTTCTATTTCCAGCCAAAGTTTCACCCAGTCCATGGTATCCACTCAGCCATGGTCTACACTAGGACTTTATTTTGAAATAACCCTCTTAGAATTACTAAGTCGAATTTAACAAAATTGAACTAGCGTGTCCACGCTATGGGGAAGCCTCAACATTAGTCCGAGGCAGGCTCTGTTACGGTGGATCCACTGAGATCCACGGGGCGTAATTAGTTCAAATTACTCCGGGGAGCAGTTATTTCGAAATAGTGGCACCGGCATGTCCACACGACCATTATTTTGTAATAACTATTTTGGAATTAGCGTTACTCGTGAAGAAAAGCAGGGGTACAGATTTTGAATTCCACAGCCCATTATTTCAAAATAACGAGTTTGGTAGTGTGGAAGCTCTGATTATAAATTCAAACTTGGAGTGGGGGGTTATTTTGGAATAAAGTCCTAGGCTGCGTCTAGACTGGCATGATTTTGCGGAAATACTTTTAACGGAAACGTTTTCCCGTTAAAAGTATTTCCGCAAAAGCGCATCTAGATTTTGTGCAAAAGCATCCCTGGCCAGTCTAGATGCGATTTTGCGCAAGAAAGCCCCGATCGCCATTTTCGCCATCGGGGCTTTTTTGCACAAAACAGTTCTTCCCTGTCTACACTGGCCCTCTTGCGCAAGTATTCTTGTGCAAGAGGGCTTTTTCCCGAGCGGGTGCATGAAAGTATTTGCGCTAGAAGCACTGATTTTGTACATTACAAAGTCAGTGCTCTTGCGCAAATTCAAGCGGCCAGTGTAGACAGCTGGCAAGTTTTTGCGCAAAAGCAGCTGCTTTTGTGCAAAACCTTGACAGTCTAGACGCACCCCTAGTGTAGTCCAGGGCCAACCTTGGATTGGCTGCAACCCTGGCTGGAAGTAGGGGGAACTTTCCTTGATGTCAGCCAGGTCTCGATTTTATCCCATGGTGTCTATGACTAGACACTAGATCTAGGACTAGATCTAAATTTTAGAGGGGAAAAAACCCAGTCAGCCAACCAACTTTGCCATTCTGTAAAGTGGCTTTCCCCCCTTTTCTTTGCAAGTTGCATATATTTTCACAACCATAATTGGCTGAAGCAACATTGACATCCAGTGGCCGATTAGATTAATCGCAGAGTATTTACGCAGTATTTTCTCGGGGGTGGGAAAATGGGGTTAGCTCTTTGACAAGGATGGAAGTCTGATTTGGAACAGCCCAAGGGTGCTGCTAGCGTTCCAGTCACCTCCCTCCAGCACTACCCGCTAAGCCGGGTCCAGTTCATTGGCTAGAAGAGGAGCACATGTGTGTCACTGCTGTGTATTGTGCGCCAGGCCTCGACGCCTAGGACTAGTCTGTGTGTTTCATGTGGGGTCATTTACAAAACCCTCTTAGAAACTGGAAACAATTGGGAACAGGACGCTCAGATGGAGGGAAGCCACATGGCTCCACGGGGCATCCCACAACCAAGGATCTTACCCTGTGGCTTTGCTTCCCAGTTTCCCCTTTTCTGTTGGGTTGACAGCTGGTGTGACCTGGCATAGTGCTGCTGACACCTATGGAGCTACATGGCTGTACACCGGCTGACGGTCTGAACCAGTGTCTCCCCCCTCCCCGAGTTTCTAAACATGTCAGAAACCAGCACAGCTCCCTTTCAACCAGCTCCTTATCTACATCAACTGCCCTGGAAGCTCTGCTAGTCTGTACACAGTGGATACAGCCTGCAAGAAGCAGCAGCCACATACTGGATTTTACATGGGGCACTGAAAAGCACAGATGCTACAGGTCTAATAGCAAATGCCATTGGGCTCACGCCCTCTGCTTTATCCCCACAAAAACGTTTCAATGCTCAGTCACACTGGACCAACTCATTGTTACTTTGGGCCACTCCGTGTGGTTGTTGTGTCCCCTTGTTGCCAATAGTCTTATCCTAGACCAGAGGTTCCCAACCTGGGGTATGCATACCCCCAAGGGGGTACGAGAAACTTCTTAAGGGGTTACGGGGAATATTTGGTAAATAACTAGATTATCCTAATTGAAATATTTCAAAAGTAGTAGAGTTAGTGAAAAGAGTTGTGGATTCTAGAGTCTAGTATTTATTTCCTTTCATATTGAATAGGGGGTACGGGAAGGTTTACTAAAAGCCAAGGAGGCACGGGGTCCGAAAAAGGTTCGGAACCTCTGTCTTAGACTGTAAGCTAGTGGGGCAGGGGCCCCTTCCAGATCCACGTGAACATCATCTCCCAAAGGCAGCCCTGAGGTGCTACCTCAAAACAAACCACCCAAATCCCCATGATGCCAGGAAGTTCTGAGTGGAGAATCACTGAGAGGCATCGGGACATCTCGCTGGCCACAGACACCTTCACGGTACTCAGCCCTTATGTGCCGCTTTCCATCTTCCAAGCACTCTACGGTCATTGATTACAACCGGACAACTCTCCTTTGGGGGGCATTATTATCCCCATTTTACAGATGGAGGAATGGAGGCAGAGGGAAGCAACGTGAAGGAGTCAGCGGGAGGAGTGGAGACCGGCCTTGAAGGGGTTCTTCTGGTGAAGATCATGCTGTATTACGAGTTGTCATTTCTATATTTAAATGGGGCATTAAGAATCCAGATACCGCCTCCTCTCCTGTGAGTTATATCCAGCACTCAGGCTCCTCGTTACATCCCTTTTTAATGCTCTCCCGCCCCCCCTCCTTTGAAAGCATGCTAAGGAGTTTACTGCAGTGCACAATTAAATATTGATTGGAAAGTCTCTCCAAGAATATTTCCCCTCCATGGGGACAGTGTCAAGTTCTGTTTCCTAAGCTGTCCCCATCCAGTTTTCATTTTCATTAGGACACCAGCCTCGTGGTTCAAGTATTTTCCTTGCTTCTGGATGTTCAATTAGATAATTCTCCCCTAGAAATTATATATAGCCGAACTCGGGAGCTATTGTTAGTCCGAATGTAAATAAGACTCAAAGAGGAATTCCCAGAGTACCCCTGTGAGTGGTGAGCCGCTCACTTCATTCCATTAGCGCCAGTCCCCGCTCTCTTGCTTAACACAGGCTTCCAGGGGTTTTATGACTGGAGCGCCTGCTATTACAAATAAAAAAAATCCAGGCATGAGGGCCTAATTAAACTTTTGATACACAAAGGACGAGTTCCACAAAGTCAGAGCAGGGGATCCATTGGTGTGAGGCAGGAAATTTCTGTGTCTAGGGTGGGAATTAAAGCAGAGGGCATGAAGCATTCCCTCTCATTTTTTCCATCCATGAGCGGATTAAATTTTGTTATGTGCACCAAGGCATGTGCGGGTGTGCACCACCACTAGAAATACTTGCTGCTGACTGTGGGCATTCTGCTAATCAGCTGGGCAGCACCCGACTCTTTCCTGGGTGATCATCCAAGCGCTCAACTTACAGGGATCACTGGATGGGATTGATGAATGAAAAAAAATCCTCCCAAAGCATAGGATAGGTGTGTCAAATTGATCCAGTGAAAGTTTCTTTATCTCACTTTTGGCTGAGCAGGTTAGGAAAAAAACAATTTGATGGCTGAATCATGGGGCAATTCCATATTCCTGAGTTTTCTGATGGCCGCCTGGAATTTGTGAAAACATGCTCACATATTTACACTGATGTTTATTCGGTGGAATGCCTGAATTCCCTCTTCATTACTCCCTTGTTCCTTAAGGTCCTTTCACCCCATCGGGGAACAGGGCCAATGGCACATACCTGCAGCAGCCAGTCACTTAACGCAAACGATAAATAGCAAGTCTTTCAAGTTAATGGCTGACCAGGGCAGCCTTTCAGTACAGACAACAGACAAATGCACAATAACCGGAACTGGTTTTCAAATGAGTCTGCTGCCAAAAACACAGTGGCATTAACAAAAACTCCTGATTTGATTCACCTCCCACATCTATTTTACACCCTCGACCTCCCTGGATTTATAGCCGATTTACGTCAGTGGCAGCATAAGACAAATGGCGACTAGTTGTTGCAAAGAGCTGTGCTAACACTGTCCATCTAGAGATCGATTTAGTTTCCATTACCATGGGCTCAAAGGATGTGTCTACACTGCAATTTAGAGCATATGGGAGCGTACTACCCCATCCAGGTCAACAGGCTTGGGCTAGTGGGGCTTGGGTGAGCGTCCTAAAAAGAGCCGTGCAGGCCCTATGTTGCAGCTACGGCTTGGACTGGTGCCCAGGCCAGCTCTACACTAGGGGACAAAGTCGAACTAAGGTTCGCAATCCCAGCTTTGTGACTAGCATTTCTGGAGTTGATGTAACTTAGTATGAATTCCTGCAGCATCCCGACTGTGGGGGGTTGATGGGAGAAACTCTCCTTACTCTTAACCCAGGGGAGTACTGGAGTGGATGGAGATGCGATCAGTGCTTGATTTGACAGGTCTTTACTAGACCTGCTAAATTGACCCCTGGGAGATGGATCTCCACAGCGTTGATCTCCCGGTGAGTGGAGACAGGACCTCAGGCTCTGAAGCGGAAGAAGGGGGAGTGCGCATCAGAGAGCCATCTCTGTCAACGAGGCTGGGAAGTGCTAACAGCCCAGATGTACTCTAAGTGCTTCTCCAGTGTTTACAGCCGGCTCCTCACCAGACGCCCGGGGAGGGAGGGAAGTGTTACTATCTGCCTCGCAGAGAGAGGAACTAAGACACGGAGATTAAGTGACTTGCCCATGGTCACACGGGGCGTCTGGAACTGAACCCAGCTCTTTCCAGCCCCAGACCAAAGCCTTCACCAAATGACTACCCATCCCCTGCCTAGGAGCTCAACCCTCCCTCCAACTCCCCATGGGCACTGTACGTCTTTACCCAGCTGCACCACAGGGCTCCCAGGGGCCAGGCACGCTCTATGCACACGTGTTAGCGGCCCGCACGCCGCGTGTGTCTGGCGGGAAGACATGCCAGCTGCTGCCAGCTCTGATTTCGGTTGCCTCCCTGCAACACGAGGATGAACTCCCTGCTCTGCAGCCCTGCCTGCATGCGGCTTCCTGCGGCAAAGGTGCCAGCCAGCCCCTGCTCCACGCTGCAGAGCCTCGTCAGGAACCAGCACGCGTCTGCAAGGGGCACGCCCTGGGGACGTCTATTATTTTAAACATATAATTGATTCTAATTCATCACTTATCACCCGGTGACAGGTTTTTACAGAGTTTATTATCACAGTCCCAGCATAGGGGGCCGCAGCGGCCGGCTCCCACGATTCTGCATTCCCCACGACTGCCTCCAGCTATCTGTCTGATGAAGTTAGGGATTCTGTGTCTCAGGTCCCCAGGTAACCGTCAGCGCTCGTCTCCTCCCTCCGCGGTCTGTCACACTCGGCCTCCTTGTTAGCCGATTAACTGGGGGCTTCGGATCCCTGTGACCTGCAGAGGTAGCTCTTGCTCCCTGCTGTCCCCACCCCAAAACACCCCAACATGCAAGGGCCCCAGCCCCCAGCATACTCCTGCTTTGGTCACTTGGGGGCAGATGGGCTAATGGGGCAGAGTGATCCTAGACCCCTTTTCCAACAGGAGGGGAGTATCCCTTTCCCCCTCTCACCCTCCAGTGCTGCTGCTCCCGCTGGAGAGCCTCGGCCAGCAAGTGGCCACCCTGTTCGCAAAGGCGGCCTCTGATTATGTGCCCAATGAGACTGGGCAGGATGGCCCAGGTGGGCCCATGCCCCGCAACCACCCAGGCTGGGCACGCTACCCTCGCGGCCCACGCCCCACAACGGTCCAGGCTCCACACGCTACCCTCACGGCCCACGCCCCATAACGGTCCAGGCTCCACACGCTACCCTCACGGCCCACGCCCCATAACGGTCCAGGCTCCACACGCTACCCTCACGGCCCACGCCCCGCACCGGTCCAGGCTCCACACGCTACCCTCGCGGCCCACGCTCCGCAACGGTCCAGGCTGGGCACGCTACCCTCATGGCCCACGCCCCGCAACGGTCCAGGCTCCACACGCTACCCTCACGGCCCACGCCCCGCACCGGTCCAGGCTCCACACGCTACCCTCGCGGCCCACGCTCCGCAACGGTCCAGGCTGGGCACGCTACCCTCATGGCCCACGCCCCGCAACGGTCCAGGCTGCACACGCTACCCTCACAGCCCACGCCCCGCAATGGTCCAGGCTCCACACGCTACCCTCACAGCCCACGCCCCGCAACGGTCCAGGCTCCACACGCTACCCTCACAGCCCACGCCCCGCAACGGTCCAGGCTACACACACTACCCTCGCGGCCCACGCCCCGCAACGGTCCAGGCTGCGCACGCTACCCTCACAGCCCACGCCCCGCAACGGTCCAGGCTACACACACTACCCTCGCGGCCCACGCCCCGCAACGGTCCAGGCTCCACACCCCACCCTCACGGCCCACGCCCCGCAACGGTCCAGGCTGCGCACGCTACCCTCATGGCCCACGCCCCGCAACGGTCCAGGCTCCACACCCCACCCTCACGGCCCACGCCCTGCAACCACCCAGGCTGGGCACGCTACCCTCACGGCCCACGCCCTGCAACCACCCAGGCTGGGCACGTTACCCTCGCGGCCTACGCCCCGCAACCACCCAGGCTGGGCACGTTACCCTCACGGCCCACGCCCTGCAACCACCCAGGCTGGGCACGTTACCCTCACGGCCCACGCCCCGCAACAGTCCAGGCTGCCCACGCCCCGCAACAGTCCAGGCTCCACACACTAACCTCGTGGCCCACGCCCCGCAACTGCTCAGGCCCACCCCCAAGCCCTCACACTGCCCCACCCCATCCCTACTCCACTCCCTCCCCCAAACCCACCCCATCTCTTCACTGTCATACTCGGTTCCTCCCCTTCTCCCAAGCGTCCACCCTCCTCTTCCCACCCTGTTCCACTCCCCCTTGGCTCCTGTGCATTGATGAACATCTGATCACAATGGCAGGAGATACTGGGGGGTGGGGGAGGTGCTGACCCACAGGACTTCTGGTGAGGACTGAGCACCCTCTATGTTTTCCATGGGTGCTCCAGTACCGGCGCACCCATGGAGTCAGCGCCAATGGCAGGGGGAGCAAGGCAAGACGCATCCCCTGTGTGGCTGAGTAAAAGCTAGGACAGTCTAGACCCCTCCCTCTCCCTCCATCCCCTCAGTGCCGTTTGCACATGATAGCAATTGTCAGGGTCATGGAGTTTACGTCGGGAAGAGATCCCCAGATCATGCAGCCTGACCTGCTGTAATCATAAGCCTGCCTACAAACTCCTCTCCTCCCCCCGCCCAGTGACTCCTTGCGGTAGCCCGCCCCAGCAGGGAGAGAGTTATGAGCAAGTCAGAGGCGGCGAGGGCCAAGCTGGGCCCTATACAAAGCTACAAGGGCTGAGAGGAGCTGGCTCTTGCTCCAGCCGGACCTGGCTGCCTGGGCAGCTATAGAGGGTACCTGAGACCGAGCAGGGCTGGGGAGAGGCAGGCAGAGCTGGGGAGCCTGGCCTGACTTCACTCCCAGGCTGCAGGCCTGATCCAGGGGCCTAAGGGGTACTAGGGCTGCAGGGAGGCTGCCAGGGCAGCAGAAGGGCCACCCCCTTGCCAATGCTGAGTGGCCATTTCAGGCTGCAGTGTGCCCTTGAGGCACTGGCCATGGGTGATGGAGGCAAGGTGGGCGGTGGGGGCTGGGGGTCCCGGGGAGAGGAAGACCCGAGTATGGGGGCAGTACTGAGAGGAGAGGGCACTGTGGGCTGGAAGGGATGCGGGGCCTGAAGTAGCACAGAAGACAAGTAACCGAGGACCAGACACCACTCAAAGGGCTGGAAAAGCTACCTCCTGGAGTGACCAGCAGGAGGCACCACAGCGGCGAGTCTCAAACCCATTACACTCCCGTATTGAGCCCAATACTTGGATGAGCCTAAGCTGTTGCAGCCCTTCAGAGCGCAAACTGTTGCATGCCACCGGCAGGGAGCAGCAAGCACCAAGGAGTCCAAGGCCTTCAGCCCCTGCGCTGGAATGGAATGGAGTTGGTGAGACAGACCCACAGGATCCTAGCAAGACGCCCCTGTCCCAAACTGCAGAGGAAGAAAACAAAAACCAAACAATCCCCTGCTCCCGTACAGTCACCACCACCCCGCCAGGTCCCTGTCTGCCTGTTTCCTCTGCCGGCCTTTTGCCAAACTGTCCTACAAACGAAACAGCTGCATTTACTTGCTTGTTTTGGCAAAAGAGGCCTCTGGCAGGAATGTTCCTGGGCATGGTGAAATTTTTAATCAGTCCCCTCAAAATCCACACGCTCAACCGTTTGCTGACAGAGCTAGATGGGACGGACCAATACCATGGGAACGAGGCCCTGGGGGACAACTATCCAGACCAGCTAGAATACTGACGTACCAAAGATGTGCAGTAAACTGCTCGCCAGTGCTCCAGAGGCCAGGAATCATTCACAGACGGAGCTGGTGAAGCAATTCCGAAGAGCAGATGCAACTGAATAAAAACGCTAGTGGACAATTAGCCAAACGGAAGGAAGTGACTAAATTACTGTCTCACCTTTGATTTGGCCTCACCCTGGAGTCAGCGTCTCAGGCAATGAGGAGGTCTTGATGTTTACTCAAAATTTAGATATTGCAGTGACTGGTGTTCGATAAATGTCATGAATAAATGGAGTAGATTTCGCTTCGATTAGATCAAACAGAATGTAAAAGGTAGTGTCAAAGAAATGTCAGGCTAGAAGGGACCTTAAGGAGCCGTCTAATCCAGCCCGGTTGGATCCCTCCTGGCAGGTCTTTCTCCAACAGGTTCCTTTCAACAGGTACCACGCTCCTGCTGATACGCAGCAGAGGGATATTTGAACTGCTTTGCTTTGTGGACTCAGACTATTTCTGATCCACTGTAATGCCCAGATATGTCTTTGCAGTACAGGTTGGAACTCCTTAGTCCAGCACGGTCAGAACTTGCTAGACCAGGGGAGGTGTCCCCTGCCGTGGGCCCCAAACCAGCTGGCTCCCTGCCTCTTGACCCACTACCTTCTCCCCTCCTCTGCTGCCACTAGCCCCAGCCCCAGGCTCCTGTGGTCCTCTGGCCCACGCTGCTGCGGGCAGCCAGATTTCCCAGCCCTGCACTGCCACAGGTGGCTGGGTTTCTCCAGCCCCCAACCCTGCACTGCTGCTGGCCGTTGGGTTTCTCCAGCTCTGTGCTGCCACAGGCAACCAACTGGGCTTCTCCGATCCACAACCCTGTGTTGCTGCGGGCACCCAGGCTCCTTCAGCTGCTGGTCCCGTGCTGCTGCGGGTGCCTGGGGTTCCCCAGCCCCTGGCTATGTGCTGCCATGGGCTGCTGGAGTTCTCCAGTCCCTCGCTCCAGCACTGCTGTGTGGTTCCTCCAGCCCTGTTGTCCCCAGACAGGCTGCTGGCCCTCCTGCCATGAGGTTCCGGTGCTCTCTGGTCCCAGAGCATCCGTGGTCCTGGTTTTCAGAGATGCAACCTGTACTATTTCCCAGCCAGTTATCCCCCTTTTTGTAGTTGTGTGTGGTTGTTTGTTTTCCTTCCTAAGTTTAGCACTTTGTACTTGTCTTTATTGAGTTTCATCTTGTTGATTCCAGACCAGTTCTTCAATAGAGCAAGGTTGCTCTGTAGTAAAGGACAGAACTGTCAGACGCACATGTGAACATAATTTGTTGGGAAAAAGTCAACATGATTTCTGTAAAGGGAAATCAAGCCTCAACAATCTGCTAGAATTGTTTGAAAGGGTCAACAAGCATGCGGACAAGGGGATACAGTAGATATAGTGTACTTAGATTTCCAGAAAGCCTTTGACAAGGTCCTTCACCAAAGGCTCTTAAGCAAATTAAGCTGTCACATGATAAGCGGGAAGGTCGTCTCATGGATGGATAGCTATTTAAAAGACAGGAAACAAAGGGTAGGAATAAATGGTCAGTTTTCAGAATGGATACAGGTAACCAGTGGGGTCCCCCAGGGATCTGTACCATGACCAATCCTGCAATTGATGATCTGGAGAAAGGGGTAAACAGAGACATGGCAAAATTTGCAGATGATACTAAGCTGCTCAAAATAGTTAAGTTCAAAGGAGACTGTGAAGAGCTTCAAAAGGATCCCACCAAATTAGATGACTGGACAACAAGAAGGGAGATGAATTTTAGTGTTGATAAATGCAAAGTAATGCACATTGGAAACCACCATCCCAACTA
Source organism: Pelodiscus sinensis (assembly GCF_049634645.1). Classification (NCBI taxonomy): domain Eukaryota; kingdom Metazoa; phylum Chordata; order Testudines; family Trionychidae; genus Pelodiscus; species Pelodiscus sinensis. The sequence goes on from NW_027465908.1 coordinate 1,201,607, forward strand.
TATGTATAATGATGGGGACTAAATTAGCTGTTACCACTCAAGAGAGAGATCTTGGAGTCATTGTGGATAGTTTTCTGAAAACATCAACTCAATGTGCAGCGGCAGTCACAAAAGCAAACAGCATATTGTGAATCATTAAGAAAGGGATAGAGAATAAGTCAGAGATTAACTTAATGCCTCTATCTAAATGCATGGTACACCCACATCTTGAATACTGTGTACAGATGTGGTCGCCTCATCTCCAGAAAGATATGTTGGTATTAAAAGAAAGTTAAAAAAAAGGCAACAAAAATTATTAGGAGTATGGAACGGCTTCCATGCAAGGAGAGATTAATACGACTAGGACTTTTCAGCTTTGAAAAGGGACTACTAAAGGCAGATATGATAGAAGTCTATAAAATCAGGCCTAGCGTGGAAAAATGAATACTGAAGAGTTATTTACTCCCTCCCATGGCACAAGAACTAGGGGTCACCAAATGAAATTAATAGATGGGGGGCAGGATAGCTCAGTGGTTTGTGCATTGGTCTGCTAAACCCAGGATTGTGAATTCAATCCTTGAAGGGGCCATTTAGGGATCTAGGTCAAATCTGTCAGGGATGGTCCTTGGTCCCCCTGTGAGGGCAGGGGACTGGACTTGATGACCTCTCACGGTCCCTTCCAGCTCTATGAGATGGTTTAGATGGCATCAACCTGTGGAACTCCTTGCCAGAGGATGTTGAGAAGTCCAAGACCTATCCTTCTCATGGAGGCTAGGTCCATCAATGGCTCTCTGGCAGGGATGGTGTTCCTGGCCTCTGTTCACTGGGAATGGGCAAGAGGGGAGGGATGATTTGATGATTCCCTCTTCCATTTATTCCCTTGGGGGCATCTAGCATTAGTCACTGTTGGCAGACAGGACACTGGGCTAGATGGACATTTGATCTGACCCAGTGCGGCCATTCTTATTCTTAGGTTCTGAATGCTAATCCTGTCCACCAAAGTGCCTGCAACTCCTTCCAGCTCAGTGTCATCTACAAATGTTATAAGCACAGTATCCAAGTAATTAATGAGAACATTGAACAGTGCCAGACCCAGGATTAATGCCTGTGTGTTTGCCCCTCTGACCATGAAACATTGGCAACTGCTCTTTGAGCACAGTATTTCAACCAGTTTTGGCCCCGCTTTAGAGTCACTAAATCCAGACCACATTTCCCTAGGTTGCTTGTGAAAATGTCATGCTGGGCCGTGGCAAAAGCCTTACTGAAATCAAGATCTATCGTGTCCACCGTTTCCTCACTCTCCACTGGGCCAGTAACCCTGTCAAAGAAAGAAATGGGGCTGGTTTGGCAGGATTTGTTCTTGACAATTCCAGGTTGACTATTACTTACAACCCGATTGTGCTCCAGCTGCTGACAAACTGGTTGCTCAATAATCCGCCCCAATATTGTCCGGGTACCAAAGTCACGCTGACGAGTCTATAATTTACAAGCCTCTTGTTCTCCCCTTTACAGACAGAGGCTACGATTTCCCTTCTCCGGTCTCCTGGGAGCTCACCTGTCCTCCAGGAGTTCTCTAAGATAATTGCCATCAGTTCCGAGACTGCTCCAGCTAGGTCCTTAAATATGCTAGGAGGCATTTCATCAGGCCCTGCTCACTTCCATACATCTAAATAGTCTTTAACCTGTTCTTTCCCTATTTTGGCTGGTGTTGTCAGAGAAAAGAAACTGCCCCCCCCCAGTAAAAAAGTTTGGCCAGGCCGCTCTTGTTCTGCAGTACTCCTTGAGAGAAACCGGCCGCACCCTTCCTGCATACCATTGCCTTTAGAAAAAGGAAAGGCGTGAAAAGGGGAAAATAGCCTCAGACTTTCCCACCCGTCACCTTGGCGTGAGAATTGCGGGGCTTACCTGGTCGCATGAAACCTGCACAGTTTCGGCCCAACCCCTGGGACACAGACCCCCCACTTGGTGACCATTGGGCCATATATGGTAATATGCAAGCACGGGAAAGCGATGAGCAGATTTGGGGATAAATACCCATGGCACAGTTTGCTCTAGGAGGTCTTCGCAACACACGTACCACCGTGCGTGTGCCTTCTCGTATACTTCAAAGCGCTGCCAGCATGATCAACTGACTAGCCACCTCCCCCGACTCTTGGGCGTAACCAAGGCCTTCGCAACTGAACCGATATCTGTGAAATGTTCCGTGCTGTGTAAGTTGGTATGTAGGATTTGATTTTTCCTGTTGTTTAAGCTTAGTGTTGTAGTTGTTTTTGGGTAGTACATAAGAGTTTGTAGTTATCACTGTTATTTAATTATTGTAGCTGGATATTTTAAGATTAGAGACTATTCCCCTTGCCATTCCCATCCCTATATCTCTGACACGTTTTACTAGAAGCCATAGAATAAATATAATAAATACTGTAAATTCATTATTAACACGGTCGATTAAAAATCTTAGAATAAATACTATAAATTCACCTCGGTCATAAATAAATATTTTTTATTTGATAAAACTGTCCACCTGGCTCTGTCCTTCCCCCCTTGGGTATTCATTATCGGACCTGTGATTCTCGCGACAGTGTTCCTTTTCCTTTGTTATGAATATTAATTGTGGTAAGTATCTGGCCACAATTGATCTTTTCAGTGAAGGCTGAAGCAAAAGAGACATTTAACACCTCACATCTTCCTGATGTCGCCCATTATTGGCTCTCTTTCCTCAGCTTCAACTACCATCGTCTCCTGGAGTATTTCTACAGGGCTGTGTCCAGACTGGCCAGTTTTTCCGGAAAATCAGCCGCTTTTCCGGAAAAACTTGCCAGCTGTCTACACTGGCCACTTGAATTTCCACAAGAGCACTGACTTCCTACTGTAAGAAATCAGTGCTTTTTGTGGAAATACAATGCTGCTCCCGTTCGGGCAAAAGTCCCTTTTGCGGAAAACTTTGTGCAAAAGGGCCAGTGTAGACAGCTGAGATTTGTTTTGCACAAAAAGGCCCCGATCACGAAAATGGCGATCGGGGCTTTTTTGAGCAAAAGCGCGTCTAGATTGGCCAGGGACGCTTTTCCACAAAAAGTGCTTTTGCGGAAAAGCATCTGTGCCAATCTAGATGCGCTTTTCCAAAAATGCTTTTAACGGAAAACTTTTCCGTTAAAAGCATTTCCGGAAAATCATGCCAGTCTAGACGTAGCCCAGCTGTCGTATCCATCCAGTAGATCAGATCTTGGAGCCTGTGACAAGGGACCCTGACTGGTTTGGCCCAGGGGCTATCAAACGCTGGCACTTCAGCTGCCCATCCCCCCACTGCTGTGCCTCTCCTGCCCTTTGCCTTGGACCCCCCCCCCCCCCCCCCGCCGCCTTCTTGCCGTGCAGAGCAGGGAAGGGAGAGGAGGGGGCGCTGATGGCAGGGTGCCCCCACCCTGTATTCTGTCTCCACAGAATGGAGGGGGGCACAACAGGGGTTGGGATGGAGGGTTTGCTGGCTGCTTTCAGGAGTGGTGCAGGGCCAAGGAGGGGGGAGCCTGTCTTAGCCCCACTGCTCCACCACCCAGGAGCCACCTGAGGTAAACTATGTCCAGCTGGAGCCAGCTCCGAACCCCTGCCCAAGTCATGACCCCCCTCGTGCACCAAGCCCCTGCCCTAGCCCTGAGCCCCCTGGACCCAAACTCCTCCCCACAGCCTGCACCCTGAACCCCCTCCTGCACCCCAACTCTCTACCCCAGGCTCAGCTCAGAGCCCCTCTCACACTCCAAACCCCTTAGTGCCTGCACCCCAACCCTCTGCCCCTGCCTGGGGAAAGGGAGGGAGGATGAGGAAGGGACAGAGGAGCGAGCATCGGCGGGGCCTTGCAGAAAGGGCACAGAGGAGGCGGGGCAGGGTATTTGGGCTTGAGGTAGATCGTGGATTGCACTGAAATTCAAACAGTGATCTTGTGCTTCGAAAGGTTGGACACCCCAGTCTAGACTCTCCTAGGCTATGTCTAGACTGCAAGCCTCTTTCGAAAGAGGCTTTTTCGAAAGATACTTTTGAAAAAGCCTCTTTCGAAAAAGAGCATCTAGACAGCAAGCGGAACTTTCGAAAAAGCAAGCCGCTTTTTCGAAAGGCAGTCTGGATGCTCTCTTTTGAAAAACCCCTGTTTGCTTTCAAGAACGCCTTTTTTCGAAAGCACTTTAGAAAAAAGGCGTTCTTCCTCGTAAAATGAGGTTTACCGCCGTCGAAAGAAAAGCCGCGTTCTTTCGATTTAATTTCGAAAGAACGCGGCTGCAGTCTAGACACAGGTGAAGTTTTTTCGGAAAAAGGCTACTTTTTCGGAAAAAAACCCTGAGTCTGGACACAGCCCTATTGTCCTTTATGCCCCTTTCCCAGAGTAACTCATTTTGTTCTTTAGCTCCCTACACGCTTGTGCCCCTTTTCTCCCCTTCCTCCTCAGCAATTTGCCCATCGTTCCACTTTTTGCAGGCTTCCCTTTTGATCTTTCAGGTAACAAAAAAGCTCCTCCATATTGGCCTTTTAGTATTCCTATTTGTCCTTTGCACGGGGACAGTTTGCACCTTGAATAGCGCCTCTTTGAGAAGCTCCCAGCTCTCGTGGACTCTATTTTCACTTTGATGTTGTCGGGGCTGTTCCCTGCTCTGGCACTCCAAGGGCAGATGGTGGGGGCCCACAAGAGATCTTAAATACCTTGCCTCTCTAGGCTCTGCTCACAAAACACTCCCCAGAGTCACAGATGCCACCATCAAGTGATTTTTAAAGAACCCTGAAAAACCCTAGGCAAGAACACTTGAATTCCTTCCCGGGGTACCCTGAACTCTTTTGCCACAAGAGATCTTGAAAAAGGAAACCGAAGAAAACACAGAAAACAAACGGCATCTCTGATAGCTGACCTCTCAGGCTAGGCACACAGACCTCCTATTACCTGCCAAGGCACAAGAATCAGATCACAGACTTAAAAAAGAGGATTTTATTAACACAACAAGGCACATGGAATTCACACAGAAAAATTTAACCAAACAACCAAACCAAAGAAAAATAGCCTGATCGTGACTAAACAGACATTTCTCTCTCTAGTCACGATCCGTACCAATCCGTATTTCAAGGCCCAGTTCATTCCCATGCCCAATATTCCTTGAAGGCCTGATAATTCTGTCTGATTACTTCATATTGCTTCCTCCAGCTCTCAACTTAGAACTCACACAAAGAGAAAGGAGAGCAGGATTTAAATTTCAGCACTCTCTCTCCTTGGCTCTTCTGGCCTCCTTCCAACACCCGTAGCTACCTGAGTTTAACCCTTTAGTCACCAAGTGCTGGCCAACACTCCTCCTATCCATCACAGTTGCGTATAGCGACAGATAGATGAGCCCAGCAGCAGGCAACCCCTGGCCAATCAGGATTTTGTGTGTGGCTTGTGAAACATTTTGTTTACGGTTGCCAGATTCTACCGGTTTCTGTCTGTGTAGGATTTTTTTCCCCTCTGACTGCTATTACTAAAATGATGCACACATAAAGCCAGAGTACGTGATGTAAGGTATATGTTGGTTGCACATAACGTTGACTGTGAGTCACATGCTCCCTCTGCATCCAATCAAAATGCTGTTATGGTTCTATCAGCACACCCCACAAGTACGCAAGTGCTCTTAGCAAAACTACCTTGTCTGAGGAGACTGTCTTGCTTACAACAGTCTTGCGGCCCACTAAGAATCATAGAACCATAGAACAGTTGAACTGGAAGGGAACTCAAGAGGTCATCAAGTCTAGTCCCCTGCCCTCACGGCAGGACCAAGCACCATCTAGACCATCCCTGACAGATGTCTGTCTAACCTACCCTTAAATAGCTCCAGTGATGGAGATTCCATAACCTCCCTAGGCAATTTATTCCCGTGTTTAACCACCCTGACCATTAGGAAGTGTTTCCTAATGTCCAACCCAAACCTCCCTTGCTGCAATAATTCATCGCAGTATTCATTCAGGTATCAAAGTTACGCTGACGAGCCTATAATTGCCAAGGTCCTTGTTCTCCCCCTTGAAAGAGAGAAGCTATGTAAGAGGAAGGAGGGTCACTCATGAGGCCCACTGATTAGCTTAGGTTGCCCGTCACTGGTTTAGACAGGTTAGGTACATTGACACATTACATTAGATTGCAAACTCTTCATTTAGGGTGTGTCTAGACTACATGCCTCTGTCGTCAGAGGCATGTAGATTAGACACATAGGCAAAGGCAAATGAAGCCGCGATTTAAATGATCGCGGCTTCATTTAAATTTACATGGCTGCCGCAGTGAGCCGACAAACAGCTGATCAGCTGTTTGTCAGCTCAGCGCGCTAGTCTGGACGCTCCCCTGCCGACATCAAAGCTCTTTGTCGGCAGCCCCGGTAAGCCTCATCCCACGAGGAATAACGGGGCTGCTGACAAAGGGCTTTGATGTCGGCAGGGGAGCGTCCAGACTAGCGCGCTGAGCGGACAAACAGCTGATCAGCTGTTTGTCGGCTCAGCGCGGCAGCCATGTAAATTTAAATGAAGCCGTGATCATTTAAATCGTGGCTTCATTTGCCTTTGCCTGTGTGTCTAATCTACATGCCTCTGACGACAGAGGCATGTAGTCTAGACACACCCTTACTGTGTGTTTCTACAGCACTGAGCACAATGGAACTGCGGAGCTATTGGCCTCTTGGCACTACCACATAATAGTAAATAAATATCAAGGGAAAATGGATCAGATAGGTTTAGATTAAATATATTGAGAGTGCATAATTATAGACGAGAAAATGGGGGCTAGATTGCACTGGATTAGCAGAGACTGATTTAGGGTGTGTCTACACTGCACTGATATTTTGCAATAACTAGTGCTATTTCAAAATAATGCGAGCATCTACACAGTCATTCCATTATTTTGAATGAATTGTGAATTATCGGACAGCTTATTCTGAAATCTGTAAACCTCATTCTATGAGGAATAATGTCTATTCCGAAATAGCTATTTTGAAATAAGGCGTGTGTAGATGCTCCACTGCTGCTATTTCGAAATTACCCCTCACTGGGGCTGTTTTAAGTTATTCCTCCGCAGTGCCTCCTGGGGCTCTAAATCAGGATAGCACGCCTACATTAGGGGAGACTACCTCGGACTCATTTTGAGGCTTCCCTGCAGCGTAGACATGCTGTTTCAAAATAAGCTATTTCGGAATAACTATTCCGGAATAGAAACAAAATACAGGACTGTTTCAGCTACACCAGACTAACACGGCTACATTTCTATCGCTATTCCGGAATAGCTTATTTCGAAATAAGCGTGCAGTGTAGATGTACCCTTAGATTAGACAGAGGATTAGACTAGATTAGATGTGAAGTGTGGTCAAATATATTTAAATTAGATAGGATAGAAGGGACTAAAGGAAAATAATTGTCTGTGTTTTAGGGCTTTTCCTTGTTATCTAAATGCTTTTCAAATGCAGGTACATACCATCCCAATGTTACAGATGTAGAAACTGAGGCAGAGAGAGAAACAGGAAGCGACTTGTCTGGAGTCACACAATGAGTTAATGACTGTATGTGAAATAGCACTCAGATTGCTTGAGTCCTGGCTTCATGCTCAATCCTTAGCCATGCAAACCCTCGGCGCTTGAAAGAACTATCCTTCGACTATGCCGTTGGTTGCAGAACACAGCTGACGTAGGCTGGGGTGGGCTTTGAATTGCTAAAAGAAGAACGACTCCTTTACCCACCAACTTCTGCCTTTGCTGGTGACATTTCGCTCACTGCATTACGAGCTTCCTCCCCCACTTCCCCTAGGAATGACACTGCTGTTATCTCCCCTGCATCTAAAGCACACACAGACTCGGTTTAGGGACAGTTAATTTCCAATTCTTTCCAGATGGGTTGGAATAATATCCCCAGGTGGTAAATACATTATTAAGAAGGCAGTTTGGTGTGAAATTGGCTATTAAAATATAGATAAAGTTTAATATATTGAGCTCCTTGTCAGAAAAATCACTTTAGCGGGAGCTTATTATTTGTTTGATATTAAAAGAGTCACAGCTCCGCTCCAACTGACAAATGGGGGGGAAAAATGCCACTGGTAATGAATAAAAGCTTTTTAACATTTAAATTTAGGTTTCTGTGCAACGCCCCACGTTGCTCTGAGCATGCCCACGCGGCAGATCCATCCAGGGCCACTAAAGCGTCAGTAGCTCGAGGTGTCGGGTAAGATTTCGGCCTACACCAGCTGCTCGAGAAGCGGCTTCCCTGAAATCGCAGTGTCTGCAATGAGATGAGTTTGCAGTGCTCAGCTCTCCAGCTCAGAACTCTCATCATGTCAGGGTTGGGCTCTCTCTCCAGCCCGAAGATCTATCAGGGCCTTGCCTCCTGGTGAACAAACCTGCAAAGTTAGAGGAGGATGGAGCAGCGTATGAGGGAAGCTTAAGCATCACATGCCATGGGAATCCCAAGAGAAGGTATGCACTTGGTGGGCACAAGGAGTCATTTGCAGGGACTTATGGGTATCGATTCAATTGTGCCTACCTTGGAACCAGTTTTGATCATCTCTCACCCGGCTCTACATGATTAGTCAATTACCTGCCTCTTAACATCCTTAGTTCCCTGTAAGCTGGGCGCTTGGGCAGCCACTCAGGAAAGATTCAGATGCCGCCCAGCTGAGTAGCAGAGCACCCACAGCTGGCAGCACGTTTCTACTGGTTGTGCACATCTTCACAAGTCTTGGTGCACATAAAATTTATTCCACGCATGTATGGAAAAAAATTAGAGGGAGAGTTGGTCTAGACCCAAATTCTCTGTCTCTTAAGTTCTTTCCCCTCACTAGGTTCAAAGGATGAGCTGTTTTTCCTAACTAACAGATAGCAGTTTCAAATGGACTAATGTTCTGGGTTCAAATTCCTACTGGTGACATGAAAAAGGCACCATTCCAACCTG